>NC_091441.1:4495639-4826564 GCF_964237555.1 Oryctolagus cuniculus | reverse complement strand
TCCTTCTGATAAGCGAAGCTGGTCATGCCCAACTCTGGAACTCCACCAGCGTAAAGAACCAAATATGCCTACTGACACTTGTACCTTTAAACTCAATGGGACCCTCAATGCATCCTGGGCAGAAACATTTATCTGCTTCCCACCACTTCTCCAAGAACTGGAACTTTTCTTTCCAAAAGAGCATAGAGATCTTCCAGGATTTGGAGCACAAATCCTACCTGTGGGTCTCAGGTTATGGGACTCATGTCTTCTTACTACTGGGGTCCAGCAAATTGACCTAGAGCATGAACCAACCACAGAACAGCTTTCCAGCACTGCAGTGCCTTAGCACTGAAGAGTCCTTGGGGTAAACTTTAATCAGCCACCCCTTCAGTCTGATTTGAAGGGCTATAGCATGTGGTAAGAATCGTATTTCAAATGGTCAAGTATTCATTATTAATTTCCTTTACCTTACTCTGGGTTCTTCAGTCAGGAACAACATTGTGAGGGATCTAGATGAGGCATCCCTCAAGCCTACAGATAGGGATGGTGATGGAGAGAGGGCAGATTCAGCAAGTGGTGATAGAAAACACTCAAGGTATGGTTATCGAGGCAGCATCTAGCCTGGGTTGAATGGTTTGACTATTTGGGAGGGGCCTAGAAGAAGTGTGCACCTGCTTTCAAGCGGCTGCCTGGTCCTCAAGAGAAGGTGCTGTCTCAGACTTGGCTTGCGATAGGCCGGTCATATTGTCATGGTAGTGGCTAAACTGACCGTGGAACCAGGGTGCCTGTGCTGTGTAACTTGTAAGTACCCCCGGGGCCCATCACCTCGGCTACTGCATTCATGGGCCCATTGTTCAAGTACTAGGAGATGAGGGCAGTGTCGCTCCCCATCTTCGTGGAGGAACGACACAGGACCCTGCGCTGTTCTTTCGTCTGCTCGGCCCTCCCCGGGTTTGCTGCTGGTTCTTCCCAGGTTGGCTACTGTCCCTTCCACCTCCGTGGAAGGGCAGTTCTCCCTGGCCACATTCCCCACTTCCGCAGGGGAGTGGCACACCGCCGGCCGGCTCTCTCGGGGGCTGCACAGGTGTTCCTTCAGATAGATGTTCCCCTTGGATGTTCCTGGTGCATGCCGTCTCTCTCCTCCTTTATAGTCCTCCTCTGCCAATCCCAACTCGGCTGCCCACACACCGAGTACGCTGCTCTCCTCCAATCAGGAGCAAGTCCTACAGCTTATTGGCTGAACTGGAGGCAGCTGTGTAGAAGCTGTTTTCTCCTCTCCCAGCGCCATATTGTGGGAGAGCAGATGCATAGAATAAGTCTTAATTCCAGTAACTTAGTCTAGTCTGGGTTGCTCTCCACAGGCAGAGGCTTGCAGGCATGCCCAGATAAGTCACCCTATCCAGTATGTGCCACATCCCACTCTGTCACACTCTCCAGTGGATTAACATTTCATAAAAATGGCAATGTGGCGTCCTTATCTCTGTGAGACCACTCACATACCTCTTCCCAGACTCACTTGTGCCCACTCTTCCTGATCTGGGCCCCTTCCACACAGCCAAGCCACACACAACAAGCCATTCACATATATATCCATACCCTGAGCATTTTCACTCTACTCCACATGAATGACCACGATTACTCTTCAACTGCCATCAAATGTATTTCCCTTCAAATTTTTTTTCAGGTGTTCCATGAGTGATACTGGGGTTTGGCAGTGGCATTCCATTTTTTTCTAGCAACAAACTATTATACTCACACATCTGGAAGCAAGCCAAGTTCTTTCTTCCTCTGTAAATTGGTTGCAGGAGACACCTCCAACAAGCTACAAGATGAGCTGTTCATATTAAATAAGTAAATGAGACAGGGCTATGAGCTAGCTGTTCATGTGACTGATAGAATTTCTGTATCTGATTGATCTCCAGTGAACCATTTTTAGTGTGGAATGATTTGATGGTCCACCCACCTGGCCTGATGACTGAATAAATGCAATGATATCTAGATCACGGTGTTATGGTCACCTGCTGAGTCAATGGATCTGATAATACCCAGACTCCTCATTGAGTTGATCTGATAATGCCCAGACCCAGATGAGCACCTACTGAGAGGACAGATCTGATAACACCCAGACTGCAATGGGTATCTTCAGTCATGGTTCACAGTCTAGCACCCCTGTGCTATTCCTTTACTAAGAAACGTATGAGCTTGCTCTAAAAGCCTAGGAGTCTGCACTGACCCTTGTATTTGTGGCTTACCGGAACTCTCTCCAACACCTTAATCCAGAGTGGATGTTTCCAGATCTGACAGACTTGCTCAGTCATGTGCTGCAAGCAACACAGTAATTTGACTGCAGTTGGACCTGCAACATGACTCTATTTTGTTTGGGGAAACTTTCAAAACTTGAAGTATTTGAGTCACCTAAAAAAAAATGGCTTGAGGCAATATTCTTCTTCCATATGCCAGAGAGTTTTCCCAGGCATCAGGCCTCATTCCTAACGCTAGGAAAGGTGAATGCAGTAACTCGCCATTTCCACGAAAGCAGATGAGTCAGGATGCTCCAAACCATTGGCACCCAAAAGTTTACCAATGCAGCAGGCTGCTGACTCTCCAGAGGCTCTGCCCTCCACTTCATGGCATCTGTGTCCTTTTGTGGTCTGCGATTTTTAAAGACACCCTTGTCTATCAACCTCACACGTTTTCCTTATTGCTTTATTAAGGGGCATGTCACGAATTTTCTCAGGGAACACAATTCTAGCTATAGATTTTCTGCCCTCCCACATCTCTCCCACCGCAGACCTTCATTCCAGTCCTCTTCTATGACAACACAGTTTGGGACTCTGGCTCAATTACTGTAGTATGTCACTGTGTCTCAACTTAAAAAGAGAATTCTGGCACCTTGCAAGGATGCAGAATCACCAGTCAAGGGAGGGTCTTCATACAGCCATGAACTCTACCCTGCCTTTTCCTGCCCACAGTAGAGCAATACCCTCAACATTCTGTCCCATGCATGCTCCTCTGGTCTTTGCAAGAGAGCCAGGCTGCTCTAGCTGGCTCCGTGGCTCACTTGGCTAATCCTCTACCTGCGGTGCCATCACCCCAGGTTCTTGTCCCGGTTGGGGTGCCGGATTCTGTCCCAGTTGCTCCTCTTCCAGTCCTGCTCTCTGCTGTGGCCCGGGAGGGCAGTGGAGGATGGCCCAAGTGCTTGGGCCCTGCACCTGCATGGGAGACCAGGAGAAGCACCTGGTTCCTGGCTTTGTATCAGCACAGCGTGCCAGCCATAGCAGCCATTTGAGGGGTGAACCAAAGGAAGAAAGACCTTTCTCTCTCTCTCTCTATCTCTCTCTCTCTCACTGTCCAACTCTGCCTGTCAAATAAATAAATAAATAGAGCCAGGCTGCTCAATCCTTTGGGCATTTATGCTCACCCTTTCTGTTCAGAAACACATGTCTCCATAGCTGCATTCCGACCTTGGATATTGAGGGGTTGGAAAGGCGGTGAAGTAGAGCTGATCTTGAGAGTCGAGTTCCACACGCACCTGCCTCAAGGGATACCATGCAGAATCTCCAAGGGGGTGGAGGGTGATCTGCTTCTGTAAGAGAGAAGCAGCTGTTTCTGCTGGGACAGAGGTTTTAGGAAACAAAGATTCTGGTCCACTCAGATATCCCCATTCTAAGTCTCAGAGAACCATATTTTTTTCCTATCATGATGCTGACTTTGGCATTGGAAAGGATTCAGTCTCAGTCTTGTTTGTAGCTCTGCCACCCTTATCATGAAATCCTGGGGCTGCTTTTTAGCAGAACCTGTTCCCCAGCCCTGGTGGTAGAGGTCCCCAGGGATTCATACTTTTGTCTCAGTATTGAGAGAGTCTGAGTATTGAGAGATTTGGAGAGTCTTAAAAAGCTCTGAATTAATTGGCTTGGGCTTTCATATGGACCTCAAATTATATGATTCTAATATCAGAGAGGAGAACTAGGTTTAAATACTGCCTAGAGGCCACTGATTTCCACAGTCAGCCTTCAGCTGGTGATTCCTGAAGCTGAGCTTCTCATTTGTTCTCTAAGCTTCTCAAGGGCCCTTCCCAACAGAAAGACAGCTTCACAATCCCTCGAGTCACTATCACTCCTCCTACTCCAGGTTCACCAACATGGCATAATCAGCACTCTTCTTACTCCACCACTGGGACATTCCTGCACACAAAGGGCTCCCACACCCCACTTTCCAGAGCGGTCTCAGCCATCCCATGAGAGATCCATTCCAGAACACCGTCCTGAGGGCCACTTCTCCTCTTGCTTTCTAGAGAGCATAACACAACACAAACCCAGGTACAGGAACAACTTGACAACAACCCGTGATCTCAGAGTCACAGGTGGAAACCAGGAAGAGCAGCGAAGGGAACTGAGGGAAATGCACACACAGGACTTGCTGGTGAGCCGATCCCAATGTGGGTACATGGGTTGGACCCCAGGGACGCTCTGAAGGATGATGTGCACTGGACTGTGCACTGGAATTTTCTGGAAAAGGAAGCATGTTTTCACTAGCCCAGACTTCGTTTTTGAACTGTGCCTATAAAGCCTGCAGCAGTTACACTGCAGGGTGTTCACATGAGTCCAGGGGAGGGTCCCTAGCACTGCCAGGTTTGCACGTGGTAGCAGGTGGAAGTCTCTCCTAACACAAGGTTTGCAGGTGAGTCCAGGTGATATGTCACTGTGCTTTTGATTTGCAGTTCCCTGATCAGTGAGGTTGAGAACCTTTTCATGTAAGTGTTGACCATTTTTATGAATTCTTTGAATAAAGGTTTGTTCCAATCTTCTGCCCATTTTTGAACCAGGTTATTTGTTTTGGTTTTTGTTTACTATTGAGTTGTTGGATATTGATCCTTTATTAGATACATGGTCTGCAAACGTTTCCCCTTCTCTAGATTGTTTTTTACCTGGTTAATTTTTTTCTTTGCTGTGCAGAAACATTTTAGTTTGACATTGTCCCATTGGGCTATTTATGCTTTCATTGCCTAAGTTTTGGAGATCAAGCCCAAGAAATTGCTGCCAAGATCAATAACTGGAAAGTTTCCCCCATGTTTCCTTCAGGAGTTTTACAGTTTCAGGTATAACATTTAAGATTTGAATCTATTTTAGGTTCATTTTTGTGTATGCCGTAAGATAAGGGCCCAATTTCAATCTTTTGAATGTGTACCCAGTTTTCCCAACACCAATTGTTGTAGACTAATGAAACTTCCTGAAACTTAATAAGCTGGCCTATCCTCACCTTCACCTGGCTCTCCTAAACAGTATTTTTATCATCTGAGAATATGCAAAAATACAACCAGGAAGTAGTCAGAACTTACTACATGCAAAATACTACACATAAAAAAGGCAGAGAAACTCAAGGGCAGAGAGGGAGAATAAAAACACACCAATTAGGTGAAATGCATATGTGCTGCATAATGTGGGGGCATCAGCTACACCTATTTTATCTTCAAAGTTGCAGAGTCTCACGTACCTGCCTTCAGAGAACAATTTGCAATTTAGATAATAGCCGTGTATTTCAGATCATATCTCCCTTTACTTTCATGTTTCCTCTATAAACAAGTGGCCAGCTTGGGAGGGAGTCCATTTCCCAAGCTTTTATAAGCAAATTGAGATTCTGTCACTTGCACAGGAAAAGTTCTATTTGTCTTGAGAATTAACACAATAACCAGTTCCCCTTGCCAGCAGCCTGCACTTTGGGGTGTTTTGGTGTAGAAGGCTATTTAAGCGAGCATTTTTCTTGCTTTTAGGATGTGAAGCAATAAACAGCAGCTGTGATTATCCAAATGCTGAAGTGGAACTGGATCATTAATTAATCACAAAAAAAAGCACTTTTTGCAATAAGCTGCAAAAGCAAAGAAATTCTTGTGATCACATAAAACAGGGGAAACCAGAGAATGCTGCTCTTAACTTCTTTGGTAGTACCTTGAAAATACAGATACATTTGACCTTCTAGTTTTCCCTAGTAATTTAATGTACATGTTTTAAGAATACACTAAATGCAATCAGCAATGTAAAGTGGGATGACTGAGTAAGACCCTCAGATGACGGTGTCCCCATAGAGACACCAACTTGAATAACTCTTGACACATAAAGGTGCTTTCCCAGCAGCTACAGAAGCCAGGTGAGAGACCACAGTGCCTGGTTTTAGCATAGTAATAATAAAAAGATTCATTGAAGAGCAGTAAGAAAAGAGTTGCCTGTGCCATCCCTTCCCTAGATCCAACTGCTTCAAGTAGCATAAACTTGAGTCCTGCTGTTTGGAGCACAGAGAGGGAATGATGTCCAGTCCTTAGACTTGAATCCCATTGCCAAAATTCAATGTCTGGCATGACCCCATGACCCCCTGGTCCCTGGCCCCAGGCTTATACCTGCAGACCTGAGTTTTTAGACTCTCCTCAGAGCCTAAAGGGCTGCCTTCAATACTCTTCCACTAACCTCCTGCAGAAAGTACAGCAGAACTCTAGCAGCTGGAGAGTAGTTTAGGAAAAAGAATTTAGGACCTTACCTTGGGGATCAGAGCTGGCCTGCCTCTTAGGACCCAAAGACCTCCCCCTCCAGGCCAGTGACTCAGTCAGAGCCCCCAGATGTGCCCTGGCATCAGGCAGACACCTGTGCCCTGGGGGGCAGACTTGGCTTGGTGTGTATCACTGCCAGCTTCCTGTGGATTGATGTACACCCTTGAGAGGGCATGGGACCTGGTGACTGTGAGGTCCAGCTGTGACCCAGCTTAACGCCAACATGGGCGGCCAATGGCCTGCCATTATCAACTTTCCCATCCTTTTATAAGGATGTTTATTTGAAAGGCAGAGCAACAGAAAGATAGAGATCGATCTTCTGTTCAGTGGTTCATTCCCTCAAATGCCCACAAAAGCTTGGTCTGAGCCAGATTAAAGCCCGGGATCAGGATGCACCTCCCACATGAGTGGCAGGAACCAAACTGATTGGGCCAGCATCTGCAGCCTCCCAGGGTGCACATTAGCAGGAAGCTGGATTAAAAGTGAAGTCAGTACTTGATCCCAGGCAGTGTGATGTGGGATGTAGACATCCCAAGTTGGGACTTAATGCACCGTACCACAATTCCTGCCCCACAAATCCTTAAGCAGGTTGTGAGGAACAACGAGATGATGTTTTGGGACTCAGTGACAAGCTGGGCTGGAAAATCTCAACATTGCAGAGATCCTAAGGGCCCTCACCCCTGGGCCAATACCCATGGATGCAATGTCTAGATGCACCCCAGCTCTGAATGGAGTCCCATGGCTCCAGGTGATCGGATTACACTGCAGCCAGCATCACTTAGGTTGCAAGGACCATGGGCTGCAAGTCCCTCTCTAGCAGACAGACCAAATCAGTGTGGGCATGGTCATCCCTCCACGCTGTGCTGATCTGGGCAGGCTGTGGGCTCTGGGTTGATAAAACATGACAACATTGACAATCACAGGATTGAGTATTTGGGCCTTCCTGGTCCTAGAGGAGGCTCACAGGGACAGAGTACAGCTTCTTCAATGTGCCCAAGCTCATTGTGAACAGTACAGCCAAGCAGATTGGAGACAAACCTGAGCTTAAGAAATCACTGAGCTAGGGACAGCACACAGGCTGTGAACTTGCGGCAATTCTCCACCTAGGGTGACAGCTAGTGCTGAAGAGCCCACAGTCTAGGAGAAAATAGGTAGAACAGGTAGACTGCTTATAATTCCTGGAACAAAAGACACAAACTAACCCAGATTACAAGGTCTGGGGAAAACCAACCCTCCAATGCACAGACAATGTCATTCACCAACAAGTGTCAGGAACCCTCACGGAACCATGACCCCACATGACGAAAGCAATGAAGTACCAGAAACCAACTACTTCACAACTGACATTGTCGAATACTCAGCTGAGGAATTTAAGATGCTCATTTCATGGAAACTCGAAGAACCTCAAGAGAAGTCGGAGAAATGACTTAATGTTCAACAGAGAGAATTGCCAGAGTTCAAAGTAATTTTGAAAAACAAGCAGAAATCCTTCAACCAAAAAGTACACCAAGTAAAATTTTAAATGTGATAGAAAGTATCAAAAGCAGAATAGACTAAACAGAAGAATAAATTGGTGTGGTTGAAGACAGGCAATTTGAAAATACACAGTTGGAAAAGAAAAAGAATCAAGCGGAATGAAGAAATCGTCCAGAAATTTTGGGACAACATGAAAACAGAAAATATCCAAGTAACTGGGATTAAAGACAGACTTGAGGATGCCAAAGTCATAGAAAGTACATTCAACGATATAATAACAGAAAACTTCCCAAATCCAGAGAAGGATACAAATATTCTGGTGCCAGAAGATCAGAGATCACCTGCGAAATTCAACTTAGCCAAGTCTGCTCCGACATATACTACATCCAAGCTTAAAGATGAGGACAGGAGTCCTTATCTTGGTCACATAAAGGGGACCTACATCAGGAACCTTACAAGACAGGAGGGAGTGAGATGAGAGTTTCACAGTACTGAAGGAAAAATCTTCCAGCCAATAATACTGTACCCAGAAAAGCTCTCCTTTAGATATAAAAAGGAAAAAAATCCTAGGCAAACAAAAGCTGAAATAATTTATCACATGTATGACAAGAACTTCATACATGAAATGCTAATGGGAATTCTTCAAACTGAAAGAAAGAGATACAAATGAGTAAGAAGAAATTATTAGGAGCTAGAAAACTCACTGGGGCAGTAGCTATACAAGCAAAGTCAGTAATACGGTAAACAAGATGTGTAAACTATTCACATCTTTAGTATGAAACTAAAAAGAAAAACCATTAAAAATAATAACTACATAAATATGTTAAGAGATACACAATATAGAAAGATATAAAGTGGGACACAAAAAAAATGTTTTTAACTTTTATTTAATGAATATAAATTTCCAAAGTACAGCTTATGGATTACAATGGCTTCCCCCCCATAACGTCCCTCCCACCCGCAACCCTCCCCTTATCCACTCCCTCTCCCCTTCCATTCACATCAAGATTCATTTTCGATTCTCTTTATATACAGAAGATCAGTTTAGCATACGTTAAGTAAAGATTTCAACAGTTTGCTCCCACACAGAAACATAAAGTGAAAAATACTGTTTGAGTACTAGTTATAGCATTAAATCTCAATGTACAGCACACTAAGGACAAAGATCCTACATGAGGAGTAAGTGCACAGTGACTCCTGTTGTTGACTTAACAAATTGACACTCTTGTTTATGGCCTCAGTAATCACCCTAGGCTCTTGTCATGAGCTGCCAAGGCTATGGAAGCCCCCTGAGTTCACTGACTCTGATCATATTTAGACAAAGCCATGGTCAAAGTGGAAGTTCTCTCCTCCCTTCAGAGAAAGGTACCTCCTTCTTTGATGACCCGTTCTTTCCACTGGGATCTCACTCGTGGAGATCTTTCATTTAGGTTTTTTTTTCCCCCAGAGTGTCTTGGCTTTCCATGCCTGAAATACTCTCATGGGCATTTCAGCCAGATCCACATGCCTTAAGGGCTGATTATGAGGCCAGAGTACTGTTAGGACATTTGCCATTCTATGGGTCTGCTGTGTATCTCACTTCCCATGTTGGACCATTCTCTCCCTTTTTGATTCTATCAGCTAGTATTTGCAGACACTATTCTTGTTTATGTGATCACTTTGGTTCTTAGTCCTATCATTACGATCAATTGTGAACAGAAATTGATCACTGGGACTAGTGAAATGGCATTGGTACATGCCACCTCGATGGGATTGAATTCGAATCCCCTGGTATGTTTCTAACTCCACCGTTTGAGGCAAGTCAGCTTGAGCATGTCCCAAATTGCACATCTCTTCCCTCTCTTATTCCCACTCTTATTTTTAACATTGATCACTTTTCAGTTAAGTTTCAGCACTTAAGAAGAATTGTGTATTGATTACAGTATTCAACCAAAAGTATTAAGTAGAACAAACAAAAAAAAATACTAAGAGGGATAACATATTAAGCTGCTCATCAACAGTCAGGGTGTTCATTTCACTTTAACAGGTTTCCTTTTTGGTGCTCAGTTAGTGGGACACAAAAAATTTAAAATGTAGTGAGTAATGGAGTCCAAATATAGAGTTTATTAGTATTTCCTTTGATTTCTTAAGATTTTTTATTTATTTGAAAGTCAGAGTTACAGAGAGAGAGGGAGAAACAGAGAGAATGAGAAATCTTCCATCTACTGAGTCACTCCCCGGATGGCCAGAACAGCAAGGGCTTGGCCAGGCTGAAGCCAGGATCCAGGAGATTCTTCCAGACCTGTCATGTGGGAACAGGGGCCACTTGGGCCATCTTCCACTGCTTTTCCCAGGCCATTAGCAGGGAGCTTGGATCAGAAGTGGATCAGCCAGGGAGAGAACAGGTACCCATATGGAATACTGGCATTGCAGGTAGAGACTTAACCCAGTATGCCACAATGTCATCAATATTGGAGCACCTACACATATAAAGCAAGTATCAATAGACCTAAAGACAGAGAAAGACTCCAATACCATAATGTTAGGAGACTTTACTGACAAATCATACAGACAGAAAATCAACCAAGAAAAAAACAGTGTTGAATATTACCCTCGGTTGAATTCTAAAAAAGAATATGATAATTTCAACAGAGGCAGGAAGAGCATGTGATAAAATGTAATATCCCTTGAGGCCAGCGCTGTGGTGTAGCGGGTAAAGCTACCGCCTACAGTGCCAGCATCCCATATGGGCACCAGTTTGATTCCTGGCTGCTCCACTTCCAATCCAGCTCTCTGCTATGGCCTAGGAAAGCAGAAGAAGATGGATCAAGTCCTTGGGCCCCTGCACCCATAAGGGAGACCTGGAAGAAGCTCGTGGCTCCTGGCTTCAGATCAGTACAGCTCTGGCCATTGTGGCCAACTGGGGAGTGAACCAGCGGATGGAAGGCTTTCTCTCTCCTCTCTCTCTCTCTCTCTCTCTCTGCCTCTCCTTCTCTGTGTAACTCTGACTTTCAAATAAAATAAATGATTCTTTAAAAAAAAAAACCCTAATATCCCTAAAAAGAAAAATCTCTGAAGAAACCAGGGATGGAAGGAACATACATAAACAAAATAAACGTCATATATAGCAAACCACTCGCTAGTATCATACTGAGTGGAGCAAAGGAGAAAGGAGGGTGTTTCAGAACACTGGAACTGGCAAGGAACTGCTTGACCACGTCTCACGCACAGGGGGAGGAAGCAAAAATAAACAAACGGGATTTCATCAAACCTAAGAGCTCCTGCACAGCGAAGGATATAATCACCCCAGTGAGAGACAACCCACAGAATGGGAGAGAATACGTGCGAGTTACACATCTAGCAAGGGGTTCAGTGCCAGCATGCACAAGGAACCCCAACAACCCAACAGCAAATTCAGTGGAGCACTTAAACCTTTGACTACAATGTAAATTTAAAATGTTGTTTAAAAACTAAGTAGCCCAACAGATTATGAAACAGGAACATAAAATTATTTTAAAAAGTTTTTAAAAGAGGGTGGAAAAGCAAAAGCAAAAACAAATAATCCAATTAAAAGGTGGGCAATAGATTTAAACAGATATTCCTCAAAGGGATAACATACAAACTGCCAACAGGTACATGGAAAGACGCTCAGCATCACTAAATATCAAGGAATATGAATTGAAACCACAAGGAGAGGCCGGTGCTGTGGCATAGAAGTTAAGCCTCTGGGCCAGCACTGTGCTGTGTGGGTAAAGCTACTGCCTACGGTGCCAGCATCCCACATGGGCCCCAGGAAAGCAGTAAAAGATGGCCCAAGTCCTTGGACCCCTGCACCCACGTTGGAGATGCAGAAAAACCTCTTGGCTACTGCTTCAGATCAGCCCAGCTCCAGCCTTTGCAGCCATTTGGGGAGTGAACCAGCAGATGGAAGACCTCTCTTTCTCTCTGCATTTGCCTCTCTATAGCTCTGCCTTTCAAATAAATAAATATTAAAAAAAAAAAAGTTAAACCTCCACCCGTGGCACCAGCATCCGACGTGGGTACTGGTTTGTGTCCTGGCTGCTCCACTTCCAACTCAGCTCCCAGCTGATGGCCCGGGACAGCAGTGCAACATGGCCCAACTGCTTCAGCCCCTATACCCATGTGGGAAACTGGAAGAAGTTCCTGGCTCCTGGCTTTCTATCAGCCCAGCTCCAGCTGTTGTGGCCATTTGCAGAGTCAACAAGCAGATGGAAGACCTCTCTGTATCTTTCTCTCTATCTGCAGTTCTGCCTCTCAAATAAATAAATAAATCTTTAAAAAAAAAAAAGGGAAGGATGGAAATATCTCCTCACTCCAGTTATCCTGGCTATTTTCAAAAGGTAAAAGAAAACAAGTGGTAGTGAAGATATGGAGAAAATGGAATCCTTGTACTCTGTGAGAATGTAAACTAGTACAGTCATTATGGAAAGTGATATTAAGTTTCCTCAAAAAACTAAACACAGAAGTATCATGATCTAGCAAACAAACTACCAGGTATGTATATCCGAAGGAAACGAAATCACTGTATCAGAGAGACATCTGAACTCTTGTACTCACTGCAGCACTATTCACAGTAGTCAAGAAAGAGCAATGAGTAAGTGTCCATCCACTGATGAAAGGATAAAGAAAATGCGGTACATATACACAGGTGATACTATCCAGCCATAAAAACAATGAAGCCTTGTCATGGCAGTAACATGGCTGCAACATCGAACAACATGGAGGCATTATTGTGAAGTAATGTCATAAGTGAAATAAACAGAGCATAGACAGACAAATAGTAAATGATCTTACTCAAATGCGGAGTATAAAGTATTTGATCTCATGGACGTTAATAATGAAATAGTGTTTGCCAGAGGGTGGGTACTCTAGGAAGGTGTAGGGGTTGAGAAAATTTGATTAATGGGTGCTAACTTATAGTTACAGAGGAGGAAGAAGTTCTGTTCTATTGCACAACAGGTGATGATAACTGTAACTATAATATGATGACTATGGTGATGATAATGTGCTTTATCTCTCTCCAAAAACTAACTAAAAGATTGTTAATGTTTTTGCCATGAAGAAATGTTCAACATTTGAGATGATAGGAATGTTTGCCCTGAGGGGACACTGCACAGTTTATACATGTATAGAAACATCTCGCGGTACCCCATAATAATGTACAACCTTTTAGGTATCAGTTAAAATAAATTTTTTAAAAGTAATTAGTAATGAAGGCAAGACATAAGAATTTTCAACAAGGTAGATGCTTTCTTAGTCCATAATTCAGACTGAGCCGTAGATATGGATCTTTGCAAGAGGATCTTGAAGAATATGATGAGGGTTGTTAATTGTGTGCAGGGCAGGCAGAAGAGAAAATGGAATCTCTACTGCAAAGGTGCTCCTTAGAGAACGAGTCCCACAGGAAGATGGCATCTGTTAGGGACTGCCTTGCCCTTAGAGGTAGCATCGACAGATAAACTTGACTGGGGGGCGGGGGGGTGGTTCTTGTTGCTTATCTGAAATTCATCTTTTTGTTTTATTTTTGGACAGGCAGAGTGGACAGTGAGAGAGAGAGACAGAGAGAAAGGTCTTCCTTTGCCGTTGGTTCACCCTCCAGTGGCCGCTGCGGCCAGCGCACTGCGGCCGGTGCACCGTGCTGATCCGATGGCAGGAGCCAGGTGCTTCTCCTGGTCTCCCATGCAGGTGCAGGGCCCAAGCACTTGGGCCATCCTCCACTGCACTCCTTGGCCACAGCAGAGAGCTGGCCTGGAAGAGGGGCAACTGGGACAGAATCCGGCACCCCGACCGGGACTAGAACCCGGTGTGCCGGCGCCGCAAGGCGGAGGATTAGCCTAGTGAGCCGCGGCGTCGGCTGAAATTCATCTTTAACTGGGTATCCTAGATACTTCCTTACCATAACTGGAAACCCTGGAGATCGCTGAGTCTAATCAGAGGATCTCATTGACTGAAAGAGTCAATGCAGAAACTACTGAAGTGGTTCAACAAGTTCCAAAAACACCAGCTGTCCCGAGACAACGTGAAGAGGCACATCCCGTGTCCCGGGTGAAGTAACTGGAATGGTCGTGCTCTCTAATCACCTGCGGTCCCTCAGTGGAAACATCTTACCACTGGGGAAGTGAACTCGCTCTTTCTACAGGGGGCAACCGAGGTGTTTTCTCCTTATTCCTGGGTTTCAAACTCTAGCCTCCTTAGTGAAGAGTTAACTTTATGATCATTAAGTTAAGTAAGTTGAAAATAGATCTTTGTAAAAATTAGAGGTGAGACTAGGAGAAGGAAGAGGAAGAAGGGTTGGAGCATGGGCAGGAGGGAGGGAGGAGTGGGAAGTACCACTCTGTTCCTAAATCTGCATATATAAATATATAAACATATTTATATATAAATATAAATATATATGGAAATACATGAAACTTGTATAACTTAAATAAAAAATTTTTAAAGTGCAGCCTAACAGCAAAACATTAGAATCAGAAAAGCCCACCCCAGACCCCTTTGTGGACAAGCAGGGAAACAGAAAAAGAGAAGGGAAGCCCCAAGAGAAGTTCATAAGCTGAGAAAGAGAAAGGCGGCCATTCAGGGAAGAATCAGTGCACCTCCATGACATCTTGGTAAGAAGCATCAGGCTGCAGAGACTGTAAAAGAAAATGCTCCATGGACACAGCACGAACAGTGTGCAGTGCAAGACTGAACAAGGGGCATTGAATCCCCCCATCACTCAGTCTCCTAAGAAAGTGTGAGAATTATGATCGGGTTCTGGGACTCCCTTGTATCTTTTTGGTTCTAGGAGACTCCAGGAAACTTGAGAATCACAACCATATTCCAGTGCTGGTGGCCATTAACCAATGAAATGTCCAAGAAGGATAATGAAGAAAAGCAAGAACTCACAGGAAACGTAACCAATGAACCAACAATGAATCGGGGAGACCACCACCAAGACTTCACCACAAATGTGACCATGAGAATGGGATGTAGATGGTCACAGATAAGTTACCATAACTCACAATAAGGGCCAGTGGTGGCTCATGCTGAAGATTGTTTATGTAACCAACTTCTGCTTCAGGAAATCACTAAATTGTTTGGAAGAGTCAAACTGCTGTCCAGACAATCCCGGTATTTGTGAAGGAGTCCTGTGGTTGCTGAACCCAAACCCAGCCCTGCCCTGACACTCTGCAAGCACTACATGATCTCCCACTGACACATTCTCACAGACCTATTCAAATGTTGTCAGACAACATGGACACCACGGAGCGTGGTCTAATCCAGCCCCACACAGCCCTCCCCACTCTCTCACTCCCGGGGGGAGCAAGGTGCCAGGAAGTGTAGGGTGGCTAAAACTAGTCTTTTTTTTTTTTTTTTTTTTTGACAGGCAGAGTGGACAGTGAGAGAGACAGAGAGAAAGGTCTTCCTTTACCATTGGTTCACCCTCCAATGGCCGCTGCAGCCGGTGCACTGCACTGATCCGAAGCCAGGAGCCAGGTGCTTCTGCTGGTCTCCCGTGGGGTGCAGGGCCCAAGCACTTGGGCCATCCTCCACTGCACTCCCTGGCCACAGCAGAGAGCTGGACTGGAAGAGGGGCAACCGGGACAGAATCCGGAACCCCGATCAGGACTAGAACCCGGTGTGCCAGCACCGCAGGCGGAGGATTAGCCTATTGAGCTGCGGTACAGGCCTAAAACTAGTCTTAACAGAGTCACAGCAGTCAGGGGAAAGTGAAAGTAAACTATGAAATGACTTGTAGCTTAGCCTCATTTATTTGATAAAGGAAAAACAAGAAGTGTGCCTATAAGAGGAAGTACAAGGAATGAGTGAGCTTTCGAAATTCGCCTAGAAAAATGATGGGAAGTGTGCTGCTGAGTATTCGCCTTGACTTGTAAGTTATCAGCAGGCTTCATCCTTGACAAATCTGCAATTCTTCGGCCCTAATCACCCCATAAAGGACATTCTCCAGCCCTGGCCGTGGTTAATGATGCACAGTCTCCCTTTCTCCTTATGTGCCTACGAGTGCCCCACAGGCCTAAAAACCAGGCTCCTTCAATTGCACCCATTAGAAGCGAGTCCTCTACAACCTGTACTGATCAATACAGCTGTGACTACACCACTGGACAGCCACCACCTTGAACCTGCCAGCTATGGACTGCCCATGTGACACAGATCCCTGAGGTCAGAGATGCCCCGAGGCGGGCACTTCGTCTGTGCTGCGGATTTGGGGGAGATTGGGACAGAATTACTGCTAAGAAATAATGGCAGCAGTCATGGCGGAGTTAGAATGCAGGGAATATTGTGTACACCTCCCCTCTTTCTTCACTCGGGGTCCTTACGTAGCTAACGGTTTAATGAGGACGGCTGCGCTGGCCCAGAACTGCGCCCTCCTCGTTACCAAGAACTCTACATTTCCAAAGCCATAACTTCCTGCAGTCTAGCTTGCTGTGAATTCAGAGAAAGAGCAGAACAAAGTTGAAGTGGAGAAGTCAGAGGGGTCGCTCAGAGCCTCCAGTGCACTTCAAGGACAACCCCTGTAACCTTGGAAGAGTCAACGGTTCCCCGTGTCCCTCTCGCCATATGCAGCAGGGCCCGCAGTCAAGAAGCAATGAAGTTAGTGATGCGTCCTCCTGGGGAGGTGGCAGTCAAAGCATTCATCATGTTCACTCTCTCAGCCTGTTCCAAAGAAGGAGCCTCAGAGAGCAGTGGAAACCGATTCCTGGGCCCATTAGGCTTCGGTCCTGCTGGGAGGCAGCAGCTGTCACAAGGCACAGGCCAGGGCTCACAGAGGCAGAGGAAAGGTGAGCGTGCGAACTCCTGCAAGGAGAAGCAGGCCAGCTCCTCAAGCATGGCGCAGAGCCGCCTCTGCTCTTCACTACGCAATAGCCCCTGGGGCTTCCACGCCACAGCACTGGGAGCAATATTGGCTGAAGGCCTGGCTGCAGGACACCCCGCCACAGTCAAGGAGACCCAGGACCTTCATGCTGGATTCCAGACTGTAAACCCTCTTGTATTACAAAATAATGCATTGTCAGGATTTAAAAAAATGAAATCAAACAATACAGAAGAATTCAAAATCCACTTCTTGAGGATGACCGTTACCAGTTGCTGTGTTCTTCTGGACTTTTGTAGGCTGTCCAAGGGTACACACACATAGGTATCTATGCAATTCATGGATCCTTACTGTCTATACAAATGGGACCATATCACAAGCAGTATTCTGCAATTTTTGCTTGCTTAGTATTTCTTGAGCATTGTTTGACATAAATAAATATACACATATCAGTGCACATGAACAGAAGCAAACAAAATTAATATGTTCAAATAACTGTGCTGTGTTATATTGTGTAGATATACCCTCATACAGATAACCAGTCTCCTAATGATCATGGCTTCTAGGATTTTGTTTTTACAAACAGTGCTGCTATAAAAAGAAAATTTGTACACACTCCCTTGACTACCTGTGCAAGCGTGTGTGCAGGTTAGATTCCTAGCCTGGGAATTGCTGGATCAAATGATATACACATTTTAGATGCTGCTCTGTTTGCCAAATTGCTGTCATCTATTCCTGCCTACTCTTACTGCGATGACTGAGCTCTCTGAGGGATGGCTCTTCTGCAGCTAATAAAAAAGTCTGTAAATGTAGAATTAAAGCATCAAGAAAGTTCACGCTCACATCTGTCCTAACCAAGTATACTGGGCTAAATACCTGAGTCCACTTAGATCAGGGACGCTCTCAGCAGAAGCACCCCAGACAAGCAGAAGCACCTGTAGGTAGAAGCCGAGGAAGGAGGCAGGATCCCGCAGGGTGGCTCTGGGGTGCGTTTCAGAGCATGCATTCCGTGGGGCTGCAGAGGGGAACTCACACTTTGCCTCAGCCGTTTGTTCTACTGGCTGGTGACCCAGTCATCTTACACCAATAAAGGTGCTCGTTAAACAGGAGAGCGATGCTACACATTGGCTATGTGCTGAGCATCACATATATACCCAAGCTGTTCACTGCCTCCATTGCCAAGGAAATGATATCTCGCAGAGAAAATTCTAACAACCTGGAGTTGAAAACCAAACAGGATAGAGGAAGATTAGCCTCCCACATGTGAGTTAAGAAACTGGAGGATGTCTTCAGTTCTCCTTCTTGCATCGTCTTTCTTAAAATTCTTTTGCCTCAGAAAAGAAGGAACTTCCCTAAAATAAAAAGAAAATTAAAAAAAAAAAAACTTAAATAAACTCCTGCCTAAATTTGAATCAAGTCTCTCCTCCTATGGGTAATCAATGTTGTGCTGGAAAGATAGGAGACTGTCAAGTTGATATTTCATTCCCAGGATCCCTACCAAAGTTGTCAAAAAGGCAAATAGTCATTACTTAATCCGCAGATCCATCAAAAGTCCCATTATTTTTCCCCTCGGTGATTTACAAAGCTGAATGCTTTCTCCAGGTGCTCCATCTAGTGGACCATACAAGCAATTGCACCTCGGATCTTCCCCGGGAGCCTGAGTCCCCGTAGTGAGAGGGAAATCTTTACCAGTGTAATAATTAATGACATTACTTATTTGATGTGATAAATATTTAATAATAAAATGTACATACTCCATTTGCAATAGTACCCACCACGAAGATGCATTTGAATTTCCCTCAGAGAGGAGCGTTATCGTCAAGATAGCAAGAAAAAGACTGTCTCAGGCGTGTGTGGTAACCAAACTTCCAGAAAGAATCAATCAGGAATGTCATCAGAAAATGAATATAAGCGCGTTGGCATGACAACTGGGATAGTGAAGCAGCTTTTGTTGTCTGTTCACAACCATTTAGGGCTCCCCAGCATGGAGGGGGGATGCTAATCAATTAACATTCTCTGAATATTATGCTATCTATAACCATGGTCCTTCATGCTGGCCCCACAAATGATGGTGACTGGATGATTGGCATGGCTTCTAGTGACACTATCATTCTTGCTGCCATTCCTCAGGCAATTGTTCTCCATCGTCTCACAGCATCACAAAATCAGGGAGTTTAAAACTCAAGCTACGTGGAAGCAGCACAGGCGGATCCCACTCAAACATCCTGACACAGAGCCTCCCGAATGAGATGCAAGTGTTAAGCAATCAAGCGTGCATGGCAGGAGTCTAATGAGTCCCATAAATGGCAGTTTAATCAAACGGTTTATTCTTGCCTGCAGTGAACTCACGCACTCATGACTCACAAATCAAACTTCACCCAGAAGTATTTCTATCTGGTGCAGCAGAACTTCCCCCTCTGCCTTGCCAGGTGAGGGCCATGTCCACCCAGGGGGCCAGCTCAAGGAGCTATTTGACACAGGTGGCTGGAGTCAGCCCAGAATCAACACAGTAAGAGTGGACCCAGCAACAAATGGAGAATATCTTCCATGGCTTGGTTCTGTCACAGATGAACCATGGCATGAATAACACAGTCAAACTCCAGTTCTGATGGAAAATATTCCTGTTTCAAAAACGATGCATGCTACAAGCAAGTGATTGCTAGAAATGTAATGGACTGTGTGAGAGCTCCCATCCTCCCTACCAGGACATGCATCTGCCATGCCGTTAGCAGGATGGAAGGGAGCGAGATTCTGTACACTTGCCAAAACATTTGTGGCCCTGCTTCTGCTACACAGGAGAAAAGGAAGAAGAGAGAAAGAGAGGGAGGGAGGGAGGAAGGGAGGGGGGAGGGAGGGGAGGGGAAGGGAGAGAAGGAGGAGGAGGGAGGGAGAGAGGAAGGAAGGGAAGAGGGAGGGGGAGGGAGGAGGGAAGGAGGGAGGAGGATGGAGGGAGGAGGATGGAGGGAGGAGGAAGGGAGGAAGGGGGAGAGGAAGGAGAGGAGGGAGAGGGAAGGAGAAATGGAGGAGGGAGGGAGGGAGAGAGGAAGGAAGAAAAGAGAAAGAGAGGGAGGGGGGGAGAGAGGAAGGAAGGGAAGAGGGAGGGGGAGGGAGGAGGATGGAGGAAGGATGAAGGGAGGGAGGGGGAGGGAGGAGGATGGAGGAAGGATGAAGGGAGGGAGGGGGAGGGGAAGGAGGGGAGGGAGATGGAAGGGGAAATGGAGGAGAGAGGTAGGGAGAGAGGAGGTAGCTCAGGTTTCTGGGTAAATACATGAAGGAAATGACATGGACACTTCTGTATTTGTTAAACCAGAGGTTCTGAGGACTCCTAAGACTAAGTAGAATCTTCCCTAAGCAAAACCACAAAATGAGCAGAGAGCATCGTTCAGAAAAGCCCTGAGTCCTTGTGTCCACAGACAGGGCAGCTTAAACAGCACAATTCTGGGCCCAGCTGAGCTGGTTTCTTCCAGGCTGCTTGATGAGTGTCTTCTCCCTGTCTCCTGGCAATCCTGCCCACCTCCCATAGGACACCGGCCCACCCTAATGACCTCATTTTACCCTAATCACCTTTGAAAGCCCTTCTCTTCCCAGGCAATCACTCTCTGGGATGTGACTGTGGGTTAGGACTTAGATCTTGAATATAGCAAAGGAGAGGTCAAAACTCAGCCCACAGAGTCATCTGCTTGCCCTTGGAGCTTGGAAAACAGGGAAAGGAGCCTTTCCCAGGAAGTGAGCAATGCAGACTAAGATGTCCTCCCAAGCAGGCTGCCGGGGTCTGGCTGGAGGCTGTGAGCCACTTGAGGGAGGATCTGTGAGTGTGACCTGGGGCACCGCCTGCGCACCTGCGGACTGGGGTGGGAGGAAGAGCTGCAGGTCTCTAATCCTAGGAACAGGATTCCCCTACTGGGGCCAGCACTGTGGTGCAGCAGGTTAATGCCTTGGCCTGCAGTGCCAGCATCCTATATGGACGCAGGTTCAAGACCTGGCTGCTCCACTTCGGATCCTGCTCTCTGCTATGGCCTGGGAGTAGAAGATGGCCCAAGTCCTTGGGCCCTTGCACCGGCATGGGAGATCTGAACGAAGCTCCTGGCTCCTAGTTTCGGATCAATTGGCTCCCTGCAGCTAATTGGGGCGTGAACCATCAGATGGAAGATCTCTCTCTCTCTCTCTTTCCTCTCTGTGTAACTCTGACTTTCAAATAAATAAATAAATCTTTAAAAAAAATCTACTGCTGGAGCGGGACTCCCTCAACTCTCTCCACCCTACCCCATGTCAAAAACATAGTTAAAATCTCCCAGCCCAAAAACCCATTCCCCACAGGGACAAAGACACTTTTATAATTGAATAAGCATAAAACCAGAATGTGGTACACCTAACAGGCAATCCCCTAAGAGACGCAAAGCCAGAAAGGACAGACTTACCCCATCTCATAAGCTGCAGCTAGCCCTGGAGTAGCTCACTCTTGTTTCACCTTGTGACTGTTAGTTGATTAGTTTTATCCAAAGGAGAGATAAACTTGTTCGGCCTTTATCACAGGACCTGAGACAAGGCTCCCAGATAGGCTCCCACTGTCCAGGAGAAACTGGAAGACAAGCAGGGGGCTAGCTCCTTCGCTGTTTATGTATCAAAGAGATGGCCCCCAGGCCCTTCAGAGAGGGACATTCCTGGATCACCTGCAGACAAAAGCCCTATCTAGTCCTCAAAAGAATGTAGATGCATTTCAAAGAAGAGAAAAGAACAGAGTCACACACTTCCTAAGATAAAGGATCTAAGACAAAGAAAGGGAGGGGAATTCCTTCCCTTATTTGCCATGGGGAGAATCCAGCCTCTTCTTTCAAACTTTCCTTTGTCCTTAGACCAACCCCCTGCAGGAGGTGGGAGCAGATCCCTCAGCCTCAGGAGCCCAGTCCTGGTGTGGAAGGGCTGGGGCTGGACCAAGACCCAAGACACACGGAGAGTCCACAGTAGGTGGGTGTGTGACAAGCTGGAGGAAACTCCAGTGGGAGCGGGAGATTAAAATGGGTCAAAGACCAAAGTGGCTAGGTGTGCCTCCCCAGCCTCCCAACTGATCAGCCTGGGGATGGGGGCTACAACTGGACCTGAGTGGGGGCGGTTGGGTGTGGTTGCATCTGAGCTTTAGACAGACTTGGAGGGTGGCTGGCTGCTGTGTCTGGAAGGTCTGCCTCAGGCCCCCTGTCCAGCTGAGTAAGTGGCTACCCAGCTCCCTCCCCCCACCCAGGCAGAGAGCAGGAGATAAGTCAACAGGTGACAGGGAACAGCCACAGCCGCCTCAAGGACACCAGAGATTGAAAAATGGCATGTATTGAAGTGAAGAAATTGGACAGAATTACGTATTGTTTTGAGATTGAACAGGGAGCTTTTTAATAAACCCAGCTTTCAATAGAAGCTTATTGAATACACACATTGCTGTTTGGAGCTGCGTCTTATTCCCCACACAAAAGTCCATGCCCTAAATAGCTCTTTTTAAATAGTGATTGCCAAAATTTTAAGATATTTTGAATAGAAAAGGTAACTTTCAATTTATTTTGTGAAAATGAGATGGTGAGCTCCTAAGAATGGAGCTTATATCTGCCCATTCTGTCCACAGCACAGACTCGCAGAACCCACGTGGTGGGTGAAGATCCCCCACCACACCTCCAGAGTCAGAGGCCTCACTCACACAGACCCAGCTCCTCTCTGGGCGGCCCCAGGACCAAGGCTTAGTGGCTTAACCATCCCCTGGTTCCACAATCTCAATGCAACTCACAATGACAAGTGAGTAACATTGCACAAATGTTTATCCTCACCTGACTTTTTGGTGATGTAACAGAAGAACACTTGGCAAAAACGTAGTGCTCAATCAGCAAGTGGTGGATAAAATTGGAACTGTAAATATTCTGTTGGGTAGACAGTCAGGAATTAGCCTGTGTGTGTGTGAGAAGGGCCTGAAGACCAGCACCCACTGTGGAAGTTCCAGAAGCCCACCATCTAGCACCTCAAAGTCCCGCCTGACCCTGATAACCTTCCAGGTGGTCCCAGCCCCAACCCCAAGGAAAGCTCCCAGAATTCTCTCCTCAGCACCAGAGGAGTTACCTGACCTGATAACGGGGCAATAAAACCTTCACAGATGCCCTAAGGGAAGCCCCTCTACTCAGCCCTGAGCTAGCAAATCTGGGGAGGAATTTGCTAATTTTCACCGGAGGAATCCATCCATTGGGACTCCCTATCCTTTGTCCTGGAGGAGAGGGGGAGGACTTCCTGCTCAGACAAGAGTGTCAATTGTTAAACCAACAACAGGAGTCACTGTGCACTTGCTCCCCATGTAGGATCTCTGTCCTTAATGTGTTGTACTATGAGAATTAACAGTAAAACTAGTCTTCAAACAGTACTTCATACTTTGTGTGTCTGTGTGGGTGCAAACTGTTGTCATCTGTATGGAGTTGATCTTCTGTATATAATTAAAAATGAACCTTAATGAAGAATGGGATGGGAAAGGGAGTAGGAGGTTGGATGGTTTGGGGGTGGGAGGGAGGTGATGGGGGGAAGAACTGCTATAATCCAAAAGTTGTACTTTTGAAATTTATTATTTATTAAATAAAAGTTTTTTATAAAAATAAAGAAATCTCCACACTGGTTTCAAAAAAAAAAAAAAAAGACCACATGCTCAGCCCTCCGCTCGCTAGTTCCAGCAACTGGGCGCTCTCTCCCTATCCCTTCCATTCTGACAGATGCCCTGTCCCCAGTAAAACCTTACCACTTCACTCTGTCTCATGCCTGAGTTCTTTCTTGTGTGAAGACAGGAACCCCACAGCTTCCATGGCCTTTTCTCTGGTGACAATCCAACTATGATAAAATTCTACTGCACCACACGGAAGACACGGTGCAGCTTACACAGGTACTGGCCAGACCCGCTATAAAAATCCTAACTGCAATATTTTGACGAGAGCACCTGTTTTCATCTTGGCAGAGCATGCATTTTTCTGGGGGCACAGTGGGTAAGACGCTGCCTGACACAGGATTCCATACTGGAGCACTGGTTTAAGTCTCTGTTGCTCTGTTTCTTATCTAGCTTCCTGCTATTGCACCTGGGAAAGCAGCAGCTGCTGCCTTAAGTACCTGGGCCCCTAATACCCACGTGGGAGACCCAGATGGAGTTCCTGGCTCCCGGCTTCAAACCGGCCCAGACCTGGCTGTTGCAGCCATTTAGTGAGTGAACCAGCAGATGGAAGGTCTCTCCCCTTGTCTCTCTGTCACTCTGCCTTTCAAATAAATAAATCTTGAAAAAAAGAGAAAATGCATTTTTCTGCATCTGTTAGTTAAGTTCTATACTTTTCTTTGTTTTTTAAAGGCATTCTCTTTTTTTAAAAAAATTATTTATTTATTTGAGAGGTGGAGTTACAGACAGAGGGAGAAACAAAGAAAAGTCCTCTATCCACTAGTTCACTCCCTATATGTCCACAACCCAAAGCCAGGAGCCTCTTCCAGGTCTCCCATGTGGGTTCAGGGGCCCAAGCTCTTGGGCCATCTTCCACTGCTTTCCCAGGCCACAGCAGGGAGCTGGATCAGAAAAGGAGCAGCCGGGACTAGAACTGGCGCCCATTTGGGATGCTGGCACCAAGGTGGAGGTTTAGCCCACTGCACCACAGTGTCAACCCCAGCCCCACACTTTTCTTCTCTTTTCCTCTACCCTTTACATTTATCTCAAATAACCACCATATCATGCTTCTTTCCTTGAATAATCCTATGTTTTCATAAATATCAACATGACCTCATCTTCAAAACATACGGAACAAAGTTTCAGTTAACCAGGAGCAACAGAGCAGGTGGATACTGAGCCTAGAAGCTAAGTCACTGGTTAAGGTGCTCCCATCCCACATGGGAGGACCTGGGTTCGATTCCTGGTCCTGAATCCTGGCTCCAGCTTCCTAACAATGCAGAGCAGGAAACTGGGTCCCTGCCACCACAGGAAGACCTGAGTTCCCAGCTGCCAGCTTTGGCCCCAACTCAGTTTCAGCCCAGCTGCTGGAGGCATTTGGGGAGTGAAACAGCAAATGGAAGCTCTCTGTCTGTATCTCCATCTCTTTCCTGAAAGAGGGAAAGAAAAAAAAAGGAGGAAGGAAGGAATGTTGGTTGGTTTGGGTACTCCGTTATACAACATGGCAGCCAGTTAACACTGAACATATTATGTGTTTATTAATAGTAATATTACTTTAATGATTATTTGATATTAATTAATATTAAACATATTGTGTGTTCTGAAACTGTTGAAAAGACTGATATAAGTGTTCTCATCATTAAAAAAATGGTGAGTAGGTAAGGTGATAGATGTAATAATTAGCTTCATTTAATCTTTCTACAACATATACCTATATCAAAACGTCATTTTCTTCCCCATATTTGACAATATTTTTTTCTAAAATACATTCAGATAAAAACAGGGACCTAAAAATAGGTTAGAAAGAAAAGGAGTGTGATACGAGGGCAATCCCTGATTCACTCTAAAACCACCGAACGGATTCTCTGCACCTCAACGACGACGCAGTCAGACACGGAGAATTCTCGGGACTGTGCAGCAGTGGCTCTGACTCCTACCTGAGCCCTGGGTAGATGCTCTCACTCCCTGAGCTTCTGGGACTCTGAGGTAAGCAGGGCAATTTCCAAGGGTCCCTGGAAGCTGGCGAAACTCCTGCACCCAATGCCTACAGAAGGCAGAGTCCCTGCTCAGGGAGCCCAAACTTCACGGGGAATGGCCAGGGGAACAAGCACTCTCCCTGTCCCCACCCACAGGCAGGCACCCACACCCCTCTCCATCTCCATGAGCCAAAGGCAAAATCAGCAAAATCTCCCCCTTTCAAGGTGGCTCCTAGTGACTTCTGTTTCTATCCGAGTCTCATTGCTGAGAAACAACTCCTAAAATAAAACCTTGCTCTTCTGAAGGAAGGACGGGGTGTGTAGCTTGTCCCACATTGTAGGACAATTTACATACAATATTATCACTTTCCAAATGAGTTCTACACTTTAACAAGATGTAGCTCGTGTTTTTCAGCCAGATATTGTACAAGTGTAAAGAGCCGAGAACAGTGACCTTCCCTGAAAACCTGTGGTGGGGAAAGGAAACAAGACAAAAACCAGAACCTGTGTTGGACGCAGTCACGGATGGCTCAAGGCCTGTATAGCTGAGCCAACACGAAAGTGCCATCTCCCATTGATAAACAGAAGCAAATCAAAAGCAGAGGCCGACCTTTTGGACAGGAGAGATACAGTTTCAGTTAACCATGAATTCCATGGTCTGCCAGTGAGTTTTCCAAATTCAAGAGAGTTGTTTGGGATACAGCAAAAGGCCTAGAGCAGAAACTTGAAAAAATGTCAAGTTTTAAGAACAAGAATTATGGTGGAGACGGGGTTGTCAGAGAACCAGAAGAGTGAGTAGAATCAGAGTACCCAGGAGTCGGTTGAGAAAAACGCCATAGGAAGACCAGGTGACCGATTGTGTCAACAGGCGTGAGACCCAACAGGAAGCCATTCTCTCATGTTACTCCAGGACCCGCAGTCAGCGTGAGAACAATTGCAGGCCTACAGAGGGAGGTCCCAACTCCCGGCCCCCCAAGTAGAGTCGGCAGCAGAGTGGGCTGGTAAGTCACAGCAGCAGATTCCTCCCACAGAAAGCAATCAGAGAGGGCACGAGCTGATTTCCAGCCAGCATGAACCCATTTGATCATAGAGTCAAGGGAACCCTGGTCCACTACAGGTCTGTGTCAGAGCTATAGACATGGCCATAAGCCACACAGTGGGCAGGGGCGTGTAACTGCACACCATTGTATTGCATTCCCACCAGCGTGGTAGGAAAACAGCTCATCAGGAAGTGGCGAGGTTAAGGAGCACTTCCATTTTTAGCATACTTTTATTGTAAGTTTATGCTGCTTCATGTCTGATAATTGCTATATCAAAAACTGGTTCTCTGGTAACCATTATACTTAGTGAAATAAGTCAGTCCCAGAAGAAAAATACCATATGTTATCCCTGATCTGTGGTGCCTAACAGAACCTAGAAGGTAATCTATGGGAGTGAACTTGGCACTTTGAGAAGCCATGACTTTGAACAGCTCTCGTCTCGACAGTTGAAGAACAGTGTTCTGTTTTTGTTTTGTTTTTTTCATACTACTTGTTGAACTCTTTACTTAGTGTAGGGTTAATCTTATGTGTATAAAGTTAATTGAAAATAATCTTAGTAAAAATTAAGAATGGGAATAGAAGAGGGAGGAGGAAGAGGGATGGACGTGCAGGTGGGAGGAAGGGTAGGGTTGGAAGAATCACTGTGTTCCTAAATTTGTATGTGTGAAATGCATGAAGTCTGTATACCTTAAATAAAAGGTTTCTAGGTTAAAAGAAAAAAAGAGAGATGAATGGAAAGAGGGAGGAATCAGAGATTCCAAATTACCTATTAAAGGTGGTTATCAATCCTGAGAAGCTGTTACTAATACATCCAATTGAGGAATCTTGACAATGCACTTGATCACATCCTGTCTACTGCCAGTCAATAACACAATATTCACTTTAACTTCCAGCAGTAAAGACCCTAAAACTCATTGGTTGGGTTGTTTAAAAAGAAAAACAACTTTCTGCTAAAAACTTATGAGTTACTTAAAAATTAAAGTAGAATAAACCATGAAAACCAGTAACTGGTGTTTTTTAATGATCCCCAGAGATACAAGCCTGAATATGTTAGTCTAGAGCTTTCCAACTAACCGTGATATGTGAATTCCCAGAGAAAACCCAAGATACACATGTACATGTGCACATTTCATGGAGATGAGTTTTCTATGTTTTGGGAATTATTTTTACCATTTTTGTATGTTTATTTTAATTTTTATTCATTTTAACAGATGTTAAATGTTACTCCCTTCCTCCCTCTCTCTTACCCTCCTTCTTCTACCTTTCTGTCTTTTTTTCTTTGTAGTTTTTTAGATAATATTTTAAATTTACATCACAGTAAAAATTTTAACATATCTTAGGAATCCTTTCTTCAAACCATCACCATTATGACAACACAGAATAAAATCCAAATATTCTCTCAGGTGTTCCGGTGTCAAACAAGAAAAGTACTTCAATGCTGTTATTAAGGCTTTATTTGGGGACCCAGAGTTGCGGCATACTGGGTTAAGCTGTCACCTGCAGTGCTGGCATCACATATGGGAGCCAGTTCGAGCCCCAGCTGGTCCACCTTTGATCCCACTCCCTGCTAATATGCATGGGAAAGCAGCAGAGGATGGCCCAAATGCTTGGGCCCCTGCACCCACCTGGTCTGAGACCCAGAAGAAGCTCCTGGCTCCTGGCTCCTGGCTCCTGGCTCCTGGCTCCTGGCTCCTGGCTTCGGCTCCTGGCTTTGGGAGTGAACCAGCAGATGGAGGATCTCTCCATCTATCCCTCCCTCCCTCTGCAACTCTACCTTTCAAATAAATAAAATAAATATTTCTTTTTAAAAATAATAAAAACAGTTCTCAAGACCCCTGGACATTAAACAACTGGTTGTCAAGAGCTGGTATAAGAAGTTTCCAGCACCCCGAAGAGCATAGGGGGACTGAATGCCAATCACAGAGGTGTCCTTTCAGCCAGTAAGTAACCACTGCCCCAGGCTGGAACCCCCTGGAACTCTCTCAGGAGTCACAAACTAAAAGGGTGACTCCTGGGGGAGGAGGTTCAGACACCCTCATGACCCTTTTCAACAGCTATATCTCCTGGAAGGGTCCACTCCGAAAGCTCAGTGCCTCTACCACACTGTTTGAACTATTGTGAAAATCACTGAAGCATAGGCATGAATGGAGGGCCCTATGCTCACGACAACAGAAACCCAGAGAGCTGATTTCCTGTAGAAAAGCTTTGTACGTTCTCATCACCCAGCAGGGTTAGCTGTCCACCTCAGCCTCCCCTGAGCCCCGGAAGTCATTCTCACTGTTGAGTCACTCCTTCCCAATGGCCACCAAGCGGACAACGGGGTCAGTCACCTACCTGCTAAGATCTGCTCTCGGAAGTTACACGGGGAAAAAAATCATTTCAGAGGATGCACTCAGAAATTCTAGTCTACAAAGTCTATACAAGATGACATCCAGGCCGGCGCCGCGGCTCGCTGGGCTGATCCTCCGCCTTGCGGCACCGGCACACCGGGTTCTAGTCCCGGTCGGGGCGCCGGATTCTGTCCCAGTTGCCCCTCTTCCAGGCCAGCTCTCTGCTGTGGCCAGGGAGTGCAATGGATGGCCCAAGTGCTTGGGCCCTGCACCCCATGGGAGACCAGGAGAAGCACCTGGCTCCTGCCTTCGGATCAGCACGGTGTGCTGGCTGCAGCACGCCATCCGCGGCGGCCATTGGAGGCCTTGGAGTGGCAGGGGAGGACCTTTCTCTCTGTCTCTCTCTCTCTCACTGTCCACTCTGCCTGTCAAAAAAAAAAAAAAAAAAAAAAGATGACATCCAAGAAAACCATCTCAAGTTAGGACATCCTTGGGCCACCCACAGCCCTGGCTTAGAGGAGAGTGGAAAACGGAGCTGGCCTGCTGTTCCGTAGCCAAGCATTTAAGAAAACAGAACAAATTGGTCCAGGGAACAGTGAAGCAAGAACCAGTGATGAAAATAATTAAAGCTCCTGGTAAAGAACTCAGTTATCAGGGGACATGAGTCAGAACTAAGCGGAAGCCAGGAAAAAAAAAAAAAAGTTGCCTTGGGCATTGCTGGAATACGCGCTTGCTTCAGGAAAGTTTTCTTCTCAAAGAACCTCTTGAATCAGTACAAATGTGAGCAACAGCGAGCCACAGTAAAGGGAGCTTTTTTCAGGAACTCTGTTCCCAGTGACATCGGGGAGAAAGGTCAGAATTCCTTACCGCTGTGCAGTTTAACAGAAAGTAGTCGTCACTATCTTCAGGCTCTTCCCTCAATCTCCAACTAGCAGAAATGAAGGGTATTGCAGCTCACCCAACAGATTAAGCAGCGCTTGCTGAGGCTGGTTCCAGTCCTCCCTACGCCCCTTCCCATCCAAGTTCCTGCCGATGCCCTGGGGAAGCCAGTGGAAGATGGCCCAAGTACTTGGTTCCCTGCTGCCCACATGGGAAACCTGGATGGAGTTCCAGGCTCCTGGCTTCAATCTGGCCCAGAACTGGCTGCTGTAGCCATTTAGGGAATAACCCAGCAGATGAAAGATTCTCATTCTCTCTCTCTCTCTCTCTCTCTCTCTCTCTCTCTCTTCATTTAGCTAAATAAATAGTATCTTTCAAGTAAATAAATCGTTAAAAACAATAAGTAGGACAAATCAAGTAGATATACCTATTATTCTCCAGATAACAAGTTCCCACTCGGAATAAATCTCGTGAAGTAAAAAGGGAGGAAGAGACGGAGGGAGAGGAGCAAGCGAGCTGCTTGTCTTCCCAGAGCCTAGGACCACTCTTGGGAAGCCTGCAGCAGACCACGGCCCAGCATCACCTGATCTGCCTTATTATTTGGCTCCAGACTGGTAGATTTTACCGTGGCCAGCCAACTCGTGCCTTTGAATACCATAATTGGAGGCATTTTCTCTAGTTTGCAAAGATTAAATATGACACAAAATATTTGGTCCTGTTTGTTTCGTTGTTGTTGTTTCTTGCTTAATCCAGCTATTATTTAATTGGGTCAGCTCTTCAGACCATAGACTGATGACACTGCTAAGATTTCTCTATCATTTAGGGAAAGCCAAGTTTCGCCAACTAGGCCTTTAAGAGTCCCTTACATAACCTTGATTTTAAAAACAGAAATTAGAGGTAGGTGTTTGGCCTTATGGTTGAGACACCTGTGCACCACAGCAGGGTACTTGGGTTCGAGTCCCTGTTCTGCTCCTGATTCCAGCTTCCTCATAATGTGCCTCTCGGGAGGCAACAAGGGACAGCTCAAGTGACTGGGTCCTTGCCATCTGGGAGAGCTGGACAGAGTTGCCGCCTGGTGCTGGCCATTGTTGGCACTTGGGGAGTGAATCAGAGTATGGGAACTCTCTCTGTGTGTTTCTCTTTCTTCTCCCAAATAAATATTTTAAAATGGAAATTAAGTGACAAGAAATGCTCTGTATGTCTCAAATCTCTTCCCTGCCCGTTTTACAACCCGTCTTGGCGTCACGGCTCAGGGTCAAGCAATGTGGCATTGTGCAGAGAGAGACCACGATGCTACACTCTGCACTCCTGGGCAAGGTCTACTGATAGCTAAGGCAGAACTGGGCCAAGGCCTCCCAGCCTGAACAAGCTGCAGGCAAGTGACCTTCGGGACCCAAGTTTCAAAAGAATTATTCTTGAAATATGACAGGGGAGAAGCCTTGAGGAAATCTGCCTTCAGGAAGTGTCCCCGAAGCAGGTTACACAGGAAAGCCCCCCTGGCAACACTTTCTTCAGAGACTCAGGTCAAAGGGGGATAAAATCAGCCTACATCACTAATGCCAGCAGAGCAGAGGTTAAAATTCAAGGCTCATCCTCAGAGCATACTCCTTTTGACATAAAACTTCTGCTGATAATTTATAGAGTCATTACAGACCAAAAGGCTGTGCAAATTAGTTGTTTTCAAAGGAAAATTTTTTTGAAGTTTGAGTGATTGCAAACTGATTAATATGATCCCTTACACATTTTTCTTGCTGTTCACTCTCCTTAGATCTTCCCCTGAAATTAGATTCTGAGAGGCCGTTGACTCTCCGGGATCACAGGCGTCCTTCCCCTCTGAGCTGATCATCAGTCAGAGGCCTGAAAGTGGGAGAATATGGAAACTGTCCCAGCATATTGATCACAGCAGAGACACCTCAACCTCAGAGAGGCTCCAGCCTTTTCCAGGGCTCCTAGGAAGCCAACCTCACTGACCTCCACGGTGCAGCAGGAGGCGCACCGTGTGCACCACTGCAGACCAAGGCAGGGCGCGCGCCGGGAGCAGCCCAAGTCCCCAGGCGAAGCCGCCTGAGTCTTCCTTCCACCACCTCATCCCCCTTGACAGTGACCATGGCTCCGACTCTGCAGCAAGCTCCCTAGTGCGACTGTCCCAGATCTCTTCAAAAAAGTAAAAGAAAGGGGCTCCTAACAAAAGCATATTGGGTTTCAGAAATTTCAAAGTAATATTAATCAGAAATTAAATGCCAGCGTGGGCCCCAGGGAAATTTGGAGGCCACTCAAGCAGGCTGATATTTAATTTCATACACAACGGCCTTGTTCCAAATGGCTTAAAAGCTCATCACAGAGTCCCTGCACAGTGGGAGCAGAGAAGAGGCCAAAAGATGCAAAAAGGAAGACAAACCCTCAAAGCACGCAGGAGGGATGTCTGTGGCAGCCCCTGTGCCCATGGAGTGCCGCAGTCCCTTCTTCATTGCTACAAAACACCGGAGCCTGGCCCACTTATGAAGAAAGGTATACTTTTCACAGGTCTGAGTCTGATCAGATAGAAAATTAAAAGGCCGCACCTGCATCATCGCTGCGTGGAAGGCATCACTCAGCCAGAGTGGGAGGAAGAGAGCCCAGGTCTCTTCCTCTTCTTACGAAACCATTGCTGCGGGCCAGCATTGTGGCGTAATGGGTTAAGCCACCACCTGCAATGCCAACATCCCATATGGGCACCGGTTCGTGTCCAGGCTGCTCTGCTTCTGATCCAGCTCCCTGCTAATGCCCTTGAGAAAGCAGCTGAAAATGGTTCAAGTCCTTGGGCCCCTGCACCCACATGGGAAACCCAGATGAAGCTTCTAGCCCAGGCCTGAATGTTGCAGCTGTTTGGGGAGTGAACCAGCAGATAGAAAAATCTCTCTCTCTCTCTCTCTCTCTCTCTCTCTCTCTCTCTCGCTTTTTCAAATAAATAAAATAAATTAAAAAAAAAAATTGCTGCCATGATGGGCCCCATACTAATGACCTGAAACTCTAATCAACTCCCAGAGACCCCGTCTCCAATGCCATTCACACCTGACTTTGGGGGTTAATTTTCCCGCACGTGAACTTTTGGAGGGCACATTGAAACCACAGTGCATGGTAAGGCACTAATTCAAATTTTAGTACTGAGTTCCCACCAGTGCCACTTTCACGAAGTATGCAGCTTTACAGTAAGTCTATAGACAGCCTAGACATATGAGGAAACTAAGACTCAAAGGTTTCCATGGCTGCCCCTTCCAGAGGGACAGTGCAGCCCAGAGTGCAGGTTCCTCTCCCCGTCCTGGGCCACGGCACCTGTGTGCCCAGGTGCCCAGTCACCGTTCTTTCATAAGGCATGTCTGGTCCTAGAGTAGCGGGAAGAATACTGGATCCATAATTCCAGGACCAGGTTTCAGAACTCTGAGCTGCTATATCCCAACTCAACACTCAGACAAGGCAGTGATGGCACACAGATGGGCAGGACAAAGACCAGGTGTGCCCAGGCACAACGTTCACCCCACACGAGCTTCAGTGAACACTCACCTTTCTCTGGGAAGTCAGGTCCTGACTTTAGGTACAGGAATAGGCAAGGTGTCGACCAACAAAGACTCGTTCTCCGAAATTACTCCCAAGTGAAGATCATCAGTGAAGCTCACAGGTGAGGAGGCTGAGGTGGTGGAAGGTTAATAACACGTCCAAAGACACACAGGTGGTCAGTAGAGGACCCGGGACTCAAATCCAGGCAGGCTGGCTCTGGAGCCCGGGTTCTCGACCACAATACGCCACAAATAACATCAGGAATGTTGAAATAACCATCCATATCCTAGTGTTCATGGCTGTTCTTTCTAGAATGCTTTTACTTTTAGGTAAACTTAATCACAAATGGGGGCTTGGGTGGGGAAGAGATTGGGAATTTTGCTGGGAAATGAATGGATCTTTGAGTAATTAGATATCTGGAGGACGTGTTTCCTGGGGCTGAGCAGTGTGAATGGCGTCCAGCGTCTTTTGCTGTGAAATGTGATTGAGCCGGCAGCACTGGGGTTAGGGAGGGACAGGCCACTGTGGACAGTCGAGGTTCCATCGCCACCAGCACATGTCTCATTCATCTTACCGTCCACTTGATTGGGCCACAGCATGTGGAACTACTGATAATCAATTGTTTCCACATACAAAAGAGCACTTTCATGAGACTCAACCTGACTGAGGCTCCGTGGACATCGCGGTCTATCTGCTGGTGCCGGTGTTTCTGCTTGCAAGCTCAACTCCAGGTTCCATGGCTTGCCCTCCCGGGAGGCCCTGCTCATCACCTCAGGCTCACCTGGCACCTGCCCTGTCCCAGCAGAGCCCTGTCTCTACCCGGAGCCTCCCAGTCCCATCCCTCAGAACTTCCCGTCCCGCCAGTAGCCAGCCCACAGCCCAGAACTGAGCTTGCAGGCACCAGCTTCAGGAAAATAACAATGTTCTATCTTCATGCCTAGGAAACAAACCAACCCACTTCATTTCGGGTCTAGTTATCTCTAAGTTCTGCCGGGAAAGCCACGGATCCGGCAGAACTTTGCAGAGGGCCAAGTATGAGTGTGAGTTGATTAAAACGTGTCTCTTAACTGCAGCCAATCCCTGCTCCTTCCAGTCCCAAGTTTGTCTTGGGCTGCCTGCAAGCCCCTCTCTCAGAGCACTCTCCAGGACCACGCTGCACAACGTACCCCACTCAGCGGGGTGCAGATACACACTCCACCCACGCAGCCTGAACTAGCCTGCTGCCTCTGGCCCCTGCCAGCGTCGGCAAAACTCTATAGGTAGTAAAACTCCGTGAACAAAGAATTCCTTTTAGTGGGTGCAACCTCAGTATTTTCTCTCGTTGACAGATGCATTAGTTCAGTGCCCTAAAGATGCTGTCTCGGGAAGCATTTGGCCCTCTGGCATCCCACATGGGAGATGCACTAGCAGTTCTAACAGTGGACAGAATGGCTCGCCAGGTGCTGGCCTGCAGCAAATAATTCTTGAGCCTAACTATGAGATGACTATTGATCTGAGACCACTGAACGTACGTCTGCCGTTGACAAGAGCCCTTGCTCCGTGAGGCAGTGATCCATTCTGCTCTAATAAGAGTACACAACTTATCAGGCACAGGGAAAGATTTTATTTTCTGTTTTCTGAATAAAAATAGCACAAGGGTTCTATATTCCTTCTAGAACTAGCTCTTCCAGATAAAAAGGAGAGATGGAGCTTCCAGATTTGCCCACTGGGGATTACATAGGGTGCAGCCCAGGAGGTCGTTGGTATGGGGGTCAATGCCACAGGCTGGATGAAGCCCAGGGCACCAGCTGCCTCAGCAGGAAGTTGCCACACACTGTAGTCCAGCCCTGCCCCATGTTCTAAGTTGAGGTCCACTTCACTGATTCCTTTTATTAATCTCTCTTTGGTCTTTCAATATCTTACCAACGTATTTGAGTTACTCAATGAGATATTTAATATAAACTGCCAGGATTCATATAAAAATAGAAAAATCAATCAAGCTAACCAGAAAATATGATGCCTGTTATAGACTGAAATGCATCCCATTTGGGCCCTAACCCTCAGTGCCTCAGCAGGTGGCCTTCCTTGGAGACATGGTCATTAAATGGATAATAAAATGAAGTCTTTGTGGTCATGCTTGCAACACAACTGGGGTCCTTAGAGGCAAGGGAAATTTGGAGATGGACATGCACGTGGGAGACACCAAGTGAAGATGAAGGCAGAGATCAGAGTGAGGCTTCTTCCAGATGGCAGCACCAAAGATCACCAGTAGTTGTTGGAAGCTGGAATGAGGCCAGTAATGGGGTCTCCCTCATAGGCTCAGAAGGAACCAGCCCTGCTAACACCTTGATCTCAGACTTCGAGTCTCCAGAGCTGTGAGACAATTAATTTAATACAGATGATAATACAGATACATATCATATATTTGCTTTGTGTATCTTCATGATTTGTAATGTAGATAATATATATATGTTGTGTGATTTGCATTATTTATTTTATATGGTGTGTAGTACAGATAATCATATAGATAGATGATTCATATTATGTATTTACATTAGGGATAATGATAATAATATAAATATGTATTATATTATTTATCTTATGTATATTACATAAAACATAATACAGATATATAATTTGTATTACATATTTCACATAACATGTAATTATATACTATTTATATTATATCTTTTACATCATGTATAATAGAGAAGCTAATATAGACAATCTTAGGCCCTGCCTCATTTACCTCACTGGTAGGGTCACCAAGGGGAAGAGAAAGAAAAATTGAATGATCTACTCAAACATTACAGTTGTTGGAAGAAATTTGTAACATTCCCAAGTGATTTCTGAGACTTTTTTCTAATTTATTGTGATCTGATTTGAAAGGCAGAGTGGTCTTCCATCCGCTGGTTCACTCCCCAAAGACGCACATCATCTGAGGCTGGGCCAGGCTGAAGCCAGGAGCCCAGGACTCAGTCCAGGCAGCTGGAATTGAAAGTGGAGCAGGCACTCAAACCCAGGCACTCTGGTATTAGATGTGGGCGTCCTAACCACTGCACCAACACCCACCTCGGGTTTCCAAGTCTTGCCTCGTGGCCTCGCCCTGCTCTAGGCATTTTTTCTATGCAAACATTCCATGAGCCTTGGCACTGGGGAGGCCAAGAAGAATGACACCTTCCCTCTGAAAGCTCAGTCTGGTGGAAGAAGCAACTGAGCAAATGGGCATTTGTGATGCACAGTGAGCGGTGATTTATTAAAGACAAGGCTAGATGCTATAGGATGTGGTGGAAGGAGAAGGCCATGCCAAGATGGCCACTGACAACGGAGCCTGCCTGGCAACGGGCTGTGATTGGATGGCTTCGGAAACTGCCTGGCAACAGGCTATGATTGGTTAGTGCATAGACCGCCCCTTGACTGGATTGGCTGCCTTGGCTATTTAAGCTGCTGTACTAACTGAAATAAACGAGTCTGCAGGCTGCTTGCCTCTGGCCTGCTTTCACCCGGCTCCCGGGGTCTGTGTGGTGATTCCGTGCCTCTTGCCCCCACCACGCTCCTCCTCTCAGAACAAATCAACCTCAACGATAGGAGGGAGAAAGAAGAGCACCTACCACGGTAGGGGCACCCAGGAAGCTACGCCCACACCAGCACTGGGAGGCCAGGTAGAGAGCAGTGTTGTGAAGAGAGGCTGGAACTCCCATTGCTACCCCAAACCCCCTCCACCCTCTGCTGCAGACGCGCCGAGACCTGCACCAACCGCCCTGCTCACGGCTCGCGGTCTCACCCGCGTTTCTCCTTCATGGTTTCCTCTACTAAGATGCCTTTCTCCAACCACTACAATCAGCATCATCTACTGGGGTCTGACACAAATGCTTTGATCTGGACTTGTCTGGTATTTTCAGGGAAAACACAAAATGTTGGGTTTGCCCAGATGGAACTTCATTCAAAAATATGAATGTTTCCCAGTCAGAAGAGTTTGTGCTGCTGTCCGGAAGGGATGAGTTAGCAATCAGCTCTGATTGCAGCTTCCCCTGCAGGAGTGACTGGTTTGCAGTGATTAGGATGGCTGTGCCAACACCAGGGAAGGGGGAGTCAGCGAGGGCACAGCGGGCTCTGGGCCTCCTTTGTGTGCTGCTGTGGTGCATTTAATGGAGGAGGAGTGGTGGTCTTACTAGGAATTATGAAAATTTAGTGGCTGTGTTGATATTACCCCTTAAAATGATTTTTCTTCAAGGCTCTTCGTTGCTGGGGGTGTCTCCTTGCGTTCTCTTCCACTTTATAAATGGAGAGCACAATGGGTAGCATGAGGTTTCCCCAAAATTCATGTTCACCTGGGACTTCAGGATGTGACATTGTTTGGTCTCAGGGTCCTTGCAGTTAGAATGAGTTAGATGAAGCCATACCAATTAGAGTGGGCACCAAGCCCAGTGATTACCATCTATAAGGGAAAGGAGAGTGACCTGCAGGGGAGAAGACCCAGTGAAGGGGGAGGCAGCCACATACCAAGGGATGCCTGGTGCTGTCCATGCCACCTGCAGAAGCCAGGAGAAGGCAAGGAGGGTTGTTCCTTGAAAACTTAGGGGGAGTGTCGCCCTTTCACCATCTTGAAATCAGACTTCTGGTCTCTTGAGCTGTGGAAAAAATAGATTTATTTTTTAAAAAAATATTGTTTCCTGGGGCCAGTGTTGTAGCACAATGTGTTAAGGCATGGCTTCTGATCCAGCGCCCTGCTAAAGCACCTAGGAAAGCAGTGGGAAATGGCCCAAGTGCTGGGCCCCTGCCACCCACATGGGAGGCCCAGATGGAGCCCCAGGCTCCTGACTTCAGCCTGGCCCAGGCCTGGCTGTTGTGGCCAGCAGATGAAGCATCTGTGTGTGTATGTGGCTACATTTTGAATAAATCAAATAAAACTTCATTTGAAATTGCCATCTGCCATTCCATTATATACCCAGTGCTCAACTCCCTGCCCCCTCCAATGCATGGCCATCTTCAATTGGCCAGGGTGCTCACTGCTACCAAGAAGCCATAAATAAATCCTTAAGACCCTTTCCAATAATTTGGGGTGTCATCAGTTCAAGCCTAAACGATTGGATGGAGAAGATTGTTTCCATGAAGAACTACTTTCAAAACCCCACAAGTCATCCTAGGAAACACCGAGTTTATGATATACAACGCCAGATCCCCTGTGTCATCTTGAATATGAAAAATGGAGATGGTTATTTCAGGATTTAGAGTATGATTTTGATCTGAAACACGTGCCAGTCACTTCATAGACTGGTAATTTCAAGCAATCCCAAGTTATAATTAAGTGTCTGCACTTCCAGTTCCCGGGGAGAAAAACACATGAGGTTTGGCTTTTGTGGTGGAAGCCAGGGAAACGAAACTCTGGCTTGCAGAAGGCGCTGATCTCCATGCTGCAAGGACAGGAACCCACTCTGGTTCCGCCTCTGTAGCCCCCTGGTCACGAACAGGCCGCTCACCCACTAGTGGCTGAGTTTTCTTGGGTGTAGAAAGGACTATTTTGAGGCCTGCATGTTAAAGAGTGCAGGTGAATGTTTGACCGTAAGGATGGAAGCAGGAAGCAGTGTCATCAATGCCTCATTCTGACTCAGGAAACGAGTTTACGCAACATCTGCAGAGATAACACTGCATCCAATCTTAGCAACCACCAGGGCAGCCCCACCCGTTTCACTTCCCCAGAGAACACAAAAGCTTGGACAAATCGCATCACTTGCCAGAGCCAAACACGCAGTAAGTGGAAGGGAAATCCCAAGTCTAAGTGTGCTGGATTCACAGTTTTCTGACCCCAGTATGCTTTTCATCCCACCAGGCATGCGTCTTGTTCCTTTTGCTAGTCCAGGGAGAGGGCGGCCAGTGCCATGGAGCCGCTGGCCACAGCAGGCGTTCTCCACTGCCAGGCCACAGCTCCGACTCTGTGAACATCACCCTCCAGGACACCAGGTCTGAGCCATCACTGATGAATGTATTGGAAAATTGCCAGGTTAATGGTAACTGATGTGAAATAAGCACTCACCCTGGGAACATGGTGTGGGGACACAGCAGTGACAACCTCACAGGTCCTGACTATCTCAGGGGTCAGCAAGGATTTGTATGACTGAAAACGGTCCAGCTGGCCCCCGTGGCAGCAGCAACCCTCAGATCTCACAGCTCCTTTGGTCTAATTTCCTGCTCGTCACAACCTTCAGATCTGTAATTTGGTCTCTTGAGTGAATTCTGGAAGGGGCCTTGCAAACGTCTGGTCATTTTATCCCTGACTGAAGGCTTCAGCACACCCCCTCTGCCCGGCCCGCCGGGGTGCAGCCCTCTCATGCGGCATTCACAGCTGCTGTGGTGAAGTCCTGCCCTGCTCTGACCCTGGAAATCGGTGCTGTGCACAAGCACTCGCCTTCGCACCACTCTGCACCCCAGGCCCTCACTCTCATTCTTCCCTCTGCCGGGAATCCCTTCCCCACTCTCCTTCCCAACAACTGCCCTCGACTGGAACTCATCTCAATTCCCCCCAAAACTCCTCTGACTGTCCACTCCCCAGGTAGAGGCAAGGTCCTGATGCAGGTTCCTGTGGTGCCAAGATTAACTCTGTCAATCACTCGTATCTCTGTTGATTTGTCCCGCTCGCATCAGGGTATAAGAAACTCAAGGGCAGCGAGGTTGTATTTATCATCCTGTCGATTGCTAACATGGTTTGTCCCATGATGCATGGCAGATACTCTGCAAGTATTTGGTAATGAATGAAGGAAAAGTTCCAGGACCTAAGCCAGACACCACCCCTCTGTTATGAAACAGTCTGAATGCCCAGGTCCCCATCTCTGGTATGATCCAATGTCTGACTTTGCTTAATGTAATGACTGCAATGATTCAATGACTTGAGAGCCTTTTGTAACCTGGCAAGGCTACCATGGCTGAGTGCGTAAGTAAAACTATTGCAACAAGAAGAAAGCAAAAGCACGGAACTCACAGGTATCGGAAGCCACTGGGACCACAGCAGCAAGATCAGATCCAATGTAAAAGAAAAACACTCCAGGGGTGCAGGGAAGTGACCCTAGAATGGACTCACAGCAGTGAGTGGAAGGGGTATTTCACAGGCAATGGCTCCGGCTGCCTTTCTGTGGTCCCATGGTGCCAACATCAGTTTGCCTCTGTGAGAGTCCAGGGGCCCTGTGCTCAGTGAATCCATTGCTGGCTCTCCAGTCTGGGTCTCCTGGAAGAGTGAAAGCAGCCCAGCACTTCAGCATAACTCAGTTCTCGGATTCACAGCACCTTTGGAAGTAATTGCAACATCCTCTACTGAGAAGATTTTTAGAGATGTCAGTAATGGAATAACTGTTTCTTTCTCTATAAGTTGCATTTTTAGGTTGAAACTTTGCTTAATTTAAAAATCTACTACAGCTGAGTTTTTTGCTCAAGTGGCCCCACAAAGGAGGGGAAAAACATAAAACAAGAACTTTCTTATTACTTGCTGCTAATTACTTACTAAAAACTTCCTGAGAAGGGTCATAGCAATTTTGCAGGAGGAAGATGGTAGCAACACTATTAATGCATCCAGTTGCTTACCCTGCTCTAGCACTTGGCAAGGTGCCCTTCAGACTCCTCAAGGACACGGCTTCGTGAGCACCAGGATAACTCCACCTCCAAATGAAGACATAAAATCTGGGGAGGGTAGCCTCTCCCCTCAAGGTCCCAGAGCTGGTGCCCTCTGCTGGCTCTCACCCACGACGTCATGCCAAGGGCCTGCTGAATATGATGGGATCTGCACAGAGGATCTCCTGTCCCCATTTTACCCACGAGGGAGCGGACAGTCCAGGGCTCAGGGGACCTGTGGATGCTCCAGGACCAGCAGGTGGCTGAGGTTGAGCCCCTCAGGACCTTCTCATGCAAAGCTGCAGGATCTTAGTCCACCCGAACAAGAATGGACTGGGTCTGAGGAGAGGTAAGCACGCCGCTCGCCCATTCCCCAGCCTTCGGATCCTTCCGATCCCGGAGACAATCAGACTCAGCGGGGAGTCAAGTCAAGCAAGAACTCATTTATTGCACATGTACCAAAGCCTTTTAAAGCACAAAACTGCAGAGTCATTGGAGCAGGGCATAAGGACCAGCCAATCACTTAAAAGGTCATTTTACGGGGCGATTTTTCATAGGACTAGCCATATGTCTGTACACTCGTCATTAGCTGTTGTCACTTCCCCTGATGCTGTGCGTCCAATCAGCTTTGGTGGTAAACAACTTGGAGTTCGCCCACCTTCCTTCCTCTGGGCGCCATCTCCTGTGCCCCTCTCGCAGGGCCCACTGGAGAAGAGGCCACCGGCATCATCGTCAGCAGCCTGGTCCCTCTCCATCTGGTTCCCAATGGTCCGCTTGCTGGGGGGCTGTGATGGCCACGCGAGCGCTCCAGGATCCACTCCCCCTCCTTGCACACAGCAGTTTGCTCATGGCCAGCTCTGAGAACAGCTGCACCATGGCGGCAGTGCACACGCTCTAGCCCACAGCCCCGCTCCTCCAGCGCCTGCAGGTTGTAGATGAAGTCCTCCTGCAGGCGCTGCAGCCGGCCCTGTGCCTCCTAGAGCCAGGCGTGCTTCATGTTGACCCCTCCCTGGCGCCGCACGGGGCCCCTGTGGTCCGCACCGCCCGGGCCCTTACCAGCGGCCCCAGGGTGGCTCTGGAAGCAGACGCGGGGCCCTAGGCCGCCGCTGCCCGCCATGGCTGCAGCCAGGGCCACGTGCATGTGCGCCAGGCCCCTCCCTGTGGCCCACCTTCTGGCTCCGGGCCGCTGGCTCGGGTTAGTTTGCAGGCTTGGCTCCGCATGGCTGGGGCGGCGGCAGGGGCACCCGGGGGCAGCTGTGCTTGCGGAGCCCCAGGGCCTGGCCTGGCCGTGCCATGGCCGCGCTCAAGCCCCGCACAAAGCCCTCTGGCATCAACAACACTACGCACCCTTGAGCTCTCTGCTCACACACTTTCTAAAGCCTGAAGCCGCCATTCACTCTCCTCCTCCTGCTCTTGGCATCCTGTGCCCATAGAGGCTCAGCCGGGTATCCAGGACGCACAGCTGACTACAGGCAGGTAGCTCTGCCTTCCCCGTGCCCTCCTCCTGCCTCAGAGCAGTGCCTGCGTGGCCTTCACATCAGTCACTCACCCAGAACAAAAGGTCCCACGTCCCTTTCTCATCACCTTGTTCTCTGCAAGGGTATACATAGGCATCCATGTGCGCTTGTGTTTGTGTGGGCGTGACTGTGTGTGCATGTGTGTAACATCTTGTTTAACATGTTGTTATTATTATTTTATAATAGATTTGTAATTCTTATAAATCTATGCACATTTAATTTAATACAGTGTATATATAAATATATACCATTCTAAATTGTTAAATATTGGGTATACTTTAATGAAACTGAGAAATGTAAGTGTATATATATAATTTTATATGATATTTTAGGTTATTTTCATAAAGTGCAGGCCGGAACACAGCACGGAGGGAATCTAGTCCTACTCTGAGCATCTCAAGTTCTGGAAGCCACTTCTCAAGAGGTTCAGGGGGAGCACATACAAACAGGAATACCCACAACTGGCCATCAAGAAGCCGTGTGTCCATAAATTATTAAAAACATGATTGGCCATAGGGGCGATTTGAGGAAATTGGATGTATAGATTCATGAGAAACAAAAGTGTGTTAATGAAAGTTTACCAAATTATCAAAAATTAAGTCTGCTGCAAATAATTTTGAAAAAAACTTCCTGTTTTGAAGGCTTTCCTTCCAACAGGGGCTAATCTGATATAAGACCTTTAAAAAACAGTAACTTCCTGGAATGTTCTGTGTCCAAGTTGTTCTTTGAGGCTAGGACAGCAAAACCATTGATATAAACAACAGACCCACAAAATTACTCACCCCCAAAAGTGCCAGTGCCATACAGAGTGCCTTCAGCTCAAGAACGTGTGTGGGCAACCCAGATGGTGCACAGGAACCCATTAAAAACAAGTAGCTTCCACAAGGACATTTTTTTTTTTTTGACAGGCAGAGTGGATAGTGAGAGAGAGACAGAGAGAAAGGTCTTCCATTTTGCTGTTGGTTCACCCTCCAATGGCCGCCACGGCTGGCGTGCTGCGGCCAGTGCACCACGCCAATCTGAAGGCAGGAGTCAGGTGCCTCTCCTGGTCTCCCACGGGGTGCACCTGGGCCATCCTCCACTGCACTCCCTGGCCACAGCAGAGAGCTGGCCTGGAAGAGGAGCAACCGGGACAGAATCCAGCGTCCCGACCAGGACTAGAACCCTGTGTGCCGGCGCCGCTGGGTGGAGGATTAGCCTATTGAACTGCGGCGCTGGCCTAAGGACATGTCCTTGAGACTATTTGCAGAATTGGAATTAGGATATGACTTGCTTCTTCCCAAACAAGAGTTTTATGGGGTGGAGGCATGTGAGAGAGAGAGACGGACAAAGATGGTGGCAGAGAGCCAGAGACAGAGGGAAAGAGAAACAGAAACAGAATGTCCATAAGGATGATCTGAATCTACCATGTCTTCCTCAAAGACCACTTCCATTCTGTTTTCCATTTCCTGATGAGAAATCTCACCATCTCCTTAATTTTCCTAATCATAAGTCAATGATCATCCTTGGCTATTGACTGTTGGTTATATTGAGGCAGCTTTTTCTTGTCCTCTGAATAAAATGCTGTTGAGAGCTGCTCACCACATCTTCCCTTGCCATTGTTTGAATTCACATTTCTACTCCAAACTTCCCAACCTTGCAGTCCCCTTCACAGGCCAGTTGTTCCTCCCCATTCATTTCTACAACCACAGCACTGCGTCCCCCACATTCACTGCCTCCACATGAGGTCAACAAGTGGCATTGGGGGATTTTTTTCCCATTAGGGGGAGTCACCGTTGGACCCTCTGGTAGGACCTGGAGTGAGCTAAGGCAAAGCACAAATGTCCTATTTTTCTGAACTTGGAATTGCCAACAGTATGTGTCGTGCTTTGCCACCATGGACTTGCTGCGGATCCCCAGCACTGATGGTGCAAGACACACGGCCTGGCTGGACAGCCCCTCACGTGTGTTGTGGAGCTGTGTCTTCCCAAGTCCTCCTTTGGCAGGGCCCTGTGGTTGAGGGTCCTCCCTTCTCTCAACACACATTTTCCCTTTGCTTGTACCTTGCTTCTATCACTCCAATTCCATCCTGGACCACTCCTCATCATCCCTGAAGTGGAGTCCAGGGTCTCGGTCTCAGAACCTGAAGCCTGTTGTCTCCTCTGCTCACCACTGCCCCCGCCTCCCTGCTCACTGTATCCTGAGGTCTGTCTCCCCCTCCTCACCCATCCCTCACATGTCTGTCACCCTTCATGCTTTTTCTCTGGCTTTGTGCTTCCAGATTCTTCTGGCAAGACCCCCTCCCTGGTGTCCCTGGAGAGATTTTCAGCCATGCCACAGCACGACTATTATCCCAGGCTCCCTTCTCCTCCCACAAGATAAATGGTCCCCGCCGGGTGACATCAGGAACTTGAAACCCAGTTTACTTTCACAGATTTTAGATTGAACTCTCAGGGGTTTGTTCTAGAGGTGCCACCAAACTCGCCTGTGGAAACCAGTGTCTCTAAAAACTGCTTTAAATTCAGAGTTTTCTCCAGATTGTTGTTTATTGCCTCAAACTATGTTTCAGCAAAAGCATTTTTCTTACATGAATAAAAATCTCAAACACTTTAATGGCCACATTAAATCTGGCTTCTGGGAGCACAACTCTTTTCTGGCCTTTTCACAAACAACTTGTTTATAGAAATCTGTGAAATAAAAGGGTGTCTTCCCTGCATCATGTGCCTGAGGATGATTTATATTTAATGATTTTGATTCAAGCGGAAAGCATATGAAATTCAGGAATCACTCAAATTTCTCTATCTGTTGTCAGTGTGAATAACACCTGCAAATTTTACTGAAAGCAGCTCTGTAGAGGAGGGGAAGTTCATTAAAATATCATGATTTTTGTATTCTTTCTTTCCTTTGGTTGTGCTTTTAGAGAGTAAAGATTATACTCATTTCCTAGTGGAGTAAAGAGTTCATCATTTTTGCTTTAGAATTTACACTATGCCAAAAATACGAATAGCAATTAATTTAAAGTACTAATAACATCACCTCTGATTCAGGATTAAGAAATAGTCACAGTTACTGGAAGGAAAAATAAAGTCTCCTGGATTTCTTGTGAGAACAGGAAGGATAGGAGGGTTTCCTAAAAGCCCAACCACCCAGTGCTGTGACAAACAAAATAGGTCACACGTCCTCCACTCAGAATCACGAAAGGCAAACTTGGGATCAGGGGGCCATTTAGAAAGCAGCAAGCAAAACTTGGCACAGGCGTCCCAGCTCCCACTTCAGCCTCCTTCAGAATTCCCATTTACACTCCGTTTTCGCCCTCCCTCTCAATCCACCTTTGCCCACCGCTTGCATCTGCTTGATTTCTGCTTCCTCTCCCTGCAGCCAGGACCCCATTGTCTCTGGAGTATGATCTACGGGAGACACAGCCCCGTGTGCAGTCACTGACAATAGTGCCGATGTGGAAGCGCCCCCAGAACATGGACCCTGAACCTACACCTCCAGAACTACAGTCTCAGCAGACCTCAGCAGGTGCTGTGGGCAGATCTTCTGCCATTCGACAGAGAACCAATCACGGAATCGCCACGACGACATTAACTTGGGCCACTGCCTTTTTGATGACCCATGTAAAAATAGTGGGGCTACACTTTTCTACACCATTACATTTAGAGCTGTAAAAGTGGTGAACACATTTTCCTCTCTTCTCCTCTCTTTCTTTGCCATCTCAACATGATGGTTGAAGTAAACCTGTCCACTAAATCTTGATGTGAGGAAAGAATAAATGTGTGTGACTTTTACAGCTGTCAGAATTTAATGCTGCTTGGAAAATGCAGTCTGGGTTTTCAGGTACAGTAGTGACTACAGACAGCCTTAAGATTGTTCCCCCCATTTCCTTTGACAATTGCCACCTCTGTCAGATCTGGTCTTCTTTCTCTGCACCCTGTCTTAGAGCCAGCTATGCAAATGCACACAAGTAAATGAAAGTTTCCATGGTGCCCTGCCAAAAACAATAGTACAGAAGTGCTGCCTCCCCAAACCTGATAATTGTGTGATCCCAGTTGGAGGACAACCTACAAAAAACAAACGCCTGAGCATGGTTATACAGCAAGTCAATAGATGGCAATCATCCTTGCTAAGGAAATTCTTGGAGATTCACTGATTGCCAGGAAAAAGATGCAGGCAGATTATGTCAACATGGGACCCTAATATCTTTTAAATAGGCATTATATCGACATCAGATCCAATACCATCATACTCCATGGCAGATATCGGTGGAGGTTGTTTAATTGATTCTTCATATGCAGTTGTCATGGTTGGCAGTTTTGGGTGACTTGTTCTTGATGTTTGCTGTGACAGAAGAGCCTTATTACTTTCCAGGAGAGCTAAGTCAGTTGTCATGGGGAGAAAGTCAGTACTGATGCTTCTTGCTGTTAAAACCGGTTCCTGGGTGTCAGTTTCACTTTCCCCCAGGAAAGACTGAACCATAAACGTTCCTCACTTCGGGGACCATTTCTTCTGCCCCCTGTAAACTCTCCTTAGGATAAAGTATGCTCCCCCATCTGCAGGGAGCACTTGACAGATGTCATTGACTCAGTTGTGGGCTGCAAGATGACAGCAGGTGGAGATGAAAAAAATGAGGGTAAGGAATACAAAAAGCAGTGGAGTGAGGTGAGCAGAGATGAGGTTTCGAGGCCCCCATTTCCTGGCTCGCTGTTAAATACCATTTTATAAATACCATTTTATAAAGGGCCAGCACTGTGGTACAGTGGGTTAAGCATCTGCCTGCAGTACCAGCATCCCGTGTGGGTGACAGCTCGAGTCCTGGCTGCTCCACTTCTGTTCCAGCTCCCTGCTGATGGCCTGGGAAATCAGTAGATAATGGCCCAAGTGCTTGGGTTCCTGCACCCATGTGGGAGAAGCTGCTGGCTCCTGGCTTCAGAGCAGCCCAGCTCTGACCATTGTGGCCATTTGGGGAGTGAACCAGTGGATGGAAGACCTCTCTGTCTCCCCCTCCCCCCCATAACTCTGCTTCTCAAGCAAATTAATATTTTTTAAATAAATAAATATCATTTTATGGATCACAGCACCACTTGGAGTTGTCTCTCAGACATCTCCTGATTTGTTAATTGTGTAACTTTATTCTGAGGCACATGTGTGTATTATTCCTTGGGAGCTCAGTGTTTAACACTGAGTGTGGAATGTAATTCTTTCTTTCCTGATTCATAGCGTGCAACTGGCAAGTACTTTGTTGCAGGTAACCTTGAGATGTGCAGCCAGAAGATACAAATTCAAGTTCCAGTTGCCCTCTTAGAAACTAAATGACTTTGGACAGTCATAAGCCCTCTCAATGTCTCTTGCTTTTTTGTATAGATGAGCCAGATCCTAATTATCCTAAATCATACCAAAATATTATTATGAGGGCTAAAGTGCACATTTAAATTTGGATACCACAGAACCCAGAATGCTATGACATGTGCAACTTGTTGCAACACTTGCTTTATGCACACACACACATAAGCACACTCAGGCTGCTGGTAATAGAAGTCTGGTGTCACACAGGGGGCATCAACTGAGGCTGAGTCAGGGAGGGAGTCACTGGGAGAGAGGACCGAGCAAAGCCTGTGGTTGGCCTCCGGAATGTGAGCAGGCACATCAGAGTTTCAGGAATGAGCACGTGAAGTTGCAGCCATGGTGGGGAGTGAACTTCAGAATTGTAGATATTTTCGGTACTTCCAAATAGAGGCTGAGATAGTGGCAAATCAGGTGGATGAGGAAAGAAAAACTGATGTAACAAGGAAGACAATATCATCCAGGGCAGGTATGAAAGAAGGAAATAAGAACAGAATGAAGAAGAAGAGGAAGAAGGCGGGATGAAGGGCAAACAATGTTCAATGAGGTCCCCAGAGACAAGAGTAGAGCCTGGAATCCACCAAGATGGTCTCAAGCACCAGGGAAAGATTGAGAGAGAGAGAACTAAAAATCAATTTTAAACACATTGCAGAATGTAGAAAGGACAGCAAAACAAGCACATTGTATATTTTCATTCTTCTGCATAGATTTTGAACGAGTTTTCAATCCGTCATGGATGGAGTCAGCTTTGTCACATCATTGCTCTGATTCTATACAATTTTTTGGAAGCCCACAGGGGACAGGGTGACTTGCTCAAGGTCACATGTCTCCCATGGCCAGCCCAGAGCTTCTTGGAGTCCACAGTGTACTTTATTGCCCACCAACAGTGTTTGGACACAAGGAAAACAGGAGATAAAATATGTTGGCCTTTATCCTGCCCTTTTTTCCAAAACACTTAACTAAAACTTCCAACCACTGCAGGAAAATTGCATTCTTTCTATAACTGAATAAAATTGACACAAGGAGGTAAACATTGAAGGAAAGGGTAAAAAAAAAAAAAAGAGTTACTGCATGAATTTTTGTGTTCATAATGTTTATGCAGTTACGTTTATTTGGAATGATGAATATTATCAACTGTTGGTAAAGCACATTAAATATGCTAAGGGCTTGCAAATGCCTAATAGCTCCAAGTGCTCTGCCAGGTCTCAGACGAGATGTTGAGTAATGATGGCACATCACGCCATGGACCGTCGCTGAAAATAAATCACCGTGCACCGTCTTAATCAGAGGAATGTCATACAAGGCTCGGATAAAACAGTGTTAACTCTCATAATTTGGACGCCATAAATAAACTCACGGCAACACGTCAAAGGTAAGTGCTCATCAACTGAAGATGAGTAGGAAGGTATTTTACATTTCCGTAGGGTTCGCAAAATACATCCATCATATGCTCACCTCTGACTTTTAACCAGCATCGTGGAGTTTTCCCAAAGGGTGAGGGAACAGGGAGTTTGCCTCAGAAAAGAAGCGAGACATTCTGTATAGCTTCCAGAGGCTAAAATGTCTCCCGGTAAGAGAAAACCCATCACTGAGTGCATGCACTATGGTTTTGTGTGTGTGCTTGATCACAGACTTCTCAAGGGTGTCTTCATGAGAACCACGGTGCACGACACTCAGTCGGCCTCAAGTCTTGCATTTTATCCCCAGAGCAAGGTTGCTGGACCAACCTCTATGTGTTACTTACTCTTACTCAAAACGTTAGCCTTAGTGCACAAAGACTAAACAGAAGTGTACTGGTTTGGATTTACAAATACAGTTTCCAAATAAAATCAAGTATTTGTTGCACTACAGGTGACGCTAAAATGAAAGATTCATCTCTGTCCCCAGGACTCCTTGGCTTGTTGAAAGGACATTTAGCTGATAGAAGGTTAAACTATAATACAAGAGTCAAAGAAAAAACGAAATAGGGTGAGAAAAGATAAAGCCATACTGGTAGTAACTGCAATTAGTATGCAGTGGTTATTTTTAGCTTTCCTCTCTCTCTCTTTTCTGCTCTTAGGAATGGCTTCTGAGAGCTACAAGGGTGCAGCATCTGCCACAGGTCTTGCCCACCACAGGCCCTCCTTGAGCAGCAGGCATTTTCAGTAGTACTGTCTTCTTGTTCTAATCCTGGTAATAGCAACTTCTGGCTGGGAGTTGTAAGAACAGCCTCTATATTCTCTCAATTCTAATTTTTGGAGGACACGGATTACTGAAGCACAGGTCTAAAATCTAATTAGATTGCCTTCCACATATCCACAAAGCCATATTCCCTGTGCTCTGGGTCTATGTTATGGACCATCCTTTCCATCTCAGATTATACGTCTTAACCCAGTAGCCAAACACCACTGGGGAAGGTACACACTTACACGAACATCTTGTAAACTGCATTGCCCTTCAAATGTGAGGGATCGTTGTGCTGTGATTACAGAAAATTAACCTGGCACAGCTGGGGTCCCAGGTCTTCCCTGAATGAGCTGTGTGAAAAGGGGAGAAAGACCCCTCTAAGGTCTTCCATTTGCTCATGTATAAAACTGGCCTGATACAGCAGTTGCAAGGATTAAACAGCACAATGTTTGCAAATCATTTAGCATAATGTCTGGCATAAAGTAGATTGCATCTTTTATTTTTTCTCTCCTCTTACAAGCCCCCAGGGTTTAGCTTATTTAGTGTCGATTGTGGCTCTCCAGGATGCACATCATCCTCTCTAACTGTGGCTCTTCTTAAGCTAAATACGGGGACATGTGTGTTCTGCCTTCCTTGGTGTTCAGGCACCCATCCAGTGTGGAAGCTAGAGGCTTCTCTCTCACATTTGACAGGTGGAATTTGCTTACCTGCCTTATCCTGCTCTCTGAATGCTGAATTCTGAGAGTGTACATGAGGACTTGTTAGGTAGCAAGTAGGAAATTGAGCCTGTGTGTGTGTGAGAAGGGCCTGAAGACCAGCACCTACTGTGGAAGCTCCAGAAGCCCAGCATCTTGCACTTCAAAGTCCTGCTCAGACCCTGATAGCTTTCCAGGTGGTCCAGCCCTAACCCCAAGGAAAGCTCCCCCGAGAATTCTCTCTCCTCAGGACCAAAGGGGCTACCTGATAACATGGAGCAATAAAGCCTTCCCTAAGGTTTCTCCCAACAAACCCTTCTGCCAGGACTCTCCATCCTTTGTCCTGGGGAGAAGGGGAGGTGGGTAAACAGACTCCCATACTAACCAAGGGAGTCCAAACAGACTGCGCTCAGCCCTCTGCCTCTCTGCTGAGCCACCCGCCTGGCCTGCCAAGGTGTGTTCTCTGCACTCAGCCATGTAACCTCACTCTCCCCCAGTCCGAGCGACTGGGCATTTCCTCTATGTCCCTTCCATTCTGACAGATGCGCTGTCCCCAATAAAGCCTTAGCACTCTGCCCTCTGTCTCTCTCTTGAATTCTCTCTTGCGTGAAGACAAGAACCCCACAGCTTCCACGGTCTTCCCTCCAGTAATGGATTTACGTGGACATCCATCAGGAGACATCCATCAGGAGAGCCTGTGATGGTCTAGGACCTTCCACTGCATTCCCCGAATGTACTCACCACAACATGCCAAGCGCGCGGAGGAAGAAGACGAAAGTCTCAGATTGTGATCCCCGATGTGAAGCCTCAGAAGTCCCCTCTTCTTAGAACCTGTGTTGGCAAAGGGTGGAGGGGAGGGACTTTAAAAGGTTACAAAAAGAAATAGTGACATGGAAAACCATACCCATTTGTAACAAGGTTTCGAGGGTGGCACATCTCACGCAACTGCGTGAACAACCCAATCATCATGCTTATGAACCACGAAAAGGCTCAGCCATACCCATTTGTATTAACAGCAAGACCATTTGGCCAGTTGAGTGGATGTGAGAGACAGTAGCTCTTCTTTGGGTGATGTAATCAATTAAGAATAGTCCCTAGAGCTCCGAACTCCATCCTGATCTCCATGAACCTGTTGTTATCCCACAACACAGAGCAGCCATGGCTCTGCAGCCTGCCAGCACAGGGGGAAAATTAGACGTTGGTCATCAGTGTGCCAGTAGCCTGAGTGTCCACAGAGGGAAAGGCAGGCTGTCACTCAGGGCTCTGCCCCTCTAACAGAGACTGTCAGTAGGTGTGCTGGTGCTGAGTCGGAGACCTAAAAGATTTTGAAGGGCAATCAAAGATGGCCGGGGAGGATCTGGCACCATCCCTAATTCCTACTTCCCAGATGCAGAAACCTGGCCTTAACTTAATTGGGAAACTTCACTCCTAATTACACACTAAATCAGCTCATCCACTAGAATGTCCAAGTGGTTCACGAAAACACGCATGTCTTGGAAATGTCACACACATTATCGTATGGAATTCAAGATCATACATCTTTATGGACAAGTGCACATTGTGACTACAGAACTGTAGCCTCAAAAAAAGAAACCCAAAATCCTGTTCTGGGAATAAATTCCCTGGGAGTAATTTGCTTGAGGTATAAAATTTTCACCCAGTGTTTAATTTTGTGTTTTGTAATCATGTAACACCCATTTCTCTCTGGATAATTACGACTTCGTTTGTCTCTTATCATCACCAGCAAATTTCTCTTTCTTTAATTGGATATTAGACACATAGTCACAGTCTGTAGAATGCAGAAATGTTTTTCAAAATGCCGGTCAGCTGGAGCCCCAGCATATTAATTTCTGGCACAGCAATTCAGGTTTGATTGAAACTGTAGAGACATTTGTACTTGGTAAATTTGAGGGATTTGCAGGATTGAGGACATTCGAAGTTTGCCTTCAGAAGAGAGCCTTCAGCTCCTTTTCTGAGACAGAAACAGCTACATGTCCTGCTACAGGGACAGTCTGCAGCCCGTCTCAACAATGCAATGCTGTAATTTCTTTCTATGCAAACCAACACTGTGAAAATAGAAGAAAGAAGTAGAACTTGATTTAGAAAAATAAACTTGGACATTCTGTACAATAGCGATAGTAAGTTTATTCTCCAACCTGATTGGAATGTGCTCAGAGAAAGATGCAGATGTGTATGCATGAAGTGGGTATGGGGAGTAACTCTGAGATGGCACTCCTATGAACCAGAAGGAAATTAAACCATTCCTAATTGCCAGGGAGCTCGGCGGATGGTGGAATTCAATGAAGCAAAACCAGCCCCACAGAATTAATGAGGCAGAATGTATCATTTCACAACACAGAGGTCTTCTCACCATGTCAGTCTCCACAGGGACCCAGGAGTGAGATGCACTAGCAAAAATTGCCTCTGGTTGGTACCAGACTGGTGAGATGCGTTGCCCAGAGGAGTCCCAGGGTGATGTAAAAAGCCCTCCCAAGGTGGTGCTAAGAATGAGCTGAGAGAGTGGGAGACAGGAAACACGGTCTGTCTGATTTACTCCTTGTCTCACATGGGGTGCTAGGACTTCTCACATTGCTCACTCTCTGGAAGGCTCTGATTTACTTTTGCACATCTCAAGCCGTGGCTGGACGTATTCTAATGAGAACACACCGGTTGGCTAGGAGCGCATCAGCTTGAAGCCCTGTGGCACTGAGCGCAAGTCCTGCGGGATGATTTCTGTTACTCAGGAATGGACGCTAAGGTTCCATGACCAAAGTTTACGCAAGCAAAGACCTTTTCTGTCTTTCTCACAGCTGCATCCCTAGGTCTGGAAAACTTAACAGATCCTCAATTAAATATCTGTGGAATTAATTATTTAAACTATTAATGAACAAATGCAGAACATGACCAAACAAGTTTCTGTATTTTCCCAGAGCCTATAAATCATCACAGTGTGTGGAAACTCTTCAAGGGGTAAGCCAGAGGGCATATTTCCCAAATGTAATATATGAAACTTTTCTCTCGGATCATCTGATGGAGCTAGTGCTAAACAGAGAACGATACACTAACAGTGTTTAAACTCTGTACGAGGACCTCTCTACCTAAGTGATAGACTCACGCCATCTGTAATTATAACTTCCGCAGTGATGACCAGTTCTAAGACTACATGTTCCTGAAAGCGTATCCTAGAATCATTGCAAGATGCACATCTATGTACATAACCACTACGTTCCAGCACTATATGTGTGTATGTGGACGGACACACACACACACACACACACACAAAACGTATATACACAGAGAGACAGAACTATAAGGGACTCTGTGTGGGTTTATTCACAAACAATCGCTTACATGCACACACATATACAAATACAGTTATCGTGGCCGGCGCTGTGGCTCACTTGGCTAATCCTCCCCCTGTGGCACCGGCACCCTGGGTTCTATTCCCAATTGGGGCACCAGGTACTAGTCCCGGTTGCTCCTCTTCCAGGCCAGCTCTCTGCTGTGGCCCAGGAGGGCAGTGGAGGATGGCCCAGGTGCTTGGGCGCCTGTACCCTCATGGGAGACCGGGAGGAAGCACCTGGCTCCTGGCTTCGGATTGGCGCAGTGCCGGCCGTGGCGGCCATTTGGGGAGTGAACCAACGGAAGGAAGGCCTTTCTCTCTGTCTCTCTCACTGTCTATAACTCTACCTGTCAAATAAAAAAATACTTATTAGAATCAAGGACCTCCAGCCAGAGCGGTGTGGAGGGGGACTTCCAAGAGAGGAAAACCCAAAGGGGACTGGTGGCAGTCGGCTTTAAGTACAGTTTCCAAGGAAAAAAACCTTGACAGTTACCAGGCAGGGACAAAAACCATCAAGGAGCTCATTTACAATTCCCCATCCTGCTGGCCTGCTGAGGCTGGGATAGGTACCTTGCTTCCACAGTAAGCTGTGAGCTCTGGAGGGGCTCCCTTGCTCTTCTCATGGTAAATGTGGAGATTCCCAAGGAAGGAGGGCGGCCTGTGTTCTTGGCTTGGAGAAGGAAGAAAATATTTTACACCCAGATTCCACTGGGACCCCTGACTATCTATTAACTCATCTGACTCCCCACAGAAGGACACCCCAAAAGATCACAGGATGAGGCGCCGTTACCACAGGTGCATGAGCTACATGGTAACAAGCAAGGCTGCAGGAGGAAAACTCAGCAGAGTAGACCCTTAAGTAGCTGCACCAACACCTGAGGTCTGGCGCTTTCTCTCCATAAATAGAAAAAAACCTGTAGCAGCACAACACACTCGTCATAGCAGGTCGGTCTTGCTCACGCTGGGCTCCTCCCGTCCTCTGCCAAGCCACCGGGCTGGACACCCAGTGCTCTGCTGCTGCTGGTGGTCCACTTCTGTCTGCAGCAGGACCCCCGCTGCTCCTAACGCCAGCCAGCCACTGCTCTGTCCACCCGTCTGTCCCCAGCCACTGGACCCTACCTCCTTCTCTCCCCAGACCCTCCCCAGTACCCACTGCTAAACACTATCAAATCTCTCTCCTCAAAGGAGGCAACCCCCAAACAAGCTCAGCACACAACGAGGAGGGGTCAGACACCCATACAAGTCATTAGGAATGTGTATTAGCAACTTCTCTGAAAGAAATAAGCAGTTTGTTGTTTAGGAATTCAAACTTTCTGTGTTAGTGTTCCCAGAACCAAGATCATTTTGAGTAATGTGGCCCGAGGTGGCTTTTAGGAAAGATAGGATTGGTGAGTGGAAAACGCCTTAAAAACTAAAAACCACTGCTACTCCTACTATATTATTATACTACAATATATCCATGATATCATCATTAATGTAGAAAGAATTTCTGGCTTCTTTGTCATCATTTTATCTCATTTCTACATTATAAATGGTGGTAGAGATCAAATGCAAGGCCATAAAATGCAAATTACTAATAAACAAAACTAAATAAATGCAAATTAGAATGAGATGGCATTTTTTAATCAGAATGTGATGAAAAATACATGCCCATACAGAATGTATGTGTTGGTAAAATCATTTTGAAAAGTATAGAGCAACTTGTATCAATGATCTAAAAAGTATTTATCTCCTTTAAAAAACCATTAATTCCATTTTTAGGAATCCTTCTTAAAAGTCAAAGATTATTATTCATAAAATTGAACATTAAAATATATAAACAATTCAAATGGTATGCACAAGAAAATGCTTAAGCAAATTACAGGATAGATTATTATTCTGTAAGTAAAACTTTCTTCGAAGAAAATTTAGATGTCTATAAAATTTTTATAGAACATATAATATGTTCCTAATTATACTCAAATATATACACAGATGAAATATGTTGAGAAGTAAGCTGAAGGAAATACAGTCAAATGTTTTGTGCTTGGTAGGATTTTGAGTGAATTTTTAATCTTTATCTTTGCTTTCTAAGTTTTTCATGAACAGCACAGGTTATCTTAAAAAGCAGAGAAGAATTAATCTCTAAAACCCTCTCTTGATTTCCACTTTTCCTTTCCTTCAAGTGAGAAAACATTTTAAAGATTGCTTCTCTCACATCATTGAAAATGTCTTCATCCAAGGACGGTTGCCAGATTTAGCAAATAAACGACAGAACTACCACTTCAATCTGAATTTCAGATGACGAACAACTTGTTTTTTTGGTTTTTTTTGTTTGTTTGTTTGTTTGTTTTTTAGTGTGTGCTCTATCCATGCAACATTTGGGAGACACTGACCTAAATGCACACACACACCTTCATTGTGCCTCTTAAATTCAAGTTGCGATGGGCATGATGACATTTTACACCCAGCTCACCTGAGACCCCCGCAGCCCAGCCCATGCAATCTGTCCTGTTGGGTGCTCACGCCTCTGCAGGCCAGCGGCTGGGCCCTGGCAGTGGGGCCATCACTGGTCTGCAGGGTGCCCTCCTGCCTTGCGCCCCCTCTCCCTCCCTGGCCTTGCTGAGTCACTGCACACTGCACCCTTCCTCCTCCACTGCTCAGCAGGGTTCTTCAGCTCTCGGCCCTCAAACCCCTATTCATCTACCTGGGATTCTCTCTTGAGAGTTCACTTTGAACATGAGAGCAGCAGTTTGTTTTAATGACTTCAACTTTCTTGTGGCTTCTGTTGATTTCCAAATTCAAATCCACAGCCCCGTTGCCCTGGGTTGAGGCATTTGCAGGGAAATGGAGAGAAGAGGGGAGATTGGTGAGAAAGCAGCAGGTAGAACTAATACAACTTACAGAGATGAGGCTGGGCGCAGGATTCACGTTGGCACTGGCCGGGCTGGCCTGTGGTGCTGTGTGTGCAGGGGGCCAGCCAGGGTGAGGACGCTGGTGCTGTGGGGAGAACTTGAAAAGTTCGAGGTGGCTGAGAGTTATCCCAGGGAAGATGCTAATCAAGAAGCTTATGTGGGGCTTCGAGTTGGCCTGTGTTCTTCTGTTCTTCCTCTCGCTGCTGTCCTCAACACCCTTCCTGCCACCACCATCTCCTTCAACCTCGTCACCACTCCAGGGCTCAGAGCAATGCCACCTGCTGTGGGAAACCTTCTTTAACTCCTCGCCTATCCCTGCTATTTATGTGCCATCCTCTGTGTCCCACAGGGACCTTCCCACCACCGTGCACTGCAGTGCCCTGGCCCCTGTGTGTGCCACACCAGCCCCTGAGATGCCTGCAGCAGGCGGCCCAGCTGATCCAATCACACCCCCAGCGGCTAGGAGCTCACAGCAGTCTATTGAACTGTGTGCAAGCCTGTTGCGTGTAGTTCATGATGCTAAGCTCTGGCTTTGGTGGCGGTGTGCAGCAGAAAGTGCACAGTCTGACCTCCACAAGAGATTCAGAGAGGCTGTGGGACTAGCAGACCTGAGCACGTACTGCCATTTATTTCCTTCTCATAGTCATTCTTAAGAAAACACAAGCTGGCCTGATGCTGGCAGATCCTATGAAAAGTCAATAAGTACAAATTCAGCCTTTTCGTATTGAGAAAAGACTGGCAAACCAGCCTTGGAGGACACATACCTATAATTTGCTGCAATTTTCACTGTGTCAAGCAAGTTCTGATGATGTAGTCAGCACATTTCTCTCGACACCAAACTGAATGGAGCAACCAGAGAAGGATAGCATCCACAAGTTAAAATAATTCCTGGGGGGCCGGCGCTGTGGCTCGCTTGGTTAATCCTCTGCCTGAGGTGCCGGGTTCTAGTCCCAGCTGCTCCTCTTCCAGTGGAGCTCTCTGCTCTGGCCCTGGAGGGCAGTGGAGGATGGCCCAAGTGCTTGGGCCCCTGCACCCGTGTGGGAGACCAGGAGGAAGCACCTGGCTTCCTGGCTTCGGATCTGGGTAGTTCCAGCTGTAGTGGCCACTTGGGGGGTGAACCAACAGAAGGAAGACCTTTCTCTCTGTCTCTCTCTCTCTCACTGTCTAACTCTATCTGTCAAATAAAAAAAAAATAATTCCTGGGGATTCACTTACAAAGATGGGGAGAAGTGACAGTAAACCACAAGGGATCCTACAGGAAGCTGGGACTGCAGAGCTGGGGCTCCCGGGTGAGAGCAAGGCTGACGTCCCAGCAGAGTAAAGCCCCTGGGGGCTGAGATTGACCTGAGCTCACCCAGCAGCTCTCCAAACTCTCAGTCTTAGAGCTCCCTCTGTATTCATAAAAATCACTGAGAATGCCAGTGAGCTTAATTTACCAAACTTAGACCTTTGCCTGCCATATTTACTGTGTTAGAAATCAAGACAGTTCTTAAAATAGCAATAAGCCCCATCCTTGTTAACCATAACCAACATACTTTAGGAATTCAAACTCTTTTCGTAAACATTAGTGCAGAAAGTGTTTGACAGTCTGCAAATCTTTCACGGATGAGCACTGGGCTCTGGACATTCTTCCTCCTGGATGCCCCCTGCACAGCCTTGAGTTAGGGCCAGGGTCAACTATGAACCCCAGGAAATCAGCTGTGACCTTCCAGACCCACCGGAGGGGTCTCAGGACAATGAGGCAATGACCATGGCTAGTGGAGTTGAAGACCTCTGGCAGGGACTGTGTCCAATCCACCTCAGCGCCCCCGGGCCCATGAGGCCCCACAGCAACATCCGAAAATACTTGCTGAATAAATGGGTGGATGACGGCTTAGTAGTTAAAAGAAGTTTGTACAAAAACACGCAAAAGATAGTTTCATCAACTCTTCAAAAATTAGCAGAAAATCGTAACCACAGACTGAAATAGGGATCTTGGGGTGGCTGGTTCATGCCATTGTCCCTAATGAGCCAACCACAAAGTAAGACGTGCCTACTGACGAGGAGCAGGTGGGACTTCAGGATGTCCACTTGTCAGACAGGACCACAGGGTGGGTGCCTGGCGCTGGACCCCAGCCCAGCCCTGCTACAAACCACTGTGTGGTCAGAGACAGCCTCACGCACTGATGTCATTGCCCCATCTGTAAAATGAAGCAGCTGCCCTCCGTGGTGCTGTGGCCCACCCGACCCCCAGCATGCTCCTGTTCTGATCGCCACATGCCATCAAATGGCCTCCTCTGTGGTCAGCTGATGGCCGCCCCCACCACCCTCTGAAGCACCTGCTCTCAGCCACACAATGGATCCGACTCACAGTGAGATTTCCCCTGAACAGAACCCTCGCCTGAGAGAAAAACCTTTGTCTCATTTTCAAGTGACTGCTTGATCTCCTCCAAAAGCATCTATCTGGAGAGAAAAGAGAAACATTTCCTTGTTAGAAAAGATGAATTTCCCAATGCACTGCTATCTCAACAGGACCCTATTTAGGGACCTGGGCAGTATCGGGCTCCTTGCCTGCCATGTTGAAGAGGGAGAAAAGATTACCAACCGAGTTATGAAAGCCTTTTTCTTTTTTGTTACTCATTAAAAGCCACTGGTAAAAAAATTCGGAATACTTTCAGTTCATTCAAATTTACGGTATGTACAATGCTCATATTTAAAATAACAAACTCCAATCACTTTCTATACTTATATTGGTCATTTCACAGACTTACAACGACATCAAAATCAGCTGTGGGAGTCACAGCTGGAGCGCTGGGAGGCTGTGTGGGCCGAGGCATCAGCCCTGGGCACCTGGGTGCCCCTGCCCGCCTGGCTCCAGCCAACCCCTACACGCAGCTTCAAGGCCATTGGCAGAAACGCCCAGGGTTCCATGTAGTCCCAGACTCACACTGCCCATCCCCCACTTGCTCGTGCTCTGCCCTTCTGTGTCTGGCTTTGACCTTGGTGTATGTCTTAATCTGCTTTCTGTAGCTGTAACAGAACACCTGAGACAGGCAATTTATAAAGAGCAGAAGTTGCTTTGGTTCACAGTTCTGGAGGCTTGTGGCGAGCCTTCTGGCAGCATGGTGATACGGGGGAAGCTATCCCGTGGTGCCAGAGGAAGCGTGCTAACTCGGTCTCTCTTCCTCTCATGAAGTCTGCACTGCTGTGGTGCCAGCAGTCTCATGACCTCACCTAACTCCAGTGACCTCTCCAAGGCCCCACCTCCAAATTCCATCAGCTCACGACTGGGGATTGTTTCCAACACGTGAACTCTAGGGGCACACATCCCCATGGGAATCCACCCCTCCACACACAGCGAGACAGACTGCCCTGGCTTCTCCCTCTGCTTTCAGTGCCCTGCCCTGAAGTGTCCAACCTCCAGCCCTAGCTGCAGAGCCAGGGCCCAGCCAGGGCAGCCCTGCTTAATCTCCAGAGGTCAGAAAAGATAAGTTTTCTACCGTCTTCTATCAACCAGCCTGTGATAATCTCTCTGGGCCTTGTGTCACCTGCAAAGTGGGACTAATAATACACACGCTGCAAAGACTAAAATGGTTTATTGCTAAGGTTACTTGCAGTTTGCAGTGCACTATGCGAACTTCAGTTGTTATTTTGTTCATTTGTTCAAAATTACACCCAAAACATAGCTTTCCTCAAACAGCTTGGAAACAGGGTCTTCCACTTGGCTACCCAGCGGTGTGGGTGCTTTCCCTCCTAACCCAGGCCGATGCAAGGACAGAGAACAGCCGGTGCGACTTTGAACGTCAGTACCAGCAGCCTTGGGGAACTGGCATTACAGGTCACCCGAGGCCTTGCACAGAGCCTTCTGGTGAGCAGGGACCCGATGACTGATAAGCTCCCACTCGGGCACGTCGCCGGAGCCGTAGAGGACAAGGCCTGGTAATGAGCCCTTCCTCTCAGCAAAAACCCTGCCAAGTGCCAAGATCAGGCAGCCTGGGAACCGCAGAACCCGAAAGTCCTCAGCCATCAAGAGCTGTGCCCTTGCCTGCGGCCTGCCTGGCTGATTAAGAGGTAGACAATTTTCTCTGCATACGAGAAAGACTGCTTTTCAGTGTAGGAGGAAAATTCCCGGGGAGCCAACAGCTTCCCAATTCCTGCCACTGTTGAGGGCATTTAGAAGCCCCTAATTCTATTTGTCCATACTTCTGGCTGTTGGTTGTCTCTGTGAGATGCAGAAAATTAACCCTTGCCCTGAGTTTTATGGAAAGAGAAAAAGTGGCTCAGTTACATTAAAGGACTGGGACTGTGGCTCTTTAAGTGTCAGAGCCGGTGAGCTCCCACTTGAACGTTGGTGCCCTCAAGGCATTTCTCCTGTGTGCACCGCCTCGTTTTAAGAGACCCCCGTAAGGCAGGTGCCCCACAGTCTTCAAGGCTCTACAAACTCAGATGGCTGAAGTAAGGCCCAATCCTGAAAACAGTCCTCCCTTTGGCCCAGAGGAACCAGCTACTAGAGTTGTGAGAACTGGGAGATGTGCCCTTCTTTGGGGAGGAGGTTACAAGGCCCAAGCGTACAGCATGGTAGCGTCGTTCTCCTTCAAACTTCCCCAAGTCATTTCAATAAAGCTCTAAGACCCAGAAAGCATGAGAAACTACTGTTCTCGTGGCTTTGAATTCTGTGGAGCACCACAGAGCTGACGTCAGCCTGCATGTTCATCATGACCCATGCATTACCAGCTGCTTACGGTTGCCTTTATTCTTCCCTCCTGTAAAACCTACAGTAAGATAGGAGCTCGTTTTGCTCAGTTTGCCAAGGCTTTAATGAATCATCCCCTGGTGAAGTTGCAGAAGATACAGTGAAATGATGAAGGGCTGGTTGCCTACGTTCATACAGTATGGTGACCAATCCTAGAAATGAGTGGTGAAGACAATACGACTGTTACTGTAGCTTGCAGACTACCAAAAATCCATTGGGAGAATGCAACTGGAAGAAGCGGACATTTAGCCAATGGTTAAGACGCCCACATCAGAGCACCTGTGTTCAGCTCCTGGCTCTGGCTCCTGACTCCAGCCTCCTGCTAATGCAGACCCCAGGAGGCAGCAGTGACATTTCAAGGCGTTGAGTTCCTACCACACATACGGGAGACATGGATTGCATTCCTGGGTCCTGGCTCTCATCCCAGCCCAGCCCCAGTCACTGCAGGCCTGTGAGCAGTGAAGTAGCAAAAAAGAGTCTCTCTCCCTCTCCCTCTCTCCCTCCCTGTCTCTCTCTCTCTCCCTCCCTCGCTCCCTCTCTCTCTCTCCCTCCCTCCCTCCCTCTCTCTTTCGCTTTCTCCCTTACTCCCTCCCTCCCTACCTCTCAAGTAAAATGAGGAAAATCTAAAAGGATAAAGCTGAAGTCAAATGTAGAGTTTCCATAGAGGAATGATATCAAGTTAAGCATTATCTATTGTATCATTGCAGCTAATTAAGACAATCTCGTTAACCACGGTGTCACTTGAAGAAAATAGGGGAGGTTTCAGTGTGGACAGCAGAGCCCTAAGTGAGGTTGTAAGTGCTCCCTGTACGTGTTTGCTGTCAACATCCACTCCAACTAAGCGGTCTCGTTGGCACTCTGGGAAACCAAAGCCAGGCCTTCATAGAACACTTGCCCATGTCAGGGCACAGGACTCCGTACTCTAGGGAGTCCAGTGATGGCCAAGACTCAAGCTGTCCCTCAAAGGCATTCTAGACGAGGTAAAGATAGAGAGGGAGGAAGGAAGCAAAGAGCCCATGCACCAGCACTGCATTCTGGGATTCAAGAAATGATTGACTAAATCTGACTCCATTGTGGCCACAAGTTGTTTCAAACAAGGACAGACTTTGCAACAGGCCTCTTAAGGGAGGAAGGAACAACAGAGAGGAATGAAGGGTGCCGTGGCACTCGTGAGAAAGTGGGTGGTGTGTTCAGGAGCTCACATCGCCAACTCGGCTGGCGGAGGGAGGACCGAGCTGAGCCCAGCTTGAACAGGCAAACGGGTTTCTGCAGAATCCTCGGGACCAACGGACTCAGACAAACCCCTGCTGCGTGGACTCTCCTGCTCTTCTGTCTCAATCCCTTTGTCTGTGTCTACTGCTCTGGGGATCAGCCAGCAGTGCACAGTTACGAAGAGGAAAAACATGAACAAGGCAGCGACCAGGTGTGCACAGTAGGAAGCTGCCTGGGCAGCTCCTATTCAGGAAAGCACTCCTCCACCGGGGGTGAGCACATGCCAGGGCTGGGTGGCTTCAGAGGAAACCCCACCGGCCTGTATGCTGTGTGCTGTGTATGACCCTGCTTCTTCTCCCCAGCCCTACACGGCAACAAAAAAGACTCCCAGCAAGCGGTCCCTGTAGCAGTGAAGGAGTGGTCACCAGTCCTCCTCTTGGGATTAGCTGTGTTGGTGGTGATGGGCCAGCACTGTCACTAAGGGCCATCCCCGCTCTGCCTGGACTCGCCTTCTGGGGGCGCCCCTGGGTCAGCCCTGAGCATGAGTCCCGGCTGTCCCACGCTCCAAGGGCAGGGAGGACTCTGGGTTTATGGCCACCAGGGAAGCCTCCCTGCTCTCAGCACTGAAGCACCTTACGCTGGTATTGCTTTTCTTTGATCTTTTCTGGTCTTTTTCTAGGAGAAAGAGGAGGGTTTTACTGTCTGCTCTCATCCACCTGCTGTCGGCAGAAAACAGGCTTCCTATCGCGTAGTTTGATTCTGACCCCAGCCCCAAGCCTCGCGTCCGAGGATTTAGTCAGTGATTTCAGCTGATGGATTGCAAATATTCGGTCCCAAGGGGTTTCTGGCCAGCAGGGCTCCGGATGCTGCCCTCTGAGACTCACCTCGCCTGCATGTGTTGCTGACACGTCAGACGCGGGGCTCCAAAAAGCACCTGAGTTAGTCTCGTAACTGAGACGTGGACGTTCGCTGTCCACACCTGGACATGCCTCACTTAGGGAGAAACCTGGGCAAGAAACCCCACAGCAGCTCAAAGCTCAGGGGGGAAGGCTCAGAGCAAGCCATCGCCTCCCAGCACTCTCTCACAGACACCTGAAAATAAATGCTGACTAATGGCGGGGGGGGGGGGGAGGTATCCTAGGACTGTGAGAGCAAAGGACTCTGTGCAAATAATTCTATGATTTTACCCCAAGATACAAGAAAAGCAAATATTTGTTTTCAGACCTTACAAGGCACTAGGGTATTCAGGAGTTGTCAAAGTGCACGCTGATCCTTCTGCGTGAACCCAGCCGGGAAGAGCAACCTGCCTGTGCCCACAGGAATTCCTCTGCACAGCTTTCCAAGAATAACACACCTTGAGCGCCATAAACCGTGATCTATGGAACCAGCGTGAAACCAGCTCAGCCGCAAACAGGGCTTCTGGAAAAACCACACTTATACTTCAACGGACAACATCAAGAGATTCCTGAATTCTCTGCTTCTCGATTCATAAATGCCGTCTATTCCCCAGCAGATGACCCCTTGGCTGAAATACCCTTCCTAACCAGGCCATCTGATAGCTCTCTTACTGTTTCCTGTTTCAAGGGGAGAATGTCAGGCTCCAGGGCGTCGGCAACGTACAAACCGTGGTGCAGAATACGCAGGTCCATTTACCACGCTGGTCTTCAGTTTTTCCAACACATGGAAGGGAAAGCTAAAAGGAAGTAGATGAGATGGGAATTCAGAAAGAATCCATAAGGCGTGGGTGTAAATTAAGTTGGAAGTAAAGTAGATTAGGTGTACGGCAACATGTCCGGGCAAAAGAATCAATTCTGATTATTAATTTATTTGAAGTTAATCCAAGAGACAAATTTGCTGAAATTCAGGTTCCTAGAACAAGGCTGAGAGGAAGTTAAGAACAAAGACTGTGGAGTTCAGGGAAGAGACTGCAAGACAAGATGGGGAAGCAGGCCCAGGCTCACGGCAGGAGGAGCCCTGAGCTGGGGCGCAGGCTGTGCCCTGCTCTGGTCCTGCTCTTCAGGGGCAGAAGAGAGTCTCCTAATGAGGAAACTTCCAGCTGCTACCTGCGTCCCTCAGTCTTCAGGAAACACGCTGAGCTTGTGCCCAGTCCAATGGGGGAGGCAGCTCCATTGTCGCCACCTTACCAGGCACACAGAGAACCCACTACTGTCACCGGCTTGGAGACCACAAACATCATTACTCTGTAAAACTTCGCTAGCATTTATGTCTAAGTTTTAAAAACTAACTTTTTTAAAGTGATGCACCATGGGATATTATTAGGCACAGCGTGGATGCACCTGGGGACATTAAATGAAATCAGCCAGGCCCTGAAGCACTAACCCTGTGTGCTTCCCCTTGACAGAGGCTCCAAGAGTTGACCGACTCAGAATCCAAGCAGCAGGATGTGGTTGTCAGGGCTGGTGTGAGGTGGGACAGGTACCTGCTCCTCAATGCAGGAGATCTGTTGTACAGTCTTGTCCCTGCACTCAAAAGTAATGTACACATAAAATTACGTTAAGAAGATTCCGTGTCAGGTATCCTTACTGCAAAAAACACAGTGAAAATGCAAAGTGCCAGGTGATACTACATTAGGAAATGAGTTAGCAGAAACTTTGTGGCCAGTGGAGCCTGCAGCCTTACAGCCCTGAGCCTGACAGCAGTCACCCGTCTGCCAGCCGTGCCCTCGTGTGCAGCAGAACACGATCGCTAGTGGTCACCTCTCTAACACTGTTAAGAGCTGGCTCCCTAAGAAGCTAAGTCAGACATAGTTTGCTGACACCGTCCACAGGCTGAAGCGATGCCCACCCCTCCCCTTCCAGGCACAGAGCAGTTAGATCTCCCAGCCGCGTCTCTACGGTTCCCCAGCACTCAGCAAGGTGGTGGGAACAGGGAGGCTGCACAGGTGGGTGACTTGGCTCCAGATACCACATGGCTCTTTTGCATTGTTTGTTCCCTCTTCACTGTTCTTTGTTCTAAATGAATTACCTCTCTGATGGTAAATCATTCAGACTTCTCGAATTCTCCAGCTTTTCCAAGTCACTTTCCATCTCACTGCCCAGAACAGGGCCAGACACACAATGATCAGGCAGTTTACCAATGCAGAGACCGATGGCTTCCACCAGGAAGCACACTTTCCACGGTGGACCGAGCCAGGGTTTTCGTGGGGGAATTTTTACTGTGTGAACAGGAAGTCGGGAAACGGGGAGCCCAGATGGTACAAAGCAGTGCTGCAGATGGAGACACCCAGTTCAGAATGTGTAAATTTCCAAAAAGGAAAAAAAAAAAAAACTGTGCTGAGAATACACCTCATAAAAAAGATGCAAGCCGGGGCTCTCAGGGCGGCATAGTGAGTAAAGCTGCCGCCTGCAACACCGGCATCCCATATTGGTGCCAGTTGGAGTCCTGGCTGCTCCACTTCTGATCCAGCTCGTTGCTAATGCACCTAGGAAAGCAGCAGAAGATGGCACAATGCTTGGGGCCCTACACCTGCGTGGGAGACCCGGAAGAAGCCCCTGTCTCATGGTTTAGGTCTGGCCCAGCTTCAGCTGTTGAGGCCATTTGGGGAGTGAACCATAGGATGGAGGATGTCTCTCCCTCTCTTTCTCTGTAATTATCAGATAAAAAAATAAATAAATCCTTAAAAATGCATCCCCACGTTGACAACTGTGCCTGGACAAATGAATAAATGGCTACACGTTTGTCTGCTTCTACACTGCAGTCTCCGTCAATGACAGTCATTTCATGGTCATCTCCACAATGTCCCGAGTTAGTCTCCTGTGGCCTCTGTTGCAGCCATTTTTGTGAACACAGATTCTCTTGAGCTTCTGGTACATGGAGCACATGTAGTAAACAGGGCCTCTCTAAGCAAGTTGGAACATAAAATGACAAATCTTCTGTAGCCAAAAGCTGCTCATAGTAATCTCTTATAATCATTTTCTAAGATTTATTTATTTATTTGAAATGCAGAGTTACAGAGAGGCAAGGCAGAGAGAGAGAAAAAAATCTTCCATCCGCTGGTTCACTCCCCAAATGGTTGCAACAGCCAGAGTTGGGCCAATCCAAAGCCAGGAGCCAGGAGCTTCTTCTGAGTCTCCCACATGGGTGCAGGGGCCCAAGGACTTGGGCCATCTCCTACTGCTATCCCAGGCCATAGCAGAGAGCTGGATCAGAAGTGGAATAGCCGAGACTCGAACCAGAGCCCATGTAGGATGCCGGCACCACAGGTGGCGGCTTTACCTGCTATGCCAGAGTGCCAGCCCCTCTTATAATTATTTACATTTCTTCTGTTTTTCCTTTCTTTTTATTAAGCTTGTAAAATTTTCATCTTTCTCTTTGGAAGTCTCATGTATTTTATTAGATTTTCAAAAAATGAGACTTTTGTCATTTATATTTAGCACATTTTTTTTCTTATCAATTTCAACTTTCATTTTTATTCATTCTACTTTCCAACATTGTTTGCTAACTGTCCTGTTACAGTTCATGACACAGCAGGAGTATATTGTTCTTCAGTGTGTCCTCTTTATGAATCTGTTATTTAGAATTAATACTTTCACTGCACACTGGACATTTTTGTATGACATCTCTCCTTTTCATTATTTCCTGGATTAATGCATTGACTTCATGTTACATAAGGGTTTCATATTTTTATTATTATTTCACTTCATCATTATCAGTGAATGACTCCTGTTGGTAAAGTATCTCAATTACTTTGATAAGGATTTTCTGTGATCAGTATATGGCCAATTTTTTAATGTTTCCCTATATATGGAAGATAAAACCTTTATTCTAAATCCAAAGATTAAACTGTATGCTCAAAATTATTGTTTAGATTATTTGATGTCTCTCTCTCTCTCTGCCTTATGTCTTACCTACTAAAATTTACACAAATATACACTAAAATCTCCTATGTTACTCAAATTTTCATTGCATTTCTATAAGTTTTCTGCTTATTATTTAATTTTATGTGGACTGGTTTGTATAAATTTATGAAATTACTTTTTTTTAGATACAGGTACTTTTTCACTGTACTATGCTTCCCTTGGTTATATTTCACGCTTTTGTCAATAAAGATCACCTTGTGTAATAATATTGTCACTCCTGCTCTGTTTCTATTGCTTGTCTAGGATTATTTTTTATTTCTAATTTTTTGTTTTATTTTTTCCAATTTATGTCTATTTTACTTTCTAGTTTTCTCTTTTTCCTTTCCTTCTTTTGTTTGGTCAATTAAATATTCTTATTCTAATTCTCTTTTATTAATTTTTAAAGTTCTCCTATCTTTTGCTACTTTCCTATAAGTTATCTCTCCTAAAACTTACCATCAAGTACACACCCTTTAGTATAATATGGAAACCAAACACTAAATATTTCCCTCCACTGAACAGCCAAGCCTCCCTCTTTTTCTTCCCCTTCCCCTGCTGTAGATAAGATACAATCTTTGGAGTATTTTACTTCCTTCTCTCCAAAATGAGAACTTTGAAATACTTTTTATTTCTGCTATCTCATTCGTTCTAATACCATCTTAAGTTTTGGTGATGCAAGTTAGTATGTTAATTTTTTAACTTCATATGTTTAATGCTTTCATTTCTGGACTATGATTAGGTGTTCATTAGAGTGTCCTGCATTCCGGAATCCTCATTTTGCACACTGAGACCCATTAAGATTTTGGCTGGCGCCATGGCTCACTAGGTTAATCCTCCATCTGCAGCGCCGGCACCCCAGGTTCTGGTCCTGGCCAGATTCTGTCTTGGTTGCTCCTCTTCCAGTCCAGCTCTCTGCTGTGGCCCAGGAAGGCAGTGGAGGATGGCCCAAGTGTTTGGGCGCTGCACCCGCATGGGAGACCAGGAGGAAGCACCTGGCTGCTGGCTTTGGATCGGCGCAGCACCAGCCATAGCGGCCATTTGGGGGGTAAAGCAACAGAAGGAAGACCTTTCTCTCTGTCTCTCTCCCTCACTGTCTAACTCTGCCTGTCCAAAAAAAAAAAAAAAAGAAGATTTCAATGACCAGAGGCCACTGCTGCAGATTGCGACTGCCTCTGCTGCTTTGTGTCCTCTTGATCTCCCCCCTTGCTGGGATCTCTGGAGTGACTTAGTTAATGTTCAGAGTCTACTTTTGAGCATTATCTGCAGATGGCGTCTATGACTTATACAACCTCTGAATCCCAAAAGTTAGTAAATTCACTTTTGCTGTTGATATCTTGGCTACGTGGGGGATTCTTGAAACAAGAACTTTTTCTCAGAAATCTACGCATATCATCTGATGAGCTTCCAGAGCTGTAGATGAGCAGTTTCTAGCCTTTCATTTTTCCTTTGTAAAGTAGGCTGTTTATTATGTCTGAAAGTATGAATGCTTTCTCTTTATCCTTGGGCATCAGAAATTTAACTGGAGTATTGCCAGGTTTATGTGCTTTTAGTCTCAGCTGGATCTCAGTAAGGCATTTTACTGTGCAAACTCAAATTATAGCCCAGTTCAGAGAAATAAGCGCTCTGCCATTATGTGTTGAATTATTCCATTGCCTCCGAAAGATACGTCCATAACTAACAGTATCTGTGTGCTATGTTTTCAGACCAGTTCCCTTCAGATCTCTTCATATATCTTCTGTACCCTGAGATATTTCTTCCTGTTAATCATCCCAACAGTAACTCTGTCTTCAACAATGGTTTTCTTTTCAATATCATGTTTTTAGTTCTTTATGTCTTTGGTACTATAACAAATATCCTTATATGCTCTAATTATTTTTGTAATTTCACTTGTCATCTATTATTCTTTTCTCTGCTACTGCTCATTTGTTAGTTTATTTGTTTTTTATTACCTAACGTTAAGATGAGGATGCTAAGTGGAATTAAATAAGAGCAATTACTCCTGTAATCATGTGTGTGTGTGTGTGCGTGTGTGTGTGTAAATCTGCCTGCCCAGTCAGCCTGCAGTGCACCAGCAGGTAAATCTCACGCCCTTGTCTATGGCACCAGCAGGAAGCCCGTCTCCTCTCTGGCCTCCTTCCCAATCTCCAGTCTTGACAAGGTGGGCAGAAGAGGCCCACTGCAGGAACACTGCTACTCTTTCTAGGGATTCTCACACGTGACCACCCCTGACCAGCGGTCTCAGGATCTGCAGATTCTCAGACCGGGGTTTTCTATCTTCCTGCAAGCCTCATTCCACATGGGAATGTCTGGTCCTGATAGAGGCTGAGACTCACTCGTATCTTTTAGGTCACCCCTTATTATGACTCTGGCTCCTCCTCGACTTGGAAAAAGTAGTGGGGCCAGCACTGTGGCACAGCAGGTAAAGCTGCCACCTGCAGTGCTGGCATTCCATATGAGTGCTGGGTTTGAGTCCTGGCTACTCTGCTTCCGATCCAGCTCTCTGCTATGGCCTGGGAAAAGAGTGGAAGATGGCCCAAGTCCTTGGGCCCCTGCACCCACACGGGGGACCCAGAAAAACCTCCTGGCTCCTGGCTTCAGATGGGCCCAGCTTTGGCCGTTGTGGTCATCTGGGGACTGAACCAGTGGATGGAAGACTCTCTCTGTCTCTCTCTCTCTCTCTCTCCCCTCTTTCTCTTCCCCTCTGCCTCTCTGTAACTCTGCCTTTCAAATAAATAAATCTTAAAAAAAAGAAAGAGAATTAGTAAAGTGTGAATGGCTATGAAAGGAAGGCATTAGGGATACATTCAAATCGACATCCGCCAGAATCCTATAGGTATCTGCCAAAGCGTGGTACTCTGCATTTAGAGAAAGGAAGAAGATTTATAGCAAACGCACAATGGGTGGCATACTTTACCAAATAAATGTACTTTTTATTTTAGGTTATTTATTTATTTATTTATTTTAGAGAGATAATTACAGGTAGAAAGAGGGAGATACAAAGAGAAAAGTCTTCCATCCGCTGGTCCACTCCCCAAATGGTTGCAACGGCTGCTGAGCCAATCCAAAGCCAGGAGCCTGGAGCTTCTTCTGGGTCTCCGACATGAGTGCAGGGGCCCAAGCACTTGGGCCAACTTCCACTGCTTTCCCAGGCCATAGCAGAGAGCTAGGTCTGGAAAGGAGCAGCTTGGACTCAAGCCAGAGCCCATATGGTATGCCAGCTCCATAAGTGGAGACTTAGCCTACTATGCCACAGCGCTGGCCCCCACCAAATAAATGTTCAACTGAAGAAGGAATGGTAAAGACAGTAAGGAAAATGATATGCCTTTGTAATTTACACAAATAATCAGGAAAAACATTAAAAATAAATTCTATAGTCTACATTGTTGTCACATTCATTCATTTAGATCTCAATAATTCACTTATGAGTTCTAAATAATAGAGGTAGTTCTTGTATATCATATTTTATTTAGTGCTTCATTCTGTTACAAGTGGTTTCTAATTTAGGCCCACAAGGTCACTTTATTTCATTCAAAACTAAAATTTGTCCTCCAATCTGTAATACAACATTTCTAAATTACCTATTAAGAAGATGGAAAAATAATCATTATCTGAATGCTTGTTTTTGCTGGGAGCCCTCATTTTATCATTTATCTGGAACTGTCTAACACTGTTTGCTTCTCATCAGACTTGAAACAGAAGTCATTTGTCATGAGGAATATTTAGAAATTTAAGTTATTTGAAAATTGTCAGTTTTTTTTTTTTTAATGTTTGAATTGACACTCCTGTGCACCTATGGGGAAAAAATCCTACAGATACACTGCTTGCAAATGATATCTATGACTGTGAATTTATAAAGTTGAGAGGACAATAGGTTGCTAAGTTGGCCTGTCCCCAATAGGTGACAAAAGTGTTCTGTTCCCCATATCCCTTATTATGGTAAAGACTTGGGGAGCTGCCTTTCAGCCCAAGCAATCAAAGGGACAGAAAAGTTTTCTTAGACACTCATTTAAATTTGAAAAAGCTGAGAATATTTTGTTTCCAAAAGAACAGAGGTCCCTTTGGTTAGAAAAGAACTTTATAGGCATTCAGTGGAGAGTGAGGCAGGACAATGCAGGTTCCTGAAGTCCTACTGCAGCCAGTCAGTTGGAGAAGAAAGCGCAGTCAGTCAAGTAAGGAGCTGAGGAGGATGAGGTGGTCACTGTCTCAAAATATCAGTCACTTGACCAGTGTGATGGTCCTGAGCAAGAGGACTTGCAGCACGGACAGGAGCTAAAGTCCAAGAAGGAATGAGAGACTCGGTGCTGGCTGAGTTAGCACCACGGACAGCTCCACCAGGGCTTCCCCTTAGCCTCTCAGGAGGGAGCGAGCGGTGGTTGACAATGATGGCCCTGCTCCTCTTAGAGGGGTCAGTAGACAGTTTGAGTGGCCCGAAGATGATGTCCTCGTCACCCCCGTGTCAGTGCCAGCCATCTCCAAGTCTCAGAGCCTGGATAGGACCCCGTCATGGTCCCCTGCTCTCTGCCCTTGATTTAAACAGCAAAGATGATGGTACAATGAATACACAAGAAATTCTAAGCCAAGAAGGTTTAGAAAATTGACAAAGAACAAAATCATAACAGTACCCAAGAGACAGAAGAAAAAAACATATCAAGTGTGTTTTCTCCTTTAGAACAAGGTCTCTGAGGTCTTGTCATGCCTTACAATCCAGGACCCTCTTCAATATCACATTTTGGTGCACAGAAGCAGCAGGTCTGCAAACTCTGGGAGGGAAGAGGGCATTAGGAAACTGGGGAGGCTGTCAGACGTTGTTTTCCCCATCCTGATCTGCTGACATCTCAAGGCCCTAGAGGCTTTGCTGCATCTAGCACAAGAGACAACACATGAACAAACCCAGAAATACTTAGGAACCTGTCACAAGCCTGCCATTCCTGCCTTAGCCCTTTATTCTGTGTGCTTCCTGAGCATTTATTAGTCCCCAGGTGTTGCCACCATACAAGCGTTCAAAGCCATTACTTCTGTTTCTAAGCTTACCTGGCTGACATTAGCCACTTCCTCCAGGAAGGCTGCCTTGGTAGGTGCCTCTCCTCTATATTCTGTGTTTGAACATAGGATAGTACTTATTAAATACAGTGTACAGATGCTGTTTTAATTGTCAGTCTCCCTCACTAGGTTATAAACCCCTTGGAAGTAAGAATTATGCCTCATTCACTGCTTTTTCCCAAGCACCTTTCATTGTACCTGGCCAATAGTTATTCACATATATTGGAGGAATGGATGGTTCTGTCCAACAGGTGTGGTCTTCACGTGTAATATAATCAGCATTCAGTGATCTTTCATATACCTCCAGTAGTCCACAGAGAGAAAATGCCAATGAATTGTGCTTAAAATTACAGTCAATATGAAGTCTTTAGGAGGAACTTGCTGCTGTTGGATGCCGTTCTAAGCAGGCTTTCTCCCACGACAGCATTTTCTATCGCTGTGAAAATTCTATCCCCAATCCATTTCTTCAGATCACCTTGACCCCCTGGAAGTTTCTCACAAGGTCTTTGGAACTATTGTGTGTTATCTTCAGAAAGCCAGGAAAGCCTTAATAAATTTCTAGATGTAATGGGTCAGTGAGCACACACTGACTTACAAAAGATGAAGTTTTGTTTACTTTTTTTAATTTAAGAAATCCCTTTCTTTTTTGACTTCTTGTTACACAAATTATAGCCCTCAATTGCAGGGCATTTTTTTAACCTGAAGCAGTTACATTGAATGTTTCTGTGACTTTCTCCGTGATGCACTGCACCAGCTCATTCATCCCAGGATTTATTTCTATCTTTAACTCACCTTTAAGTGTCACTAACACTTTTTTGAGAAACTTTGTGGTGCACACATCACAAATCCCCAGTTCATTTGTTATTTGTGTCTTCATCCTCAACGCCATCCTCAGAGTCCAACAAAGTCTCTGGGATTTGTCAACACACAGTTGTTAAACAGAGGAAACCAAATGGCACATTGTGCTTCACTTAACTCTTTACTTCCAAAGTGAAGACACCTAAAATAAAATGAAGAATCAAGACTAGAGTGAAGACACCTTGCCAGTTGTTTTATGCATATTAAATTGACTGAATGGAGATTGTTGCGGACATTACAGGCTTAGGTCAGAGTTAACATCACCATAAAATACAGTAGAAATTGAAGGAATAGTGAAGTTTAACTCATGCTCATATAACCTTGATACTGAAATTTATAAAGCATAAACCACATGGCCCTTTTTCCTCCAATTCTCTGTGAAAAATATTTCATATGAGAGTGCATTTACTGTCTGCAAATGAACTATTTTTATTTATTTGAAAAGTAGAATTAGAGAGAGAGAGAGAGAGAGAGAGAGAGTGAGAGTGATGGGGTGGGGGAGGAGAGAAAGAGAGAATGAATCTTCCATTCACTGGTTCACTTCCGAAATGGCTACAATGATGGGCTGGGCCAGGCTGAAGCCAGCTGCCTGGAGCTTCATCCAGATCTCCTTCATGGGTCCAGGGGCCCAAGCACTGGAGCCATCCTCTGTTGCTTTCCCGGGGACATTAGTAGAGAGCTGGATTGGAACTAGAGAAGCCAAAACTTGAACTGTGCCCACAGGGGAAGCCGGTGTTCTAGGAGACAGCTTAACCCACTACACTGCAATGCTGGCCCCTAAACTGTTTCACTTAAAACAATCATCATCAACTCTTTGATGTTCCTGTAACTTTGAGTCTCATTAAGTAATTACCCCTAGTCTTATCTGAGTCTCCCTATATTCTGCTACTGTTAGACACAAGGGAGAAAAAGAAAAGTGAGGAGGAGGGAGCTACTTTGAATGCACCTTAAATTTCTGGTTTATAAATAACCTTTTAGTGGCTTAAGAATAAAAACCATTTTATTTCTTTTCTCCTAGACTTTTTATCTCTAACTTTTCTTCACATTCAGAGGTGAGACAAAGAAGGTCTCTGGGCCATGACTTGAAGTCACCCCGCCACAGGCTGTGTCAGCCCAGACTGAAAGTGAGAGCATCAGTCAGAAACCAAGGTGGGGAGAGCTGTTTGCAAAGGAGCCATAGACCCTGGGGCCTGCATATGAAATCAAATGTTTTGGCCTGTGTTGGTGTGAGCTGGAGTTTATTGGGACCTTCAAATTTAGCAGACCAGCCTATTGGGAGGCAAAGGCATTGTAACAGAATGCCTTCAGGAAATTTATACTGGAGAGCAGACATCTAAAACAAGTACAGACCAAGTGAAAAAGAATCTGGGAGATGCAAACTCTCCTCAAAGTTGTATTCACTGGAAAGTTCATTCTGTATGGATCCTGTCTGAAGTGCTGACATCAAATGATGCAGGTGCAACACCTAGCCCCACGACGGGTGCACTGTTTGAGAAAGAAAGACACTAATAAGGGGGTGTTTGAGAGGTTGGGGAAACACCCACTCCCCTCCGTGCATGCCCATACATCCACACACACACACACACACACACACACACACACAAGAGCACCCAGGAAATGATCCTGTACAGTCAATGCCAGCAGAAATTCAAGAAAAGCTAAAACCATTGCCTTGCTCGAGTCTAGCTTCTGTTGGTACTTGGGAAGAAGCTGTGCCGTGTTATCTGGAGCCAATTCATCCTGTACAGTGTCAGAGAAACAATGACCAAGCCATACCTCAGAGGGGTCTAAATTCATCGACTGAGGGTCCAGTGTTGTGGCATTAACAGATTAAGCCAATGCCTGTGACAGCAGCATCCTATATGGGTGACAATCCCTGTCCTGACTGCACCACTTTGATCCAGCTCCCTGCTAACGTGCCTGAGAAAGCAGTGGAAGGTGGCCTAGGTGCTCGGGCCCCTAACACCCATGTGGGAGACCAAGATGAAGCTCTTGGGTCCTGGCTTCAGCCTGGCCCAGCCCAGGCCATTACGGTCATTTGGGGAATGAACCAGCAGTTGGAATATCTTGCTCTCTCTCTCTCTTTCTCTCTCTCTGCCTTTCAAATAAATAAATAAATCTTTAAATATATATATATTTAAAATAAATTGGCCAATTGAGCATTGTAGTTGTAGTTGACGATCTGCCTGAGTTGAGAAAAGAACTCAGACTCACTATAGCAAGGCAGGAACGTTTTAAGAGACAGAATTTCTGTAGTCTGTGTAGATAAATAAACAGCCAACAAATACTGAAAATTTGTCATGTGTCATACACTATTCTAAAACTTTTTATAAAATATTTATGCATTTCATTGTATTTATTTGAAAGGCAGATAGCCAGAGAGAAAGAGAGACAGACAGAAAGAGCTCACATATGCTGGTTCACTCACCAAATGCCTCTAATGATCCCAGGCTATGAGCCAAAGCCAAGAGCCAAGAACTCAGTCCAGGCCTCCCACATAGCTGGTATAAATCAAGCCACTTGAGCAATCACCTGCTGTCTCCCAGGGTGTACAATAGCAGGAATCTAGAATTGGGAATGGAGCCAGGACTCAAACCCAGGAATTCTGATATGGGAAGCAGATGTCAACTGCTAGGCCAAACACCTGCCAGTGTTCTAAGAAATTTTGTGCACTAATTTGTTTTCATCACAATAATTCTATATGCTATAAGCTATTTTGTATTAATGTTTATTGGTGAGGAAATTGATTCTACATTATGAATCACTATACCATACATATCACCTCTATGGCTTTCAGAGATGGCTACAAATTGGGTAAGAGCAGTCAATAACCCTGATTGGGAGATTGATCAACAAGGCACAAAAACATCACCTCAAGGTAGAGAAAGAGTTTGGAGAGCCTAGTAGGGGCTGTGGCCAGACTGGTATTGGCTCACTGGGATGACATATTAGGGGATAATTTGTTTCTTAAAGCAGAGCTTCCGGCCGGCACCGCGGCTCACTAGGCTAATCCTCCACCTTGCGGCGCCAGCACACCGGGTTCTAGTCTCGGTCGGGGCGCCAGATTCTGTCCCGGTTGCCCCTCTTCCAGGCCAGCTTTCTGCTGTGGCCAGGGAGTGCAGTGGAGGATGGCCCAGGTGCTTGGGCCCTGCACCCCATGGGAGACCAGGAGAAGCACCTGGCTCCTGCCATCGGATCAGCGCGGTGCGCCGGCCGCGGCGGCCATTGGAGGGTGAACCAACAGCAAAGGAAGACTTTTCTCTCTGTCTCTCTCTCTCACTGTCCATTCTGCCTGTCAAATAAATAAATAAATAAATAAAATAAAAAAAATAAAGCAGAGCTTCCAGGATCCAGAAGGAAAGGCACTTCTCTTCTTCGCTAAGAAGTGCTGAAGACCCACAGGGTGCCCGTGGAGGCCCCATTGCTCATCTTCTATTGATACAGCCATTACAGAAGAAAAGTAGCTTCTCCTGACTTTGTAGAAGATCCAAAGAGGCAGCCCTCTGAGAGGACTGGTCATCTGTACTGACCGTTAACAGGTGCAACAGTCATCAGTTATACTCAGAGTCCAAGCGTCACTGAATACCACACCAGCATGTACTTGTGAGCGTGTAAATCAAGGCAGCTGCCCTCATTCATAGAAATCATCTTGTGGAAGGAGCATCCTACTGCCAGCCTATAGGAAAGTCACTATTTTACTTCCAAATATTGGACACACCCAAATCAGGGGCAGGTATTAGCATACCAGAAAGATGCCCAAGACCAGCACCAGAGTGCCTAGCTCCTGGTCTTGACTCCAGCTTCGTGCCAGTGAAGACCCTCGGAGGCAGCAGATCATGGTCGAAGTAGTTGGGTTCCTAGATTGGGTTCCTATTCCCATCCTTTGTTCTATCCCAGTCCCAGATGTTTCAGGCCTTTGAGGAGTGGACTAGAAGATGCGAGCTCACTTACACGTGCGCTCTTCCTCTTTCTCTGCCCCCCCAACCCAGTCAAATAAATTTTAAAAAAATAATAAAACAGGGGTGACATATGGGATCTGTTTGAGAAGCAGTCTTGCAAAAGTTAATGATAGCCAAAAATGTAAACAAAAGATGCATGAGTAACATCACAGATGGTAGCAACAAGAGAAAACCTAGGCAACAAATTGGGAAATGAAGTTGCACACTGAGAACTCAAAGGTCAGAGCAGGACACCAGAAATAATCTTTTTACCAAACGTGCAAAGAGTTTCCAGAACAAATAATTCTTACCCATAAAATTACATACTGTGTATATACATTTTGTAAGTACAAATTTTATATAGGTATACTTATGCACATTATATAAATTATGTGAATAAACACGTAATTAATTAGATAATAATGCTATGCAACAGTACTTGGCAAATGAGAAATTAATAGTTAAAATCACAGGATAAGTTAGAGTAAGCTGCATTTGAAATAGTGTCACTACAAAAAAGCAGAATGTTTATCATAGCCAAATACACATACACCTATGATCAATAATCAGGGGTTGTTGGGTGGGGGATTCTCTACCACAAGGAGGTATGCAATTCCACATTTACTTGGTTGTTTAATAGTTAGGCAAAGTAGGTAGTGAGTCACTACAACGCACAAATAAGTGAATTTAAATTGTTAGCTGAGCAGTTTTCTCTAGAAGCCCATGTAAATAAAACTTTCAACAATGAAGAATCATAAATAAAATCTTATCATAGCCCTGGACTGTTATCTGAACTCATGTTGGTGTCATTCATTTTTCTCCTAGGTTTTCAGATTATTGTTGAGCGCAATAACTTGTCTTTGGCCATTGAAACTGTCCCTTAAGTGCTTAGAATTCCTGGAAGGAAAAGTTCCCGTCGGAGGCGTCAGTAGGCTTGTCTCATCAATCCAGGCTTGGAATAAAGGACTTCTGAGCAGGGCTTGGGTTGCTTAGGGCAGCACTCACTGCCTCCTCAGCCACTGCCTTTGTCACTACCCTACCGTTCTCTCTGCACACAAGGGACCGTACAAGGAGGGGAATAAACACAGGAGCTGGTGGTGACTATGAGCATCCTAACTCTTGGGCCTCGAGGTAACACGTGGCCTCAGTGCGCCACACCCTCATTCACACCGGATTGTGGGTGAGTTGGGTGCTGTGTCTTCTTTTTTAATGATTTACAAATTTAAAGACCACATGCCTTCTTCCATGCCTTCTTTCATCTTCTTCATGATGAAATTTACCAACAAATAAAAGCTCTGAAAAGTTCTGGAAATTTTCCTCAGGCATGGAGCAAGTAGAAAATATGTGTTCAAGAAACTGACTAAACACCACTAAGAGCCCGAGCCTGCATTTGAGCTACAGCCCAGATCAGCTCGATGCAAACTCTACTCCTGAAGGTGTGGCCATGACCTGAGGCTCCCTCTGACCCCAGCTCCTGGCTGAGGCTACAGTGGGGGGGCCAGGAAAGGGGGTCCCAAAATTCATGAAGCAAAACATGGCAGAATTGGAGAGAGCACTAGAAAATCCAATAGTAGTTGGAGACTTCAACACCCCACCTTGAATCTCAGCAGACCCATAGAATGGCAGATGTCCTAACGGCACTCTGGCCTCAGAATCAGCCCTTAAGGCACGTGGATCTGGCTGAAAAGCCCATGAGAGTATTACAGGCATGGAAAGCCAAAACACTCTGGCAAAAAAAAAAAAAAAAAAAAAAAAAACAAAAAAAAAAACAAAAAAAAAAAAACACCTACATGAAAGATCTCCGCGAGTGAGTTGCCAGTGAAAAGAACAGGTCATCAAAGAAGGAGGTACCTTTCTCTGAAGGGAGGAGAGAACTTCCACTTTGACTATGACCTTGTCTAAATATGATCAGAGTTGGTGAACTCAAAAGGCTTCCATAGCCTTGGCAACTCATGACAAGAGCCTAGGGTGATTACTGATGCCATAAACAAGAGTGTCAATTTGTAAAGTCAACAACAGGAGTCACTGTGCACTTACCCCTAATGTAGGATCTCTGTCCTTAATGTGCTGTACATTGAGATTTAATGCTATAACTAGTGCTCGAACAGTATTTTTCACTTTGTGTTTCTGTGTGGGTGCAAACTGTTGAAATCTTTACTTAATATATGCTAAACTGACCTTCTGTATATAAAGAGAATTGAAAATGAATCTTGATGTGAATGGAAGGGGAGAGGGAGAGGGAAAGGGGAGGGTTGCGGGTGGGAGGGACGTTATGGGGGGGAAGCCATTGTAATCTATAAGCTGTACTTTGGAAATTTATATTCATTAAATAAAAGTTAAAAAAAAAGAATAAAGAATTGACCTAGAATGGCACCATAACCAGCTGGACTTGACTATAAAAGACTCCAGCCAACAGCAGCAGCTCTGGCTTGTCCCACAGACACACGAGCATAAGACTGACATCACACAAACTGTGTTCTCTGACTGTGATGAAATTAGGAATGCATTTTTCAAAATGGGAAATTCATAAGTGTGTGAAAATTACACACTCTGAGGTGATGAAGACATTCAAAAACAAATTGTGATTGTTGTATAATCCTGTGAGGGTGCTAAACTGTACACTTTAAGTGGACTCATTGTGTAATATGTGAACATTACCTGAAAAAACTTGTTTATAATAAAGAATGTTACTTTAAGGTCCACACACACACACCATGTCTAGTGCAATTTAAGTAAAAATGTGAAAAGGGAAATTTTCTAAACTAAAATTTAGAAACATTTATCTATTTAAAAATATTTTTTAAAGATTTTCTTATTTGAAAGTTTACAGAGAGCGAAAGAGAGAGATCTTCCATCCACTGGTTCACTCCCCAAATGTTCACAACAGCTGGAGCTGGGCTGATCCAAAGCCAGGAGTGAGGAGCTTCTTCTGGGTCTCCCATGTGGGTGCAGGGGCCCAAGGGCTTGGTCCATCTTCTACTACTTTCCCAGGCCATAGCAGAGAGCTGGAAAGGAAAAGGAGCAGCTGGGACACGAACCAGCACCCATATAGGATGCTGGCACCACAGGCAGAGGCTTAACCTACTACGTCACAGTGCCTACCCCTCAAAATATTATTTTAGTTATTAGTTATTAGTGTTTATTATTTTTTACTCAGAATGATTCTATTCACATAGTATTTTAGAGAATTTTTCTTACTGTGCACCTGGAACCTTCCAAGACATTGAAATAATATAAAAGCAATTTTGAATAAGATTCTTTTTCCTTTGAGTCAATTCTATTTACCCTCGCAATGACCTCATCTGACAGCAAGGTAACAACAACAACAGAAATACCTGTAGACTTATGTGCAGTTCCGCTGAGGCGCCCCAGTAACTGGGAAAGAATGAAGCTGTTTGTTAAGGTGCACAAGGCGAGACTTTCTGTGTCTGAGAAACTGTTCATCTGTGATCCTGCTACTACCGGTTATGGTAGTACAGCACAGCAGATGAAAGCACCATTTTGCATTTTCTCTGATCAGTGTTTTTAAGATTATAAAAATTTAAGCAGAAATCTATGCAGAAATAAAATCTAAGCGGCAACGTCTAATCACTTGCAGCGAAAGGCTCGATATATACCAAGCTGTTTCCATTTAAAATACCCGTCTCAACAGACAGAACGCTTACAACCACACTAATGCAACAGCTGCTATTTATGAACACGTTCTGCTGGCCCGGCACTGGCTCAGCACTTTTCTTACATTATCTCATTTAATCCTCAGGGCAACTTTACAAAGTATGCATTGCAAACATGCTTTCCAGCTGAAGGTACTCAAAGTCAGCAAGGTAAACCAATTTCTCCAAAGCCAATACTCTAGTCAAGGTCAAACCCAAGTCTTTCTGCAAGACAAGCAGCCAATATTCGCACAGTCACACCAGTTATTAAAATACAGGCATGCTTTGTGCTGGTTGGCCAGAAGCCACTTCCCAGCCCTCCCCAGTGCTCTGTCTCCATAATCTCCCCTCCCCCCTGCACCCACCACCCTGGGCACCTCCCCGCAACCCAGAACTCAGAACTTGAACCCTGCTCACTTCTGCATTCTGACTGGCTGTGCTGTGTTCCTCCCTTACTGGTTCCTAAATAGTGTCATGTCAGCCCCAGTTATTGGCCTCCAAACTGTGTGCACCTGTCCACACTGTCAGCATAGATCTTGGAAAGATACAGTTGGCAACTGAGCCAAGACTGCTATCCAAGTCTGCCATCTCTGGGTATGGTCTTCCTCACTGGTCCCCTGCTTAACTGTCATCATGGCAGGATCCAGGATCTCACTACTGCTCAGCACAACTCAGTGTGCTGTTTGGTACAGTCGCAGCCCTGCACTTGCCCGGGATGAGACAAGACTGGAGACGTCAGAATCAGGGCTTCAGAAAAGTCACTCTGCCTTCTCTAGCTATTGTCACCAGCCAATTACCGCTCTTCCCAGGCCCTTAGAAAGCACCTGACCTACCACAGAGCACAGCACTCAGATGAAATAGATTAACTCACTGTAAAAAAGTGAAAGGCCTGAGTACTGGGCAGGGTGAGGAGCATTTCCACAGCCCTGCGGAAAATCCGAAGACACTTCTCCCGAGAGCACTGTTCAGTTGGGAGATCCCTCTACACTTCTGATTTGGCTCCATCAGGTCATGAAAATATTTGGAAATACTTTGGCTTGATGCAAACCATGAGAGAAGTGGGGAGAATTTCATTTGGCTGATTTAGTTATAATAGTTCTATTGTCTCCGTTACTGTCTCCTAATTAATACATCAAGTGGTATCCAATAAAGACAACTGGGCAGAGTCAGCCTTCCACACCTCTCCTGGGTTCTTTCCACTACACTGCACGGTGTCCTTCTCTTCTGACTTTGGGTTTAAACTCTAAACACCAAGGGTGGATATTTCAGACTCCACAGAGTGTGCCGAGAAACCAGGGTTGACCTCAGTGTTGGCTTCGGGCCCCTCCTCTCCACTGCTCTTGCTTCCCACCTCCCAGGACAGAGGGCCATACACCAGAGCTCTGCGTCTGCCCTGCCATGACACAACGGTCGCCCAGTGTCTGATGTCACTGCTCTACACCACCTGATTCGGGAAGCAGGCAGTGTAGACCGTGCGTGTTGGACCACTGAGGGGGTTTGCGCATTCTGAGTTTATGCAGCAGAGGGGCCAAGGAAGACGTGTTGTCAGCCTTGGTTCTTCATCTCCAAAGGTGTGGGAATGCTAATGCAAACATCTAAGGCAGATACGCAAGTCCAGTAATTTCCAACTTCTGCCCACGACTGTGATTTTTGTAAAGACTGCATCAATCATTTCAACTGACTTCATGTCTGAGATTAACTGGCCTGCCCCTACTCAAATTCTTCAAATCTCTGTTAAAAAAACAAAAACAAAAAAACCCTCTAAGCTGTTTAAACCTTTAAATCAGCGCCGGCTTTTAAATACCTAAAGCTAGAGTAAGCTCCAAGAATTTAGAAAAACCTCTAGCAGCACATAGCTTAGGCTTAGTTTTCATTGAATCTTCTAAGTTTTTCATTAAATTACCAACTTCCTTTCTCTCCAGAGACTTTGTAATACATTTCTGGATAAAAGCCTCAATCTTAAACTCAGATTTATTGAAGCTTGCACACAAATCTCCGACAAGACAGATACACACACAAACACACACAGAAGTCCACAATCATGTTCAATTTCTTACACTGTGGTTTTAATGAAAAATGCTTCAACTGTAGTTACAGACACACATTATGTTGCCCTTAAATGTATGTACAGTAGGATGCACATTCAAGCATGAGCAAAAATATTGCTTTAACTTTTTATTTTATCATCATAATCAAAACACGACTACGAAATAACTTCCAAGAATTTAATTTTTCATTCCTCGATTAATCTCTGGCATACTAGATTGTTTAATGTTATATTTTAATCTTCTTTTATTCCTAGAGATCTGGGTTACAATATTTCTTTGATAACATTGAAATTATCTCATTGTCCTGTGCTCAAAAGCAATACTGCTTTAAGCTTCTTTCTTTATCCAAATGCCTAAAACAGTGCCTGGATTAGAGTAATTGTCCAATAAATAAATGTTTGAAAAATAAGTAAACAATTTTTAAGGAATGGTCATTTTTTGATAAAATGAGCCCTTTAACCAAACCTATATAATATAGCTTCAGTTCACTTTTCTGATGTATGCGATAACTATATCTTCTTAAAAATAAATTTTATTGTGCATATGCATTTTTGAGGCTTACAACATAAGGTTATGGAGTACATTTAGATAATAAGATGGTTACTTTTTAAAGCAGATTAACATAAACTATATATTTTTAAAAATATTTACTTACTGCTGGCAATGCGGCACCGGCACACCGGGTTCTAGTCCCGGTCGGGGCACTGGATTCTGTCCCAGTTGCCCCTCTTCCAGGCCAGCTGTCTGCTGTGGCCAGGGAGTGCAGTGGAGGATGGCCCAAGTACTTGGGCCCTGCACCCCATGGGAGACCAGGATAAGCACCTGGCTCCTGCCATCAGATCAGCGCAGTGCGCCGGCCGCAGCGCGCCAGCCACGGCGGCCATTGGAGGGTGAACCAACGGCAAAGGAAGACCTTTCTCTCTGTCTCTCTCTCTCACTGTCCATTCTGCCTGTCAAAAAAATGTATTTATTTATTTATTTATTTATTTATTTTGAAAAAGTAACAGAGATAGAGGGAGAGACAAGGAGAGAAAGAGAGATCTTCCATCCACTGGTTCACTCTCCGGGTGGCTGCAACAGCCAGTGTTGGGCAAAGCCGAAGCCAGGGTCCAGGAGCTTCCTCCAGGTCTGCTACATGGATGGCAAGGGCCCAAACACTTGGGCATCCTCTGCTGCTTTTCCCAGGCCATTAGCAGGGAGCTGGATCAGAAGTGGAGCAGCAGGGACACAAACCAGTACCCGGTGGGATGCCAGCATTGCAAGTGGCAGCTTTATCTGCTGTGCCAGAACACCGGCCCCGAAACTACATGTTTAATAGAAAAGATGTAGATATGAGACACCTGCCTACTTATCTAGTTTCATACTTTGGTCAATAAGTCTCTGCCTTTAACTTTTCAAACTTTCAAAAAGCTAAAAATACTAAGTAGAGAATAAAAATTTGGAAGCATGTACATGTATTGACTTTGCAGAGTTAGTGAATTTGTGGTAAGGGAAAAGGGGGCTGGATTTTCAGGAATGAAGCTGAATTCCCCAGAAAAGCAATAACATTGCTGACTTTTTCAAAGTAAGGGGCATCTGTACACCATTGGCTTCAGCATTTTAGCTTTTACCCAGTCATAGAGAATTTGCCCACCCTGACGGCTTTTCTTCTGGCCTGGCAAAGTCACACTGGTCTCCTCTATCAGTGGAGACAGACACGGGACTTTGGGGGATGCGGGCCCTGACGCTGACCTCCTTGATGTGACCTTGCTGGAATGAGCAAGTGCACCCTGGAAGCCATGGCACAAATGTGCACTCTGTGGCCCTTAGTTCTGGGTCGCAGGGGGTGAGTGTGCCTTGCAGGATTATTTTCAAAAATGCTATTGACTGCCAATTACGGCATGAAATTGCCGCAGAGCATCTAATTTATCCATTTAAATGTGTGGCTGCTCGATTATCGCCTCCCTTGCCCATCACTGAGCTCAGGCCCTGTAAGGAGTTCTCATTTCACTCTTGAATGATTTCCTGGGCGAGTCGAGAAAGGACAGCAGGCTCCAGAAGGGAGGGCAGCTGGTCCTCTCCAGGACCTCGGCCGGCTAAGTCCACACAGGGCTTCCAGGACTCCACACGCCTGAAGATGCCCCGGCGGTGTGAGACCTAAAGCCCGGATCAAGGTGCAACTATTTTAAATTAGGCCTCCATCTTGTAACTTGGGCCTGACCAGGCCCTGAACCCTGAGCCAGAAGCTCCTAAAAGTAAATAAATGAACTCCCCTTGCGATAAACTCTCCTAGCAACAGCCGATTAGCAGACAACAGAAATACCTAGAGTTCCTGGTGTCTTCTCAGGGCAGATAAGGTGATTGATAGCTTCCCGAGACCCTGCAGTTCAGCACGCACACCCCAGCAGCTCAGACCCTATGCTTTGGCCAATCAATTTAAAAGGCATCAACCCCAAAGCCACCCAACCACCTTTACTAGGTCCGTTCCCGCCGCTGGATGCACTGATCAGTTCTAAGAGATGTCCTTTGAATTTCCCCTGGGATGAGATGATTTGCTAAATGGTACCATGATGTATAGAATGTCTCTGAAAACCCTATAAAAACCCTGTTAACTGAAGGGTCGGGGCTCTCAATTCAGACCCGCTGCGTCGGTGTTGAGAGTCCAGGCCCGGACCTGCAATAAAACTCTCGTGCACTTTACAGCGGTGTAGGCTCCTCGGTGGTCTTTGGGGACAACTGAACTGGGCATAACAGCGGGTCTCCAAGCAGCCTCCCAGTCCTCCACACCTCGAGAAGATACGGAAACAAGCAGATTGTTGAACAACTGCCACACCACTACCCCTCACCGATCCCAGCCACAGCCGTCAGCCTCAGAGCCAGGCGGCCACACCAAGCAGCCAGGCCAGCCCCATGGAAGTCAGCCCTGGCCCCACCTGCTGTCTTACACATGCAGACGGCTACTCAGACCCTGCAGCGTGGTCCCCACAACATGGGACAGGTATGAGCTCTCCACACAGCACCTCCTGTGAAACACTCTCTCTCTCTCTCTCTCTCTCTCTCTCTCTCTCTCTCTCTCTCGCCAAGTGGCACTTGCTCTTCAGCCTTCTACTTCTGATCATCAAGACAAACACTGTATTTGCATTTAAGAAAGTGCATTTCTCCAGTCTTTGAGACACATGCTGACGCTGGTGCTATGCCAGGGAGCAGAGCTGAGGTGCTGACCCCGCAGCCAGAGGAGGAGTGTGGTTGGGTGCGGCCACAGCCAGCAGCGCTCCTCTCTCCTTGGGATCCGAAATCACTCCTGAGAGGCAGACCCGAGGCCGCGGGGTCCTGGGACCCACAGGGGAGCACAGCCACCCTGGAAGATGCAAGGGGTCTCCAGGAAACGGGCAGGAGTTTCTCGCCGTTGCTCTGCACGGTGTCCTGCCCCCGAAGCCCGCCACTCCCCATCAGGGACCCCGAGCTGAGCTGCCCCCGACAGGTCTCTCACGTGACAGCATCTCCCATGTACGGAGCTGCTGGTTCTGTTGCTGGAAATCAGCCCCCTTGGTGATTCAGGCTTGACTCAAAGGCTCTTACAGCTCTGCAAGGAAGGAACTGGCTTACTTTGCCCCGCAGAGCCGTTCCCAGCGGCTCTCACAGTGCCCTTTCAAGCCCCAGCATCCCTCAGAGCTCCTTCAGGAAATGTCTGCACGTGCTATGGTTAGAGCGCTTGGGCTCTTGGGTGGGGACAACTGCTCCCTAAAAGTGAGCGTCCCCCTCAATCCCGAACGTAGGCACCTCACCAAAGTGAGCAGCTCTGTTGCTTGTTGCCGGGAGAAATCAGTCTTACTTTCATTTTATACTGTGATTGTCGCAAAGCTCTCTACATCATCACTACCTGTAAATGACCTTAGTTATTGATGTGTGACCAGATGTTGACATTTAATTAATAAAGCACATGTTGCTGTATCACAACTAATAAACATTTAATTGATGAATGAAAATAGTAATAAATTTATATAAACATTTATTTAATAAAATATTAATAAATTTATATAAAATGTAATTGATTAATAAAGCACATGTTGATATCTCACAACTAATAAACATTTAATTGATTAATGAACATAGTAATACATTTATATGAACATTTAATTAATAAAACATTTAATTTAATTGATATGAACATTTAATTGATTAATATATTAATAAATTCATATAAATTGATTAATAAAGCACATGTTGATATATCACCACTAATCTTTTAAGGCGTACATAGCTACATTTGAATGTAATTGATTTCCTTTGCAAACTTAGTGTTTCATGTACTCGGAAATATTATTCTAACAAGGGGTCCATGGAATTCATCCACAGCCAAAGAAATCAAGCGTCTCTGTGTGACTTCCCTCTGAAGAGCTGGTTTGGCAGGCCAGGTTGATCCTAAAATACTATATTCTTAGCAGTCCAAAGGCTTTGCAGAAGGTGCTCATGGGACATGTAGGTGTGAGTCACTGCACAGAGCTGGGGGCGCCCCATGAGGGAGGCAGCAGGCTGCCACCAGGAGAAGGCCAAGGGACTGCACAGTTCCCATCCCCTGCACTGCCGGGAGCACCCAGCAGCCCCTGCGGCCCAGCAGCAACGGCTGCCGTAGCTACACAGGACAGACAAAGTGCAGAGCAGAGAGAGACAGGAGCCATCCTGAGTGTGCATTTTCTATATGGCTAATTCTGGGTTTAAAAGGACAGTGAAACTCACAGGGCCCACCTGAGAGCAAATGTTGGAAATCCACGATGCATGGTGACACCTGGGAACCTGTGCAATGGCCGAGGCTGCTGGCTGACAGCAAGTGGTGCCCTCTGCGTGTGGGGCAGTGCCAATGCCTGGCATGAGCACAGTCAGATTCCAGTCCCCCTATAGCACTGGCAGAGCTAAGCCTCAGGCTGACTTTCTCACTGACAACGATATTGTCACGAATGAGACCACAAACAGGAAGGAAAGTCAGCAAATGCCATGCTACCACGCAAGCAGGAACAACTGTTGAGACGCAATTATATGCAAATCTTAGGGTGTGCCAGACAGCCTGGGACCCAGCAATAATGCAGTGATTGTTTTAGATTTACTCACCAGGAGAAAGAGCAAAACTGCCTCAGCCCAAAGGAATGCTGACGTTCCTTTTCAAAAACAAAACAAAACCCCAATGTCTAGGGGCCAACACAGAGCAGGTGGACTGGAGTCTCCAGAGGCCAGACTCTGGCTCTTTTGTAGCTTCTGAGGTGATGCTGATGGGCAGCCAGCATCGGGAGTCACATGCGGGATGCACTGTGAACGCGGCCCTCCAACTGTCTCATGAGGACCGGGAAGCCAAATCCCTGCACTGGCACCTCGGTTTAGGTGTTAGCATTTAACACGAAGGACACCTTCCCCAGCAACAGTATCTAAGTCCACGTTTCCCGTCAGAGCCGACCTGCACTTTCTGAACGCCCAGCGACAAGCTGCCGGCCACACTGTTCCCCACCCACTACGCTGTGTGGGCTGGAAACAAGGAAAAGTTCCCCTCGAAGGGGCTTGGAGAGGGAGAGGGCAGGAACCCTGGGGGTCTTGGGGTCCAGGAAGACAAGATCTAAAGTCTGGATTTATTCAGTGCTGAAATGCTTAACTTTTTAGGCACTCTGCTCTTGTATAAACCAGAGATGATGAAAACTACAGTATTGGATATGAGGCTCAGGCGAAAGAATGTGCATAAACTACTGATGTGTGTTACACAAGCGAGTGACGGGGAGCAGGTTCTAGAAGAAGCCCTGCCCCAGCTGTTTTCTTGTCCATTGTAAGTGAAGCCTATTACAATGTGGTAGATACTTGCTGCAACTGGGAAGCTCTCCACCCAAGGCTTTTTAATCATAACATCAGAGACCAACTCCACTACTGCCCAGGAAAAGACACTGAGATTCAGAGAAGGTGTTTAAGACTCACAGCCAGGTTATGGTCCTTAATTCAGCATCACTCATGGGACAGTCCTACATGGACTTCCATCCTGAATACCATTTTTCTAAGTCATCACGGAACTTGAAATATAATATGGCATAGTGCCACACATAACCTCTCATTAAGAAGGGAAAATAGAAATGTTAGTGGCATTTGAAACACCATAATGTTACACTTTGTTTTGTAATGTGTTTCATTTTTCCCTAATTATTTTCACTTACTGACATAGAGCAAAATAATTCCCTTTACAGTCCTTTTCCCCTAATTATCTGTATGCAATGAGAGCAGAAGAGAAACAAACTTCCTCTTCCAATTTATTCTATTATTATCAAGTGCTAATTGATAAAGATATAATTAGCATATTTTAGAAGACGGTTAAACGATTAACTGCTAACTAATGATTATCTACTTTTAAATTTAAAAGCTAAGTAGTGTTAGTAGAAAGGAGAGAGCACAGACTAATCTTTTATTTCTTGTTGTCAGCAAAATAGTTGATGATAAACGAAAGAATAACATGAAGATCACACTTCAGAAACAGGAATGAAAATAGAGCGACAAAGGGTTCCTAAAGTTGGCATGCCCACAGAAGCAAAGACGTTCATGGAAACTATGCCAGTGACTATGCCAGTCAATGAAAGGTGCACAGTACATGATCAATGGCTTGATTGCTTTACCACCAAAGAGAAGTTTGCTCCAGTTGCCTACTGCTGACTGTACACCTTCAGGAAACTTGAGAATTTAAAATAACTACTTATTTTAGTCACCATTCTGTGAATCAGGAATTACGGCAGTGCTCATCTGGGCTGCTCATCTCTGACCCCGTGCTCCACATGGGGGCAATGGAGTGGATGGTCCATTTCCAAGATGGTGCCCAAAGTGTTCCACGCACCTTGCTCTTCCACAGCATGGCAGCCTCAGGGCAATCTCATTTCTTCTTCAGTGGCCATAGCTGAGTACTAGCTCAAGTCCTAGGTACTCCACTTCCAATTCAGCTTCCTGCTAATACACCTGGGAAAGCAGCAGACCATGGCCCTGGTATTTGGGTCCTGGCCATCCATAAGGAAGATTAGCATGGACCTTGACTCCTGGTTTCAGCCTGGTCCAGACCTGGTCCAGACCTGACTGTTGGGGAGTGAACCAGTGAATGGAGATTCCCACTCTCTCTCTCTCTCTTGCTCTCACTCTCACTCTGTCTCTCTTTCTCTGACACCTTACCTAAACTAGTACAGCCATTATGGAAGACAGTATGGAGATTCCTCAGAAATTGGATAATAGATGTGTCCAGCCATCCCACTCAGGAGAATTTACCCAAACAAAATGAAATTAGCATATGAAAGAATTATCTGTACCCCATGTTTATTACAGTTCAATTTACAATAGCTAAGATGTGGAATCAACCCAGATGTCCATCAACTGATGACTGGATAAAGAAAACGTGGTATTCAGCCACAAAAAAATGAAGTCCTGTCTTTCACAACAAAATAGATGCAACTGGAACCATCATGCTTAGTGAAATAAGCCATTCCCAAAAAGACAAACATCATATGTTTTCTCTGATATGTGGCAAGTAACATATAATACAACAATGTATAGGAATAAAGTGGACATCTTGTGATGTGAGTGTTGTTTTAGCCTTTGTTTATGCCCTGAGCTGTGGTCCTCCTACCTTTCACTTGTTGAATACTATTGTTAGGTGCCTCAAACCTGTGTATATGGAGGGGATTGCAATTATGTCTGAAAAAAAGGGAAGGAGGGGGGGGAGTTGAGTAGAGGAGAAAAGGAGGAAGGGATGTATGGTTAGTTTCTTAGCACTGTACCTAAGAAATCTCTTTATACTAATAAAAATAAAAAGTAATAAAAAAGATAATGGGCTTTGGTAAGTAATGAGTTGTATCTACAGTGCATCATTGCTATGACTGCTGAAAATTCTGTAGCAATCAGAAAAAATCTTAAAAAGAAAATGAAGAAAAATTCCTAATTACCGTGTATGGGTTCCGCAGATGCTTTTATGGCGATCAGTGCAGCGAAGCTAAAACATACAATTGGGATTTTCATGGCTCCTTCAACAAGCCAAAATCAAGGCCCACTGCAAGACGTCCATGGATATCCAAGATGCCAATGTCAAGTTGAGTGCTCCACCACAAAAAGATTTTATTGCAAATAAATGTTCATGTTTAGAATTTTAACATCACTAAAGCTAAAGCCACTTTTCTGAGTATTCACTTTCGACCATCTATGGCATAAGTTGATCTCAATGTTTGAGTTATGCATACAAAAAATATCTAATTATTATCTCTAAGGGCATTCTAAAACCACAGGAAAGCAATAGGAACTTCTGTATTTTGTCTTCAAAGAGTATTTGGTCAATTGCTTTTTTTAATTTGAAAAATTCTGCTGCAATTTATTTGTTATGATTTACAGCATCATCTTGAAAATTCAATAGATGTCATGTTGACCCCTTTTCCTTTGCAAAGAGCTTAATAAAAACTAAGTAAAATTCGTATTTTAATGGCAGAATTATCTTAACTTCAGAAAATCATTGTCATTCCAAGTCTGCAAATAATCCATCTGGGTATTTTGGGGCTTTTATTTCTAATTAGATAATATTTGAGAGCCTATTTATCCACTGCCTCAAGAAATCTCAAGCCTTTGTGAAATAATGAAAATGAGTTGTGTGTTGCGTGACTTGGGCCTCCTCTCTGAGTGCCGTGTGGCCTGACAGGCTGTCGGGTGCGGGTGGGGAAATAGGGCTCCGCCATGGCATCCAGTGCTGCCTTCTCCAGGTTCTCGCCCCCTTTCTAGCCTTGTGTCTATTCAGTCTGAAAAATGCAAAAACAATTTCCACCTCCTCCCCGCCTCCTCAGCGTCAACTGGCTACGCAGTCAACAGCAGGAATGGAAACATCTGAACGATGTAGAACTGTCTTTCCATACATGCTCAGTGAACAAATCTGGTTCAAAGAACAATCTCATGTTTACAGAAGGCTTGAGCCCTCGTCAAAGTTGTCCAGGATGTTCGGATTGGGAAAATCAGCATATGAGTCTTTTTAGGCTTAAAGCCACGCCTAAAAACAGGTCATGTTGTCTTGTTTTTTAAGATTTATCTTATTTATTTGAAGGTAAAGGACAGAGAGAGAGAAGGAGAGAGAGAGAGAGAGATTGATCTTCCGTCAGCTGGTTCACTCCCTAGATGGCAGCAGTGGCTTGGACCAGGCCAGGCCAAAACCAGGAGCCAGGAACTCCATCTGGGTCTCCCGGGTGGGTGGCGTCACAGGTGGTGGCTTAACCCACTCTACCACAACATCAGCCCCCATGTCCTCTTTTTTAAATACTATTTGCCCATTGCTCATGACCTTGTGAATGCCGGGGACCCCAACCACACTTCTGAAACCAGGGGACATTACAATGATAGTCCAAAGAGAGCCAAGGAAAATGGCTAAGAAAAAAGCTAAGTTCCTGCAACTGGCAATGAAAGTACCTGTTAAACTGCTAGCAGTAGCTTAAGTTCTAATTCCTCATCTCAAGGAGTTTCCAGTCTTGCCAAACTTATGTAGCTGTACCTGGCGAGGGGAGGAGGGGGGGCAGGATTTACAGTATCTAAACCAGATGGAGCAACACTGCCCATCATTTTCTCACGAGCTCTCCCAGATCCACCAAAATACAAAGAAACCAGATTGATGGCTCTGACAGGCCAAATGGAAGTACCGTAGTCCGACATACATTACCATTTTTGTAAGGAACAATTTTCTGCCAACACACTTTGCTCAACCACATTGAAGAGTAGGTGGGATTGGAACACATACCTTCAGTACTCAGAAGTCAGAAGAGAAACACAAGCTATTTGAGTTTTGATTTACTTTCTTTGTTTACTTTAACATTTTATTATTGCTAAATGCAAATACTGGAAAGAGAGGCTCTCAGAAGAGGACACATTTAGCTCAGAAAACTCGGACTTCAATCCATCATTTGTTGCACCTGAGCAACAAGGAAAAAAACACCTAAACCATTTGAATTCTAATACGCTTTTATGGTCTCTTTATAATCCTCCGAAAGTGCCTTCATACTTCGATAATATAATAAAGTACCCACCTGATTCAAATTCTTTCATTGCCTAGTTAGAGGTGGAATTTGAGCTAGCAGACAAGCTGGCTAGAATAATAGCAGCTGCTATAAATTCAAATGCATTTTTATAAGAAAAGATGCAACCCTCACACTGGTGGTTTATAGCCTGTTTATTGCACTCCTGGGGCCTGGCTTCATTGCCGCCCCTCCTCCCCGGGTCTGAAACAGCCCCAAATGGCCATGAATCAATCTGTGTGCAGGAGACACTTAATTTGTATTTCAGTTGGGGGAGGTTCAGGTATTTGCAAAATTAGTTCAATTCAAATAATGAGCTGAAAGGTTGGCTGAAACAGAGCCATTTCTGAATCAAGCAGAAGCAGTCCCCCTAAAGCAACATAGTTGAAAGTGCTTTGCTTTTCCCACACCACCTGGGAAGCCGTGGTGAGGCAGAGAGGCTGAGTGTGGGAGGCCCACTGAAATCGCCAGAGCTAAACCCAAATGCTAAGTGCAAAAGCTGTGCTTGCTCCGACGATGGAAAGAGTGTTGGAGCGTTTCTTACAGGGATCACAGAAGCACTTCCTGAAAACAATGGAGAGTGATTCTTACGCTTTTCAAGATTATTGTAAGATGTGTTGAAAGCTACAGGTGTGTCCGCTGCGGTTCAAGGACGCTGAAGGCAGCCATGAACCACAGGTTGAACTTCCGCACAAAAAGAAGACGGTCCCCTGTGAGAGAGCTGTGAATGCCCTGTGTCCACCATGTTACAGCTTGCAGTGCAGAGACCCTCGTAAAGGTGGCTACGATGGCCCAGACACGCGTCCTGTATCTTCTGAACCATCCCCACAATAGCGGCAATCACCGCTCTATGCCCAGCTCAGAAGCTGGGGCTGACAGGCTGGTTCCAGGTGTGTCCAGGGACAGGCCCCTGGGGAGGGTAGAAACACCTTCCAGCCCAGCCCTCATGGGCGCAGTACTCACTCCTCCTCATGGGCGCAGTACTCACACTCTGGTTTACGCAGCGAAGGAACATGACTTCTGTGTCGGCAGCGGACACAACAATGGGCCTACACGCAGGGGAGCCCTGGGTCTCTGTGGCTGAGACCGCATTCATGTACAAGCGAGTCAGGTCTTCTCCCAGGAGAACCCACTCAGGTCCTGCACGGCCAATTGGAATGCAATACCACCTGCCAGACCTCATCCACAGCCAACAGTTTGCAGCCTGATTTAGGACCTGTCCTCTGTCTCTGGGGCATGCATTCTATATGGGGGCGGGGTGGGGGAAGGCTTTTGGTGCAGCCGTTAAGACCCTGCTTGGGACACCCGCATTCCAATTCTGAGTTTCTGGGTTCCAGTCCCTGCTCTACTTCCAACCCCAAAATAGAGAACCCGGGTTTAACACCCAGATCCAGCTTCTGACTCCAGCTTCCTGCTAATGCCGACCCTGGAGGGCAGCAGTGATGGCTCAAGGAAATGAGTACCCACCACCCACGTGGGAGACCTGGGCTATGTGTCAGGTTCCCAGCGTCAGCTGCAGCTGGGCATTTGGTGACCCAGCAAACAGGAGCTTTCGCTGCCTCTCTCTTCTCCCTCTCAATTAGTATTTTTTAATATTTAAAATTACAATTTTAAGTGAGGCACACACACACACACACACACTTCACCGCAGTCCAAGAGAGGGAGCGTGGAAGATGGGAGACATCACACAAGTGATCGCTCTTGGATGGCCTGGCGGCTAGACCCAGTGACTCTCTTGCCCGCCTCTGTGCAGCTCATCCTGCTGACCCCTGGCCCTGTCGTCCCACACTGCCCACTGTGGTCACTTGCCTGACTCCCAGAAGCCACACCCCCAACAGGTGGCTGCAGCCACCGCCAGACTTCTCCGTGAGCCCTGGGGTGGCTGCACTATAGCTCCTCCATCCCCAAGGTGCCCTGTGGGTGCCAAGCGGGGGCTCTGCTGTGTCCCAGCTCCCCACCACGAGGCCTGCCCCGTGCCCCAGGCAGTGCTGGTGAGTGAGAGTTTCCCCGCACCTCCCAGGACTTTCTGCCCAGGCTCTGCCCATGCAGGCGTGCTGCAGGCCCTGTTTAATTCTACATTTCCCAGAGCTCTTGCACGGGCTCTTCCCCTCCCAGGGAGAAGTGCACGCTTGGCCCCACAGGAAGCTACGCTCTGTGAGGGACAGCATGGTTCTCCCAGAGCCAGGAAGTCTGCACAGGAAGCCTTGGCCACTGTCTCCATGACATTGAACTGTCCACACATCCTTCCATCCACAGCTGACTGGGCTGTGCCATTGTTGAGCGTCAGGGAAACCAAGACTATGAAGAGCGAAGCACTAAGCACCCTCACTTTCCCAGGACTGTAAGCGCTCATTTATCTCAGGACATGGGGCCACTGCTCTGGGTAACCAGAAAGCCCCTGGCTGGCAGAGTGAAGGTCTCCACTTGTGTGGCTCCTGTTTACCCCAAACCTCGCTCTCTCGGGCCCTCCTGGCATTTGGCATAAGCAGCAGCCCCCACCCAGGAAGCATCATCCTGTAGCTGTTACCCCATTAGTGCTCTCCAATTTGTCTTTCACTGTTGCTATTGATTTTCAGATCCACCCATCACAGAGCCTCTGGGCCCACGCCCAAGACAGACACCTGCTTAATTAGACTCCAAGCAGCCTCGCTCGCCTTCCCACATGCCGTGTCCCTGGGCAATAAATCAGACAAGTGGCAGGACGCTCAGATGGCCCCAGAGCTGTGTGCAGTGAAAGTGACCAAATTCCAACAGGTGCCCCCAACTGTAAAAGTTCCAGTGCCAGTCGTGCCCCTCTGTTGCTTCCAGCACCACAGCAATAAGAGAGCCCACCCCCACTCGCCAGACCGGCAGAGACCCTCCCTCTGGAGCATGTGTGTTCATGCTCTGTGTATTAGCCCCACCCCCAAGGTGCCCTGTGGGTGCCAAGCGGGGGCTCTGCTGTGTCCCAGGTCCCCACGAGGCTATGTTCAGAACCCCCAGGCTGTAGCAGGGGCTCCAGAATCAGTGCTCATCCAGCTCCTCGTGCACCTGCTGACCAAGCCCATCTTCCCACCATGGCACCAGCGCAGGACATCTGTCCACTGCTTCCACGGGTGTGACACCCACTAGCACTTTTGACGAGAGTCCTGGCTCTTGGCTGAGAGACCCTCTGCTCCCCTCAGGAGACACTTGGGCTGTCGCAGCTCAGAGAGGGTGCATCTGGCGGTGAGTGAGAAGCCCCGGGAAGCTTCTGAGGGTCCCGCAGTGCTCAGGACAGCGCCACACCAGAGAGTTCTCCAGCTCAAAATGTCCATACAGCAGCTCGAGGAACCCTGGACTAGAGCATTCTAACCCATGGAAACTTCTAAAGATGACAACAACACACTTCACACATCTCAAGATGACCATTTTAGCCTCTACCTTCAGAGCAATCAGCTTGTCAAGAGAATTAGACTTTCTCTTATCTTTAGGATGTTGAGTCTTGGGGCCAGCAGGTAAAACCACTGCCTGCAATGCCAGCATCCCATGTGGGTGCTGGTTCAAGTCCTGGCTGCTCCACTTCCAATCCAGCCACCTGTTAATGAGTCCCTGCCACCCATGTGGGAGACCCAGATGAAGCTCCAGGCTCCTGGCTTTGCCTGGCAACCATCTGGGGAGTGAAACAGCAGAAGGGAGATCTCTCTCTCTCTCTCTTGCTCCCTCTCTCTCTCTCTCTCTTGCTCTCTCTCGCTCTCTCTTGCTTTATCTTCCTATCCCTATCTCTGACTTTCAAATAAATAAATCTTCAAAAAAGTATGTTGAGTCTCCATTTGCATGCATCCTTTCCCACTTATGTCAGTCTTTGATTAGCATTTGAGCATATGGTCTGTTTACTATTGTACAGAGGTGCAGCCCCAGAGAGTGTGAGGGAGACAGATGTACTTTATGTCCCCACTCAGAGGACAGCCAATCCCGGCCTTAGGAGCATGGAAGCTCACTGGATGTGGAAAATGACAGCTATGGGAGGGCACCTGCACTCAGACACTGCCGATGGTAGGTGCTGTGAGCACCTAGAACCTCTACAGGGTGCAGTGGTCTCAGGTGACTTCCACAGGGGTCAGGCCTGATCTAGCCTTCAAGGAGAAGTTGAGGTTGGAAGGCCGCAGAAGAACAGTGCTGAGACTTCTGCGAGAGCCGAGGCTCCACTAAGTGTGCAGAACGCTGTACCCCGAGCAAGATGAGCCAGGAGCTGGATCGACGTTGGGGAGCCCAGCAACGCAATCTGGAGTTGGCTGAGAATCAGGTGAGGACTTGTGGTGAATGCCAGGTTTAAGCCACAGAAGGTTTTTGAGCGACAGATTTCTCACATCAAAGCAGCATTTCCATAAACCAAATCTGATACTTTGAAGAAACGAGATTAGAGTCTGGGAGGGCAGTTAGGAGACGATGAAATAGCTTAGGAGCCATGAAAAGCATCTTGATTGGACTGAGATTTTGAACTTGAGTGGTGAAACTGTAGTTGTTCTTGTTGCCGTTATAAAAAAATTACAGTTCCCCAATGTGGGCAAGGGAGCAAAGGAGGGGAGGAGTTATTTCAGTTCCCTGGGGGAGGAAGAAGTAGAGAATGTTACCACCGATTTTTTGATCTTCGATAATTTCTCAATGCTATAACATCTGCTTCTTCCAAAACTGCTCCTAGTGTAGAAGTCACAGTAAACTCATAAATTAGCCAGACTAGTTGGCTATTTTGCAACTATTATCTTCCTTGATTGCTCTATGGATTTCTGAGTACTTGATTTTTCATATTTTTAATGCGCATTGTGTAATTGTGTTAAGGCAAATATTCTTAAACGCATTCAGGCAGTGTGCTATGCACAAGTGATCAAACGAACCTCCTCCTTTCCCCTGATAAACTGACAGTCTAGTAGGGAACGGCCGTTGGACTAGTAATTGTGCATAAATGCCTTCTATGCATACCATCTCGCAGAGACATGGAGAAGAGTGAGTGCTCTGAGACGTCGTCTTATGGGCACCTCTCTCCTCGGAGGATAAAGAATAAAACCCCCTGCAGACATGACACTCCTGCCGGGACCTGAAGGTGGAGTAGGGAGGTGGGTGTGATGTGCCCAGAGGCCAAGTGCAAACATGGGGACCAGAGGGGCTTGGCAATTAGAGGAGCTGGAGGAGTTCGGATGTGGCTCCATCCCAGTAGATGAGAGGCCCGGGGTGCGCGGTGGAGGGCAGGGGAAGGGGCTCATTGGCTGGCACACTGCCCCTTCTCCCTGGTGAGGATCCTAAACTGTATCCAGATCAGAACAGGCCACTGAGAGCTGTAAGCAGGAGACAGCACACTTGGCTTTAAAACCATCACTGGGGTGTGTGCTGCAGTGCAACGATTAAGATGTCCACATCCCAAATCAGAGTGCCTGGGTTCAAGTCCCAGCTGCTTCGTTTCCAGCCCCAGCTTCCTGGGAGGCATCAAGTGATGGCTCAAGTGCTTGGGCCCCTGCCACCCACGTAGGAGAGAGACCCAGATGGACCAGGGTCCTGCAGTCGGTGAGGGCTGATGGGAGGAGGCTGTGAGGAAGCCGTGCTGAAGCTGCTGCAGTGTGCGAAGGCAGGGACCCAGGAGTGGGGTTTAGAGCAGGAGGGGGAGCTTCCATCAGTAACGGGGGAGACCTCCAGGTGTCTGCCCTGCATCTCAGCAGGGGACCCTAGGAGGGATGCACAGGGAGAGAGGGAAGCCCGAGAGCTCAGCCTGGATGTGGGAGCTCTGAGCTGCCGGCGACAGCAGCTACCTGCAGACGTGGGAGGATGTGGGTCTCACTCAGGGACTTAGCCTGGGCTAGGAACTGGGGTTCGCTGGCCCTCTGCCGGGTCCTTCCTCCTGCTCCTCTGCCCCGGCTGGCCCCTTCCTCTCTGGGATAACCCGGTGCTGCATCGCACCCCGACACTGACAGCTCCTAAATCTTCTGCGTCCTCAGGAGCCCCCAGCAGTCCAGACCCGCCTCCCACCGCATGGCACTGCTGCCCTGCTGTGCTGAACAAATCCAAACGTGAGCTTAGTGCCTTCCCGAAGAAGGAGAAAGAAAGGCACCTGCTGCTCCATCTCCAAGCTCTGTCAATGGTGTCACCCCCAACCCAGATGCCACGCCCCCACGTGGGATTGCCTGCTTCCCCCCCACCCCGCAGCCCCATCATTTGGGAAGATATACAGACTCCAGCGCAGAACAAGGCCCCTCTCCATCCTGTCTCCTCCCCTGCCCTAGCCCAAGCCCCCCTCCCCACTGTGGCTTCCACCTCCTCTTCCTCTTGCCAGCCTTTCTACCTCCACATAGGTGAGGCGTATTCCTTCGGCAAGTGGTGCTACCACGCTGCCACCCAGCCCCTGTTGCCTAGGGACAAGTGCTGAGTTTGGCACAGGAGCCCTGCACAGCCTGGCCTGTCCTGCTCTGTGCCTGTCCTCTCAACAGGCAACCCCCTTGTCTCACGGAAGCCCCTGCCACTCCCCAAACACAGGCTGACTAGTAACGGTGCCATCACACCTGCTGCTGCCGAACCTAACTACCTCTCTGCTACAAAGTCTGCACCCTAGGCAAATGCCACATCTCCTGGGAGCCCGCCTGCCTCCTCCAGGTGAGCTGGGTGTTTTGCCGCTGGTCTGGTTGCCTACATTAACACAAGTCCCTCCTGCCTTTCTGGACTCCTTTGACACTTGGAATCCTGAGAGCAAGAGATGCCATGATTGAGATGTATTTCATTTTACCTCTCCTAAATCCTGGGTGCCCATCAGAGCCACCTGGGCAGCGTTGAGAGCACTCCCCTGCATGGGCACAGTCAGCAGATTCTGCTTCATTTGGTGGGGAAAGTGTGGTTATGCAGGATCTGATAATGTGGAGCCCTGGCCGAGAGTCGGAGTAGATGGAGAGAACATCACCGGCAGAGCTTCCTATGCTGACAGGTGTGAGAGAGGGAAGAGAGCAGGAAGAGGCGCCCACGGCACGCACGTTGGGGCAACTACCACAGCCCAGGTGACTTGGCAGTGCCACGAGGCAAGCGAAGCGGAGCAGTGTCTGAACGGCCGGGACTCGCCTGCGTATGCCCAGACCAGCTGGAGAAGCTGAGGTGAGCGTCTCTAGCCTGGGGTAGGAGAGGAAAATGAAATATCCTCATTCTCTTTACACTTAACCCTGTCTCCCAGGACCCACGGACAGGAAGGGACAGTGTGCACCCCGCATGCCTGAGCCCAGAACACAGGAGGGAGTGGAGCCCCTCGTGTCTGCCCTCACGGCCTTGCAGGAGAAGCCTGGGCCTGGCAGAGGGAAGGGTGGTTGCAGCATAAACGCCTCTCACCTGCAAGGCTGGCACTAGGCTCCTCTTCTGCAGCCTGAAGAACCTGTGCCGGGCCACGCACCCTCGTTTCCCTCCCTGTCCTGGGAATTGGTTCCTGTGGACTCCTCCCATCTGTGTTTCTAACCAAGCATCACTCATCCTTGTGTGTGCCAACAGCTCACCTGACTTCATGGGATGGAAATGGCTGTGAGCTTCAGTGGAGCCCCCTTGTGGTAGACCCTGACCTACAGGCTGGGGCGCCCCTTCTGGGCCTGGCGGTCCCCAGAGAAGCCAGCCACGGGGACACTGAAATCCTTGCCTGGGGTGGGGGAAACCGTGTGTGTGAGCAGAGGATGGCATTTGGGGAAGAAAAAATAGCACACCATGTAGGAAGTGGTGATCCACTCCCGAAAGCTGGCGGAGCTGCAGACCATCCAGAAAGGGAAAGCGGATGTGAGTGACGGTGACAGCGCTGTCAGGAGCTGGCCCAGCAGGTGCACTGACAGCCTGGTAAGTGAGTGGATAATGGAATCTTCCTGCGAAAATGAGCATGTTGCATAAAAAAAGATCAAATTGGATTTCTTTCCCCAAGTCATAGAACACCTCCTGTTTATGCCCCTTGCAGTCAAATAAACAATTCCATAATCAGCAGAACCCAGCTCTTCTCTTCCGAGACTCACAGTAGACACCTCCTTCTATTCCACCCATCAGATTCCATCTCAACAAACTCCAGGTGGGATGGGCTGCACCTAATTTTTCTTTGAGTGCTGAAATAATGCTACACCTGAAACCAGATGATGCAAAATAAATTCTTTTGTCAACAGCAGATATAGTGAGTGGCCTTCCTTCTCCAACACTGGCTGTCAGGTAGTGAGCCGCTTCTGCCGGCGGAAGCACACCCCAGCCCAGCCCGCCTCGTTTATAAGTGGCACAGCCCCAGGGGAATGAAGAGCATTTGGAGCCGACCACTGTGTAAGGAGTGACCCAGGGCTGCTCATGGGCCTACTGAGTGGGGAGGTGGCCTGGGCAAGTGAGGTGCCGGGGTGCACCTGTCACGTCCTGTGGGTGATGGGCAGGCAGGGATGTGGACACACACACGCTAACCGACTGCCGGCTGCAGGAGCAAGACTCGCCTCCCCATCTTCACCACTTTATAACACAAATCTCTTTCCAAAACCAAAATAGCACTTGTCTCAGCACCCCCACAACAAACAGAGAAGTGCTGTGTCAATAAAATACACAAAAATTATTTGTGACCAGGAGCATGATTTGAAAATCATCAGATTGAAAATAAGAAAATGCTGGAATCAGGGTTTCTAGATCTGTGAAGCCAAGCGTGGCTGCCAGGAGCGCCCTCACTGTGACAGCACTAGACAGCGCGTGCACCACGGGCGGTGGCAGCCTCAACACTTAGGAGGTCATCTCATTTGTGCCGCACGTCTCCGGCTGACAGATGAGTGGCATGTGGTTCATGGAGGTCCCAACACCCAGGCACTAACCACACAGGAGTGGAAGGGGCAGTTCCCACAGTTCCCACAGCCCCTGGCCTGACAGTCACTCCCCTGGTCCCAGTCGCCCAACACCTTCTCCACGAGTCTGAAATTCTCTCCTTCTGGGGACATGTGCACCTCTAAGGAGCCATGATCTTGCATACGTGTATGCACAGACATTGACACACTCACACACATGCACACCTATGTGCAGGGCATGCACAGGCTGACCCTTTCCCACCTCAGAAAGTTTGCTTCTCCCTCCTGAGAAGAGAACATAAAATCTGGGCTTGTCAGGCACGGCTGCTCCGGCAAAGGGCAGACACCATGGGGAGAGAGAGGCCTTTCCTTCTGCTGAGCGCCCTGCACAGCAGTGGTCCGGGGTTGCGGGTAGCTCGGCTTTTTCCTACAAAGGGAAGGATAACGGTTGGACTCTGTGAAAAGACCAAGGGGCCGAGGAGGGCTGGTGGGATGGTGGGTTCTCTCCACTGACTTCCCAACGTCAGCCCCATCCCACGTGTGTCTGCTGTGTGTTGGAGTCTTTGTCACTGTGCTGTGTCACAGCAGCCCTCAGGGGACATCAGGAAGCTGGGGCAGTTGTGGCTCCCTGGACCCTCACAGATGTGGGGTGGGGGGAGCTACAGAGCTAGTGAGCATTTCATCTTCAGGGGAGGGAACCCGCTTGGCTTCTCAGGAAATGCCCACAAGCAGCTGCGAGGCTTTAGGAAGAAGATAAGAATACAAGGGCTCCGACTACAGGCTGAAGAGAACAGGCTGCAGGAGAAGCAGACCCGCACCCGACGCCTTTTCTGCCAGTCTCTGGGGCTCCGGAAGCTTTTGATTCTTCTTCCTCCAGGTCCAGTCCCCACAAAGTATCAGCAGGTGTTAGATATTAAATGTATCCTTTCACCAATAACCGCATCACCAAGCAACACTCCCAACCTAGAAGAGGCCACCCACAGCCAAGGCATCCCTTCAAGGTGGGGGTGGCCCCTCTGGTGCTGCACACACAAGCATGGGAGGTGCTTTGCCTTGGAGACCAGCGGACTGCACTAGCTGAGTCTCCTGCCTCCCCCCACAGTGCCCCCCACCAGTGCTTCTTGTCCAGGCCGGCTTGGAGATCTTGCTAGAGGGCAAAGCCAGCTTTGCTTACAAACCCACGTGGCCCCTTCCCTGTGAGTGAGACTCTGACCTTACAACTTAGTCTCCAGCCCCATCTGTCCACCTGACATTTACCACCACCACCCCAACACACCACAAAGCCCCCCAGTGAGCCCCTCTTCTGCTGGGAGCCCTGCAGAATAGGTTCTTGCTGTCCCTTTAGTGCCCTTTGCCTGTTGCTTCTTTCCTTCAGGTCCAGATGTGGACTCCTCTCCCACGTGTCTCAAAGATCCTTGTGTACTGCCTCTGTCTGCCAGATGGCTGTGATAACGTGATCAGCCTTCTCTCGTACCCCTAACTTGAGTCTGAACGCATGTGCAGACGGATGGATCAATACATGTTGATTAGCATACATTAATAAATGTGTGTCCTCCTCTGGAGAGGAGTTATACCCTCTCCTCAGTCCAACAAGGTGTTGGGCAGTGTCTGGGAAGAGTGGCTCGGCCATGGAGGGTGCAGCACCACAGCTGTCCTCTGCAAAGTGCAGACACAAACAGCGAGGATGAGAGTCTGGGAGGAGCTTTCCTGTCCTTTCCAGGCTGCCCCACCCTGACCGAGAACACAGGTTAGGAGCATGGACCCCCCCTGGGCTGAAACGCTGTCCCACACTTAATGCTGCTGCCCCAGCCTCAGTTTCCTCATCGGAACCATGGGGGCTTCAGCAGCTGCACCCCGCTAGGGTTGTTAGGAGGGTCCAGCAAGCTGGTGCCTGTGTGGCCGTGAGGACAGTGAGCAGCCAGTGCACTATACAGTCCCTGCGACATCACTGACCCTCCCTGCCTGGTGTTTTAGGAATCTGACTTCTCCCCAGGGATTATTTTGACTCCTACTGCAAGCTTGTGAACACTGAGGTCGCTCAGTCCCTCAGAAGGAAGGAAGATAAAAGCCAGAGTCTCTTAAAGGAAGAGAGGTCCTTGGTTTACTTCCCTTCTAAGTCACTGTCCTGGGGAAATGGGAAAAGGGGACAGAGCTGGACTAAGATAGCATTGGCAAGATTGAGCTGCTCAATGCTGCTCTTGACCTTGGTCCTTGCCGTTAACCCCGAGAGTAGCCAATTTGAGAATAGGGATGTTCATCTATTCTAGCAAGTTCATTGAATACAAACTCCACTCACACAATCAGGAGGTACTCCACACCACGCTGTGAACTAGGGCATGAGTGCAGTGTGCACCACGCTATGTTCCAGGCTCTGAGTAACTAGGACAGGCTGTGCTGTGGACCAAACTACATGCACAGACTACACCAGGCCATGAGCACGGAGTGTACACTTGGCCGTCAGCCAAGCCACAGGCAACTACTCTACATCAGGCTGTGCTCCTGGCCAAAGACAAAACTCTGCACCGTGCTGTGGACCAGGCGACGAGCACATGGTGTGTACCATGCTGTGTACCAAGCCGCGAGTAAATAGTCTACACCATGCTGAGAACCAGGCCACGAGCACCTAGTCCACGCTATGCTGAGTACCAACTGGTGTGCTAAGCTTGGAGATACAAAGATAAACCAGATGGCACTGCTGACCTTTAAAAGCTTAGTTGGCTGAGGCACAAAAACCTTCACATTTGTTGTATTAAATTCATAGGAAACGCTCAGAGTAGCGTAAGAGTCTATAGCAGGTTGAGTTAGCCTAGGCTGGAGTCAGAGTTTCCTGCAGACTTGAGAGTGGAGATGCAGTTAGCTACAGCAGGAGGGGAACGAGCTTTCGCTGCAGGGATCAGAGGTAGCACAGGGACTGGAGGTCAGAGAACTCACATGTGAGGCTTGGCCAGTGTGAAGGAAGCAACACACCACAGGCCATGAGGAGCGTTTTCCTAATCCTAAGAACGATGAGACACGACTGGTTTAAGCCAAGCTGTGTCTGTTTCCCTGCACTGAGCAGAAGAAATGGAGGGAAAACTTCCCTTTGTGGCCCCATGGGGAAATGAAGACCAAACTGGAGGCACGTGTTCAACAATGGTGGCCCCCAGAAAGCGGAACCGTTGCATGGGTCACACGGGCAGTGGGAGGCGGCCTAACGAAAGAGCACACTGTCAGGCTCATTGCCCTCTTGGGTTCCCAGGACTCTCTGAAGGTCAGTGTCCCCCGTGATGAGCTGCACTGTGTCCAGTCGAGTCTGACTGCTGTGAGGGACCATTTTTTTCTCCTGGGAGCTTCTCGGTTCAGTTATCACACTCAAATATATCATCACTCACTCACTTCGGAGGCACGCGCTCTCCCTCTGCCAGAATGTCATTAATTACCACTCGCAGAATGTGCGTGAATAGCGCGCACGATGCTGATCATCCTTCACTCAGACACACGATGTCACCATGTTGCTCTGCCTCCTCACGCCGCTGCCTGCTCTCCTGTGAATTAAAGATGATGGCCACCTGCTTATTTGTTTTCTCCATTAGCCACTGGGGAGTAGGCTGAAGGGTGGATGAGCAGAAAAGAAAAACACCGTGTGCACCACTGGGTTTCCATTCTTCTGCCATTTTCCTATCCTCCCTTCACTCATCATGGATTCTGTCTTTCAAAAAGCCCAGGTGTGTTGACGCCACCAGAGAAACCCCCTCAAAACTGCTGTGCATCTCCTAAGACTCCCTCCCCAACACCTACTCTGAAATTACACACCACAAGGCAACCTCCTCTACAGACATTTTCAGAACAAATGAACACACACAGCCTCCTTTTTTTTTTTTTTTTGCATAGATAGAACACAGACCCCTAAATAGAAGTAAGAAAATATATTCACTAAAGAACACTGAAACCAAGACACATGACTTATATGGGGAAACTGGTCACTAAGCTGAGAAGTAATTTTACCATAAGCAGAAATGATGCATATCTCTTCCAATGGAAAGCCCCTGACAGACAGGCTATAAAAATACCATTACTGTTGTTCCATATTTACGCAACCAGAAAAGCATCGATAGATACACATGCAAGAGGCCATATATCATGTACATATGGAGACCATATGTCTCAGGTTTTCTGGGAAAGAAATATTATGTCCTGTGTACCCATATGTACAGTCATCCCAAATGGGCCATGTGTCCCAAATTTTGGTTGAGAAAATATGGCCACTATAGCTTCCATAAACAGTGGCTGAGAAATGCAAGCAATGCAACCAGAGATGTGAGTGGCCGCCATTGCTACTGCAGATGGTTGCAGAGAGAAGCCGTACCAGAAGCAGCTCTGGGTACAGGAACAGAGTCTCCCATAGTTGTTACAGGATGTGAAGAGCAAATGCATCAAACAGTGTAGGAAAGAAACAATTAAAAGCACTGTAGGCATCTTGCAGAAAAATGTTTTGTAGCAAGCATTTGCAGAAACATTTACATTAGAGGAAAGTGTCACCTGGCAATGTAGAATTAGCAATTAAGGAATACAAATAGCTGGAGCATTATAAACAAAGTCAACGCAGATTTCAAAGGCCGAATGCTGAGCGATTGCAGGTCTAGGCAGCCTGGAATCACTCTGATGAACATAGCACACAGCCTGACAATTCTGATGGTCTGTGAAGTGGAGAGTTCTGATCTCAGCCAATCCAACAAGACAAGAATGAGTGTTTCCTGACTACTTCCAGGGGGATGCTGTAGGTTTACCTTCTTGATGGCATGTGTGCTGTGTCTAAATTGACCATTTAGTCAATGTAGATCATTCCTTTGCATTAATACCCATGTGAGAAATCATGGATACCAGTTTAACTGTAAGGTCTAGCACACCTGAAACTCCACATTCTATATGGGCACCAGTTCATGTCTCGGCTGCTCCACTTTCAATACTCCATACTAACAACTTGGGAAAATCAGCTGAAGGTGGGTTGAGTGTTTGGGCCCCAGTAACCCATGTGGGAGATCTGGATGAAGCTCCAGTCTCGGGCTTTCAGCCTGGCCCAGCCCTGGCTATTGAGGTCATCTTGAGAATGAACCAACATATTGAAAATTGATTTCTCTCTCTCTCTCTCTCTCTCTCTCTGTGTGTGTGTGTGTGTGTGTGTGCTGTGTGTGTGCATGAGTGCACCTCCCTCTCTCTAACTTTCACTTTCAAAATAAATAAACAAATCCAAATCTTTTAAAAAGGAGCCATGATAGCAAGGACTGCTAAGGCCTGAAACTCTCCCTGGCTGACATCCTAGTATATTGCAAAAGGACGTGAGCCTGAGAAAATCGTCAGCTCTCTGAGAAGATCTGGGCCCCAGGTCCCCACACCACAGGGCTGAGAGCAATGGAAACAGGTGTCAAAGTGGGTCACTGAGGTGGTGGCATCAGAGATTTGGTGGCTACCCTACAAAAGGCAAGACAAAAGTTTGCTGAGACTGTGAACCATCATGTAGGAATGGAGAGGAAGCTGTAAGGAGACAGAGCTCAAAACACTGAAGCTCCTGCCGAGGAGGGCAGGACGTCTCACTGGACACAGAAAGCATGTGATAGAACACAACATCCTCTTATGATAAAAAGTAAACTTCAAATGTGGGTATAGAAGGAACGTACCTCAACACCATCATGGCAACATACGAGAAGCCGCAGCCATCATAGTATTAAGTGGAGGAAAGCTGGAGGCATTGCCACAAGATCCCTAATCAGAACATGCCCACTCTCACCCTTATTGTTCAATAGAGTTCTGGAACGCTTAGCCGGAGCCATTAGGCGAGAAAAAGAAATCAGAGGGATACAAACTGGAAAGGAGGAAGGCAAATTGCCCATTGGCAGATGACAGGATCCTATATGTGGGGAACCAAAATACTCCACCACCAAGAGACGACTAGGACTCATAAGAGAATTTGGCAAAATTGCAAGATACAAAATCAACATACAAAATCAATAGTGGAGAGGTAGCAAGATGGCAGAATAGGGAGGGAGCTTAGTGCACTAGTCTAGGGGAAGATCAATCTAAAAAGGTGGAGAGGGGTCGGAACTATGGTGTAGTGAGTAAAGCCACCACCTGTAGTACTGGAATCCCCTACGGGCGCCAGTTTGAGTCCCAGCTGTTCCATGTCTGATCCAGCTCTCTGCTATGGCCTGGGAAAGCAGGCCCCTTGGGCCCCTGCAGCCACATGGAAGACCCAGAAGAAGCTCCTGCATCTGGCTTCGGATCAGCTCAGCTCCAGCCACTATGGCCATTCGGGGAGTGAACCAGGGGATGGAAGACTTCTCTCACTCTGTTTCTGCCTCTGCCCCTCCGTAACTCTGTCTTTCAAATAAATAAACAAATCTCTCTAAAAATGGGGGAGGGGGCAGTACTGTGGCGCAGTAGATCAATCTTCCACCTGTCGCACCAGCGTTCCATATGGACGCCGGTTCTATTCCCAGCTGCCCCTCTTCAATCCAATCCTCTGCTATAGCCTGGGAAAGCAGCAGAAGATGGCCCAAGTGCTTGGGCCCCTGCACCCACGTGGGAGACCAGGAAGAAGCACCTGACTCCTGGCTTCGGATCAGCGCAGCTCTGGCTGTTGCAGTCATCCGGGGAGTGAACCAACGGAAGGAAGACCTTTCTCTCTGTCTCTCCCTCTCACTGTCTGTAACTCTACCTCTCAAATAAATAAATAAAATCTTTTAAAAAAAGGTGGAAAGAGTGCAATCTTAGGGAAGAGTCAGGGAGAAAACAGCAGAGGAAGCTCCACACAAATCAGAGGGACACTGTGGATCTACCTGGAGGCTGTGGACGCCCACAACTCAGGACCCAGCAGGCGAGAGCCTCAGCACCAGCTCTGGGGAGTGAGGCGAGACCAGACTGCAACAGCCCAAGCCATTGGCGATAAAGCTGTGGGGAGAGCTTAGCATGAGTCTGGGTGGGAGCCCCGTGTGGGACAGTGTACCTGTCAACCTAGAGGGCAGAAAGAGGGGCACGTTTCTCTCTCCCCGACCACCTGACACCGTCATCCTGTAACAAGCTGAGAGCAGCAAGCTCTTTTGGACATAAGTAACAGCTGTGCCTGCTCACGTCTGCGCGCCCAGCAATCCAGTTGAGAGGAGGTGCCTGAGTCCGGCTGGGAGAATCAGCAGGGGGCTGGGGGCTCATGACTGTGGGAGCCTTGTGTGCTGGGCCTGTGAAAGCACTGTGGCTGTGTGTGAGGGTGCATGGTGGGGCTGGGTCCCTGGGCAGTCACTGTGGGCAGCTCTACACACTCGGGGTTTCCGGCTTCCCCAGTGAGGGTCAGAAGTTGGTAACTCCCAAGATGGAAATTAAACAGGCACGGAGAGCCGGCTGCGTGAGGCAAGGCCACCACGTAGACAGGATGAAGTGCCTGGCCCAGCAGGGGCCCTGCGTAAAGTGGAGAGCCTTCCCTTCCTTCCAACCCTAAAGCAAAGTCATGTAAGACTTTTGAAATCGGCGTTTCTGCATGTTTTGGTACTTCAGGGTCAGTGCTTGGAGTCTCAGTTCCCATTGGGCAGTAGGTACGCAGCGTTACAGGTCAATCAGACGTCTCTAGTTGACGCGTATCTGAATAACAAGTAGTCTCCTTCCTTCCTTCATCCACTTACTCCACAAACAGCACGAGAACCACTGACGTGAGCAACTCCGATTCAGTCCCTGCTGTGGGAGTTTCCCATCGCTGCCGAGACAATCCTCCCAGGTCTGGCAGCTTACAGCACACACACTTGTTACCCTACACTCTGAAGGTTCAGAGTCCAGTGCAGGTCTACTGCGTGACAATGACATGGCTGGCAAAGCGGCTCCCCTTTCTGCAGGCTCTGGAGAGAGCCCAGGGCCCTGTCCTTTCCAGCTCCCGAGGCTGCCAGCCCCCCTGGGCCGGAGCCTCTTCCTCCCTCTTCAAGGCCAGCCATTGCAGGAGGCGCCTTCCCCCAGCGCATCACTGAGTTCCATTTCTGCCTCACGTCCCTGTTTGTCCCAACCCTGGCAGCTACACTGCATTTCCCGAACTGAGGCAGGCAAAACCTCTCACTGGAGATCCTTAACCTAACCCCACACAAAACCCTTTTCTTTTGCTGTGTAAAGCATCCTACTCACAGAGAGGAGGGAGTAGGACCTGGCCATCTCTGAAGGGACCTCATTCTGCCCACCTGCCCTGGTCTTAGAGAGCTTCAGGCAGGAGGGGAATCTGCTACCCGGTACCTGCAGGCCGACAGCACCCAGCCAGGGCCCCTTCAACCCGCAGCTGCAGGGAGAGGCTCCCGCCTTTGTCTTGCTCTGCTTCTGTCACAGAGCTGGGGGAACACTTTGCTTCCTCCCAGGAACCGAAGGGAGAGCAGAGCTGCTTATTTAGCTGATGGAAGCAGCCTCACGTTGATGGTGGAAGAGATGCTGGTAAATTAAACTACAAACCTGCCTCATTACTCTTTATCTACTTGATTCCCCAGCATAAACTGAATTCCATAACCCCAGGATTCTAATGAACATTTATGAATGAACCTCGTGTGGTTAATCCATTACATAAAATATTTACTCCTGGAGGTTCTCTTGTTACTTTAATTGTCATCATGTATAAATTATGTTATTACAGATTTATTAGGAAATCACTCATAGTTCTACAGGTTGAGCCAAAGCAACTGCTGTCAACCTACTCTGTGGCCCCATAGTTACCCACTGAAGTAGTTATTTTGTACAGTGCTTGACTTTCACAGCCAGATCAGATTTCACAATTAACAGGTGAAGTTCTCAGAAGGAAAACAATCATTATTTAACCCCAAATTCAGTAATTGGAATTAGCTTAAAATTTTAATTTTGATTGAAATTCTGCAACCAGAATCAGGAGGAAGACTGAGACAGTAGGTCTCAGCTAAGGCAGAACCCTAGCGGGCTGGAAGAGCTAGGAGCCGCCTTCATTCCTCCGCAGCCCTGGCTACCCCAGTCACAGCCCCTGGTTTATGAAGAACCCAGCTGGCAAGAGCGCAGGAGCTGGGTTTAGAAACCAGAGGTCTGCGCAGCAAGACCTGGGCCTGGGGGAGGAGGGGTGGCACTGCTCTCCCCTTGATTGTCACCTCCTAACACTGACAAGGAACCTGCTCAGTCTCTTCATTCACAAGATAAAGGGGCAGGTTTGGAAGGGCTGTCCAGCTGTCTCTGATCCGGGAGAGGTTGTTTTTCTGTCTCCATCCTCTGCAAGGGGTCCTCACAATCCTGGAGACTGTACCCAAAGGCTCCCTTGGCCAAAGGGTGTGCTAGCTGCCCTCGCTCACTCTGCCCCTTCCATCTCTCCTGTTCTTAGGCCCCAAGATCCAATTTACATCTGAGGAGAGTCCCAGGAAAACCCAGGATTCCATAGCGTCCCCGGATAAATGGAGCCAATTATGTTCTCACAGATTCACTGTGTGTTCTTGCATTTAAACTTCTCTTCCCCTGCACCTTCCGTGATGTCTGAGCCCTCTACTCATCAACCTTCCATTTCTCACCTAAGTTGTTGGCCTGTGAATCTGCTAAGTTTAAATTTTCTTCTTCTCACATGGTTAATCATTTCTTCTTTCTCCAAATCTATTCTTCTTTTTATTTGCAAACAACTCCATTTTCCACACTGACTTCCCAGCATCTTCCAATAGTATTTTACAAAGAAATAAACTTCATTTCCACCTTACTGACTGTACACCCAGAAAAACAAAGCAGGATTCACCAGGCATGTCACTTGGGGAAAACCTGTGGGGGTAGCTTCTAAATGTGTCAGAAGACGCTAGACTCTGCATCAGTGACAGATAAGCCCCAGATCTCAGATATACAACAGAAGTGAGTTTCTCCCTGCACCGAGGACCTCCAGAGCGTCTCTCATGTGGCAGTCTCAACATGTGATTCCCCAGGGCTGCTCCGACAGGGAGCAAGAACTCGGAAAACTCACAGGAGCTCGGAAGCGCCTCGGACCAGAAGTCCTGCCGTGCATGTCTCTTATGTTTCCTTGGCTGGAATTGGCCCCTGGCCCTGCCTGGCCCTGCCTGGCCCTGCCTGGCTGCAGGAGACTAGGAAATGGCATCTTGTCTGGCTAAGGCAATAGAGCAAAGCCGGACCTAGGAGAGCACTGGCCACTACCACCATCATGGTCAAGAAGAAAACTGCTTTTGCTCAGCTAGCAGAGCGTCTTCATTTTTCTCTGTATTTTTTAAGATTTATTTTGAAAGTCAGTGTTACAGAGAGGAAGAGACAGAGAGAGGGGCCCTCACACAGCCAGCTCAGGCCTGGCCCAAGCCAGGAACCAGGAGCTCCATCCAGGTCCCACATAAGTGACAGGGGCCCAAACACTAGGGCTGTCTTCTGCTGCCTTTCCCAGGCCATCAGCAGGGGTCTGGATCAGACGTGGAACAGCCAGGATGCAAATCAGAGCCCATATGAGATGTTGGTGTCATAGGCGGTGGCCTTAGCTGCTTTGCCACAATGGTGATCCCCCCTTCTTCATCCTCATTTTCCCCCAATAACTCACTCCCAAGTGCTTTTGTGGTCATCAGGGGGAGTCTCAAAGCCCAGGACCAAGTTTAGAACACAAGAGCCTGCCAAGGACTCCGAGCAGTGGAAGGGCTGTCGGTGGGCTGGCAGTGACCCCGAGAAGGGGGAGCCGAGGACGCGAGGCAGCAGAGAGGTGACTAGCAGGACAGTAAGACCCTCCACTCCCCCATCACTCTGGGTGGAGAGCACATGCAAACCCCACATCAGGAGAAAGGAGAGTGTTCAGCTTCCTAATACCACCTACTGACTCAACCCTCGCGTTGATCTTGCTCACTCTAACTCTTCGGTAAGCCTGTGAGAATGCCCTGCGTTGCAGTTCCCGGATTCCCTAAGGTGCTGGAAATGGAAGTGCCACACAGGTAAGAACGTGCTTGCTCCAGACCTCGGCCATCAGACCTTGGTGCAGTCTGACCATGACTCTGCTGAGCATCCCAGCAGGGCCCTGGGGAGGCTGCACTGCCCACTGCTTACACAGAGCAAGTGGACACCTTGCCAGTACATGGGAGGCCCGCCCTTCACAGGGTCTCCCTACCCACAAGACGCCCACACTGAGCACACCTCTGGTCTTCTGCCCCAAGAGAGTCTTGCCAGAGGGTGGGGAGGACCTTATTAAGACGGCCAGGGAACAGAGAAGGTCAGAGCAGAGGAGTTCCAAGCAAACACACCACATGGAACTACCCAGCTGTGTCGAAAGCCAGGAGTCCACTGTCTACCCAGGTGTGGAGTAAGTTCGGTTTTCCCATCGGCCACATGGAACTCATGCTTGTAGCACAGCGGCAGGGCCTGAGGGCAGCTGTCTGCACCGTACTGCCTGGCTTGGGTGCCTGAGGATTAGACCACCCGTAGGGCAGGCTTGGCAAACCACAGCAGGGTGCTGGGCACACTTAGGCCAGCCCAGAGATGCTGTCTTGTGGCTCACACAGCTGCCCTGAGGCAAACAGCTGTGTCCACAAGAACAGCTGGGTTTGTCCATGAAACGAAGCAATAACTACAAAAAAAGCAACAAAAAGAAATTGAAGAAATCGGTAGCGACTAAAAACATCATCAGTACGGTGGCTTTGAAGCTCAAGTGCTCAGCTGTGGTCTGCCCATCAGACAGAGAATCCGGAAGTGCACAGAGCAAGGTGCCCTGGAAGGGCAGAGTCCCTGCCCCCGGGGGTTGTGCATCCCTGACTTTGTCAGTGGATCGTTTCCCACTTGTGAGTGAGATGAAATGGTTACAATTCACATCCATCCACCTTACCAAGTGGTAGATCTGCCAACCATCTCCATCTGTGTCAGAAGACATCAAAGTTGTAATTAGTCTCCGGGACTATTTCTCGGAGTCTGTCCTAAGAAAGGATATAGTGCCATTTCTGCTCTTGCTACCTCAACACCCCTCCCTACTCTGTGCACCCATTCTCCAAGGCTGGGATGCATTTCCAACTGTTCCATGACACCCATGCAGACCACCTGAGGGTCTCTTTCTCTGAACTCTAGTAGCACAGACTACTGGGTAATTTACTGGCTACTTTTTCATGTGATTGTACCTTTCCATGCCTACCGGAGTATAAAATCCATAATGGCAAAAAGTGTCCAGTATATCCACCCATATTACCTAGTATATTTTGCCAATTTTGTTCAAAAACTGTTGATTGAACTAAGTCATTGATTTTATTAATTTAGGACCTTTTAGCTACTGTGTGTGATAGTTAGCAGTAATAGGAAAGAGCTGCAGAGACCCAAGTTCAGCCTTAGCCATGGAACTAAACAGCAGAGTGACCTTTGGCAGCTTCCCCCTCCCAACCTCAGCTTCCCTCTCTATCCAAGGGAAATAACGTCTACAAAAATGGTAACGGGTCTATGAAAAGGCATTTAAAGAGCGCACAGACTCTTCCACCTCGAAGATGCCATGATGATTGATGAACCGCTCGGTGTTTATTCTGCCCTTTCTTAACAGCAACATCACAACTCCACCCAGCCTCACGAGATGCTCAGTGAAAGATTCCCACTCGCACTCACCCTGCTGAGGAATAAGCAGAGCCCGCAAACATTCCTGAGTTTGACTTTCATGAAGCCAATGCTTCTTTGTTCCTCTTCCTCCTTGTCCCCTCCCCTCTCTCTTCTCCTTCTTCTGCCTTTTACCCTCATCTTCTTTGTCCTTGTCTTCATCCTCATCTGCTTCCTTTTCCTGCCTGCAATGTGGGAGAGAGAGAGAAGCAGTGCCACCTTTCATGGCAGGGACAGGACAATTACCACTAATTCCACAAACATTACTGAGAACCCATAAGATACCAGGCTTCGCTCTCGGTGTCTTGGGGAACAAAAAGGCAAATACCAGTCGGGAGAGGTAGCAATAGGTGACTTTTTAGATGTTAGGTCCTGATATATACTTGTGGGATTCATAAACAATATAGTAGGTAGACCTCATCAAGAAGGCGGTTTTAGGGCAAAGGCTTGAAGGCGATAAGGAATGTTCTAGAGATGAGCATGTCTCCTTAAGGTACTTGGCCAAGGCTATGTTTCCAGGAAAATCAAGGAGCCCAATGTGGTTAGGGGAGAGGGGAAGGCAATGGGCCTGGAGGAGCCAAGGACTGGCTCTGGTACAGGGCTGGTCCATTGAAATAACATGGGCTTTTGTGCAAAGTGAGCTGAGAAGCCATTGGAGATTCTGAGCAAAACGAGAGTTCCAATTCGTGTTTCTGAAGCTCTGTCCCCTGCCAGGGGGAAGCACAAACACACGAAGAAGCTTCTGCACTATCCAGGAGAAATAACAGTTCCCTGGACTGGGGGAGGCAGTGGAGGAAAGAAGGAGTTCAACACTGCGTGTTTTTCGAAAGTGAAGTCAACAGGATTTCCCGGAGATTGGATGTGGGCTGTGACAGACGGAGGGACATCAGGAATGGTTCTTCCACAGTGACGCCCACAAAGCCACACAGATAGGCAAACTAGGGGAAGCATGTTTTGGTGGGAAATAGCAAAAGTTTTGTTCTAGAAACACTGAGACTTAGTTTCAATTGGAGGGTCCAAGGCACTTAAGTGATGATGGGAATACCATCCAGGGAGTGATTCTGAACAGAAGACCTTGGGGGAAGATGTTGGGGGAAAGAGAGCGGGGAGGCAGAGGAGAGGAACTCCCAGTCCTGCAGCAGAGGAAAACCAGGTGCAGTGCTGGGAATGTGGCAACGTCGGGGTGAGCAACTGTGTTGGTCGTCACCAGGGTGTCAAGCAAGATGAACCTGGGACTTGATCTCTGGACATAGCAATGTAGAGGTCAGCCTTGCTCTTGGAGGAACAGTTCAAGTGGAGTTGTTAGGGGGCAGGTTAGGAGAGAATGGGAGCAGAGGGATTGGCAGCAGTGGGTACAGACAGCTCTTTCAAGATTTTGTTACCAGAGGGTCTTGTAATGGGTCTTCTACCGGTTGGTGAGAAAAGTTGAGTGGCTGCTTGTTACTCTGAGAATGAGAAATAGCATTGTGCTCGTGTGTTGATGGCAACGACCAAATACAAAATGGGAATTTGCCAGTGTCAGAGGACAGAGAGGATATCCGGAGTTCTGCCTTCAGGTAAAGGGAGGGAGGGAACTTCCAGGGGAGGGGGCATGGGCTAAGCTAAGAGCACGATCATACAATCATACATCCATGGAACAGGTGCTCTCCTAGAGTGGAATCACCTGCTGGGCCTGCAGAAACACAGCTTGCTGGCCCCATTTGGAGCTCCTGATTTGTTGGTGCTAGGCCAGGAACTAAAACATCTGGAGAACCTGCATCTGTACACATTTCTAAGTGACGGTGCTGCCGCTGGTCCAGGGACGGCACCTTGTGGAGTCCTGAAGGTGAGAGGTGCGCGGGCAGAGTGCAGGGGTGTGCCCAGACAGACAAGGAAGAGGAAGGATGTGGAGATGATTCTCAAGGCTCCTCACTTTTCCAAGTGAAGAAGAAGCTAAGAGTGAGTAGGGGGTGTGTGTCAGAAGTTTGAGGAGAAAGTAGGAGGTGTGAGAGAAGCCACAGCCACATGCTAAAAACAGCAGCGCAGTCAGGGGACTTGGACGAGATCACAGAGCCTCCACAGCAACATTTAATTGTCACTTCCAGACTTGGAGTTCATGTGAGAAAAGCAAACCCTTCTGTGGTTAAGCCACTCCGTTTTCCACCGCACAGAACCCAACAAAATGCCTACTTTACATTACCGTTAAAGCTGTCGGTTGAGTGATCGTACTTACACACCTAGGACAGGAAGAGCTCAACCAATGTTGTGCCATGGTGGCCTTTAATACTGTTCAGCTCCACTGCCACAGAAACGCAACCTTATAATGGCTCTAACCAAAGGCAAGTTACATCACAAAAATATGAAGGTTCTGAGATTGTACCCTACTTAGAAGCCATCAGTTGACCTGTCACTATGTCATGGGTGATGGTAAGATTCACAAGACTTGAGTCAGAGACAAAAGGCTTCATCACTCAGGCTGGTATCAATAGACAGTTTCATGCTCTCAGTTTTCCCCATGACCCTGGGTCCCAATGGCTGCCTGTAGAGGGTGTGAACTACATACAGGAATGAAGCCCAGGGCCCTGCACTTTCTGAACTAGCAATCCACAGTGTGAAAAGCAACTAACAAACCAGAGACAGCAGTGCGCTGTCTCACCACCCTCCCATGTGTCTGGCTTGAGAAATGTGTCAGGTCAGCCCTGCAGCACACTTAGTGAGAGTGTACAGCAACCTTGGGGATCCAGGGCTGACTGCCACCCTCAACACCTTCTCAAATGTAAATTATTGTAATATTATCACATTATGCATTCTACAAAACTCTTGATAATAGGGCATATCCAGCCAAAACGCAATGCTGGGATTTGTTTGTGGAAATTCAGATGTGCACCGATGCTAAGATATTGGCTAAAGATTTACACATCTTCAAGAGGCTGTCAGAGTTATCGCCAATTATCTTGCTGTTCACTGAAGCTGAGGACCCAACTCTATTCCTGCCTGAATTATCTGTACTGTTCCCCAACTTGTATCCCAGCCAAATGCTTGCCTTTTAGAAAAGGCCAAGGCACTTCTGCTGAGTCAAGACATACTCAATGTGTCATTAGATGCTCATGAGGTTCAACTTGTTCCTGGTTGTTTATTAAGAGTTCTGAGAAAAGTATACAATGCTATAGGATATTACAGCTGGAATAAAATGCCACGAAGGTTTAGAAATAAAACACATAGTCAGCTTTAAGACTTAGATCCAAGCCCAATAGAGCCCATAGTTCAGAATCATAAGAGAAATCCTATGAATATTTCTAATATTTGCCCCACTAAAATATATGGTATTTTGAGAAATATTTTCAAAACCATCTGGAAAATGAAGCATTGTCTGCTATTCTTGAACACATTTGGAACATGAAAATTAAGTTATTTTATAATGAAGACATAATTAATTTATATATAATTTATTTTATAAATTTTACATAAATATGTAAAAGCTTATGGTGACACATGAGATGACAAGAAATAGCATTCAGAGCAAGATTTAAAGAAATACTATCATGGGTGTGCGAGTCAGGGTTTTACTAGAGGATAAAGATCAGTAGGGTAAACATGTATCCATTACACATGAGGCATACGTACACCCTCAGCAAATAGCAGCCCAGCAGTGTGGACTGGCTAGGAATTCACAGGACAGGCAGTCAGGAAGGAAGGACCACACACAGGAGGACCCCTGAGCATGAAATGAAGCCTGCAGTCCTTGGGTGAGTGGTGAGCAGGGACTTCCAGTGCAGGCTGGGACCCCACAGCCCATGTCTGTGATCTCTGGCTGCAGCTGGATCTCTTGTTGAGAGCTTCCACCCTACTAGGCCGGGCCCATCCCGGGCAATCTCCACTTTGATGAAGTCACAACTAACAGAGGAAAGACTTCACCGACATTGGTAAAATCCACTTATAGCAATGGCCAGAACGGAGGTGAAGAAGGTACACGTGTGTGTGTGTGTGCTACAAACACTGCTGTCCCCGTGTTGCCCACACTAATTGGAAACATACTAGAGAGGGGCTCAGCCCAGCCGCATTTGGACACTCATGGCCTCACCACTGCGTGGAGACCAAGGTTCAGATTCCGGCTCTGTGCTGCCTGTGTGAATATAGGAGATACTTGGGTCCTGTCGGTTCATCTGTAAACTGGGAACTGTGTGAGGATTAAAAGTATTCACGTAAAGTACTTAGTATGGTGGCACAGGGAGTGCTCCAGGAGGCATCCCCAATACTCTGTACATGTGTGTATCAGTATGGGCACATCAATGTGTGTGTGTGTTTCCTTTTTTAACTATTTCTCTTTATTTATTTCAGAGGCATCGAGACAGATGACAAAGCACCCATCCACTGACTGACTCCTCCAAATGTCTGCTGCAGCTGAGTCTGGGAAGAAACTAAAGCAAGGAGCCAGGGCCCAACGCAGCTCTCCCACAGGTCTCCCACAGGGATGGCAGAGACCTGATTCCTCCAGCCATCACCTGCTATCTCCCAGGGTGTGCCTCAGCAAGAAGCTGCATCCAGGAACTGAAATCAGAATCCAACCCAGGCACTCCAGTGTGGGCTGTGGGTGTCTTAACTGCTGGCCCAAACACCTGTCCCTGTGTTTCCGAACAAGCATCCTCCTTTTCTCGCCTCTCCCTTGGCTTGCCCAGAGCACATTTTAAAGATACTTGAACATAAACAGGAGCAGTCTTCCCTGATACATGGCCAGCATTTTAGTTAGCTTGTGTTACTCTCTAGTCGCAACCTGACCCTCTGCATAGAGTTCCCTTCTCTTAGCTTTGCTGAAACTTTTCCCTCTATTCAGCCACTCCAAAGAGAAATTTGGCTTTTGTAGCCTTCTGATTACATGTTCCAGGTAGAAAATTACAGGCAAATCACTGAGTCCTTCTAAGATTCATCTTCCAATCAAAATATGTTTATCTGAGTAAATGACTTCCTATAACATGATGTCTCCACTCACCACTTCCTTTGCAGCTTTTCTGAAAAACGATTCTCAACACATGTGCCATATAGTTACAGAAATTGTATTTTCTGAACAAAAATCTACATCCATAATTGGACAAGAATTTGTTATTCTTTTTGTACTTATTTGTCAAGTATATATAATTAAATCATGAGTACTTGAAAATACAATAAAACGAAATCAGTAACTTAAAACCTTAGTACTTCACAGCCTCTCTAAGATATTTAATACTTGAGAAGCAGAGAGAGAGGCAGAGACAGACAGACAGTCACAGAGCTCACATCAGATGGCTCACTCCCCAAAACACCCACAGCAGCCAGGACTGAGGAAGACCAAAGCCAGGGAGCAAGAATTCAATCCAAGTCTTCCATGTGGGTGTCGGGGAACCAAGTACTCAAGCCATCCCCTGCTGCCTCTGAGGGTGCACCTAGCAGGAAGCTGGAATTGGGAATGGAGCGAGGACTGGCACACAGGCACTCCTGGGAGTGGATGTCAACCAGCACATCAACTTCCAGGCCAAAGGCCCGCCCACATGGGCCGGTTTCCCCAGAGCGTTCTACATGTATTTAGATGGAAATTGGTTTGTAGCTTGAATACACAAATTATATGAAGTATGACAAAGAAGGGAATCCAGTGACTATTTATAAAAATCCAATGTGCTACAGAAAACTACAGGACATAATCTTGAACGTCAAGGGAATTAATATGATACACATACACATAAAACAGTTAAGTTACTAGAGAACTGGTCACAATGTGGGTTGAGTCACCCCAGTTCCAGAACTTTCTCTCCCTGTTCTTTGGAAATCCTTTCTCACAAGAGAGTTTATAAGGACAACAGAAATTTTAGCAAAGAGAAAAATGTCACCATAGAATTAATAACACTACTTGCTAGTGGTTGGCTTTAGCCCAAACACACACAGCAAAGCAGGACAAATGTATAACCCTGGAGGTCAGCGCGACCTGGATTGACTATTAGCCCTGCCTCGCTGTGTGATGTAGCCCTTCTAAATCTCAACAGAGCATACTCATAAACCTACCCCACCGCGTGGCTGGTGGTTTCACCGCAACGCTGCAGTGAGTCCAAGTGCACTTAGCAGGTGAGCGGCCGCTCCAGGGGCCGGGGGAGCAGGAGCAGCACGGGAGTGAGGAGAGCCATCCTTCCTGCAGCAGGGTGGAAGCCACACAGACTCAGTGTTATTCTCGAGCTTCCTGGAGCCACAGCGCTGTGGAAGACAGAACCAGCTGGTGGGAGCGCCTCCAGAACGGCCCTAGTGAGGCTTGGAGAATCTGCTGAGGTCTTCAGTCCCTGCTCCCTGACCTCCGGCTGTAGCCCTGCTGGCCTACGTCCCCCAAGTCTTCCCACGCGTGTGCGAAACAGGCTCCTGGGTTAAAGGCATGTATGATAGCAGGCTCCGTTCTCAGACTGACGTGGCATGCATTTGCAGGACGAAAGCCCACCACCCCTCCACCCTGCCTTTCTGCGGAGTGTCGGCCAAGCTCTCTGCCAAGAACTGCGAGGATCGGATCTGCCCCAGCCTTCCTCTGGTCGTCTGCTTCACCGTTTTATCAGGCACCGGTCTGTCGCCTCAGTTTTCCAAGCTGCCCCGTGTGTGTCCATCCCAGGTCGTTGCTGGAAGCAGGGTGTTCGTTGTAGCAAGGTGTCCCTTGGGAATCGCTCTGAGTGTGCCACTTTCACTGCACGCCTCCTCCATCAGTTGACTAAGATCACTCCCGTGGGTCCTCCTGCTCTGCACTATATCAGTCTTTTCTCCTGGTCGCTTTTAGTATAAATGCTTGCAGTGCAGGAAGTGGAGGAGAAAGCTTGGAAAATATTTCTCAAGAGTGGCTCCGTGCATTTTCCCTTAGGTTATCTTAGTAAACTCGTGTCAACCTGTGAAATGGGTATTTCTGCTCCACTTCACAGGTGAGAAAATGGAAACACCAGGAGGCTAAGTGACTCACCAATGACAGTGCGAGGATGTGAGCCCATTCCTCCTCCTGACAGCGTGGAGTCCAGCGGAGCTTCCACAGCATGCAGGATGCTGGACTTGTTACTAGAATGGGTCTGCAACTAAGGGCTACTCCCTCGGTATCAGCCTGGGAAAGAGAAAAGCACATAAATAAATGGGTCCATCTGATGGATTTCAGCTGTTCCCTGGTAGGAAGCACTTTGGGCAATGCAAGAGGATACAGAAGCTAATGCCTCAGTCCTTAGGACCTGCTAACCTCAACATCAGACACAGACCAAGTCAGGGCCGAGGGAAACCCTCCATGAAGCAGGTGCACTGTTGGTTCTGACTGGCAAGGCCCACGGCTGCCCTAAGAAAATAAATCAAGCTTTCTCTGCGCTAAAAGCACAAGACGGCATCCCCTGGGTAGAACTTGGTGAAGTTGCTTGGTGAAGACATGACAGGGAAACCCAAACACACCAAAAGGAATGATCTTGAGAGTATAAAAAGGTACATATGTAAAGTTTTATCAGAGGAAATTGAAATTTCTATTGCCAAAAACAAGCACACACACACACACACACACACCCCTTGGCATCCAGGCAGAAGGGCCCATAAACAGAAACGATAAGCGTAGAATCTTGCACACAATGAGTGGCACAGGCAGCATTGCAAGGAAACCCGGGCTTCCCAGGAATATTATAAAGGATAATCAACTCATTACTTTAAGGGGAAAAAGATTTGCCAGCAAAATGCCCTCTCTGGAGCGGGTCAGAGAAGAAGTCACGTCCACCTACGTGTGCGCCGGCCAAGGTGACCTTCCTATCACAGCAGACGCTCCAGGCACGTGGGTTACATCCCCCATCTTCACTAAGGCTTGGATATCTTTTGGTTTTGTTTTGTGATTTTTTCTGATGGCCATTCAAGAGAACTCCTGTCACACAAAAGAAAAGACTTTACTTCATAAAAGTCTGATTCTTCAGTGTTTCTTTGATCAAAAATACCTTGTTGTGTTTTTGTTTTGTTTTGTTTTGTTTTTTGCCTTTTTCAAGGAGAAGGAGAGGAGCACAGTATGCCTTCAGGGTCATGTGCACGTGGACATCGGCGGCTCGGGGACTTCTCGGGGGAAGCCAGCAGCCCTGCCTAGCCGCTCCTCGCAGCTGAGCACCCAGGCTGCACCTCCCTGCGCCTCCTTCCTCGCTCTGTGGGGACCTCACCAGCAAGCCGGCCCCCTCCAGAGGTGAGCCCTTGCACCAGCCCTCCAGGAGAAGGCTGTTTCGGCTCCACCACCCAGCAATGTCACAGACACCTCGTGATGGAGAAGACATTTCATGTTTCTCAACGAACTTCCCCGTGTGTAGCTTCTCTTTCTCATGGGTCCTTGGTGTTCCATAAAACGAGGCAGGAGTCGTGAGCAGCCTTATCTTCCCGCAAACCCATCCCTACCCAAAGCATGGGTAGCACCTACATTGTAGCATTTATGTGACTGCCTTTCTGCTATTTCTCAGATGGTGACACTTAGCTGTGTTTTTTTTAAATGTTGTATCCAACATAAAAACTAAAAATGTAAAGCCTTCAGAGCAGAGGAGAGTATCTTTGTAATCTCAGGACCGGCAAAGAGTTCTTCAGACCCAAAAAGCACTGACGGCAGAAGAAAAAAAAAGTGATTAAGTGACTTAATTAAAGCTTTTAAATTCCACTGTTCAAAAGACATCCCTAAGAAAACTAAATGGACAAGACCCAGAATGGGATAAATATTTGCCACACACAGAGGTGGGAAAGGGTTTCTATTGCAAAAAAACTGCAACAGCCTGTAGCACCAGCATCCCATATGGTTGCCGGTTCGTGTCCCGGCTGCTCCACTTCTGATCCAGCTCTCTGCTATGGCCTGGGAAAGCAGCGGATGACGTCCCGAGTCCTTGGGCCCCTGAACCCATCTGGGAGACCCAGAAGATAACTCTTGGCTCCTGGCTTCAGATTGGCCCAGTTCTGTTCACTGCAGCCATTTGGGGAGTGAACCAATGGATAGAAAACCTTTCTCTATCTTTAACTCTATCTGTTTGTAACTAAATATACCTCTCAAATAAGTAAATATAAATAAAATTTTTAAAAAACACTGCAATAGTTCAATTAGAAAAGAAAAACAATCCCAATTTTTTTAACTTTTATTTAGTAAATATAAATTTCCAAAGTACAGTTCATGGATTACAATGGCTTTTCCCCCCCATAACTTCCCTCCCACCCACAACCCTCCCATCTCCCGCTCCCTCTCCTATTCCATTCACATCAAGATTCATTTTCAATTATCTTTATATACAGAAGATCAATTTAGTAAACATTAAGTAAGGATTTCATCAGTTTGCACCCACACAGAACATAAAGTGTAAAATACTGTTTCAGTATTAGTTATAGCATTAATTCACATTGGACAACACATTAAGGACAGATCCCACATGAGAGATAAGTACACAGTGACTCCTGTTGTTGACTTAACAATTTGACACTCTTGTTTATGGTGTCAGTAATCTTCCTAGGCTCTAGTCATGAGTTGCCAAGGCTATGGAAGCCTTTTGGGTTCACCAACTTCAATCTTATTCCGACAGTGTCATAGTCAAAGTGGAAGTTCTCTCCTCCCTTCAGAGAAAGGTACCTCCTTCTTTGATGGCCCCATTCTTTCCACTGGGATCTCACTCGCAGAGAGCATTTATTTAGGTCTTCTTTTTTTTTTCTCCCAGAGTGTCTTGGCTTTCCATGCCTAAAATACTCTCATGGGTGCTTCAGCCAGATCTGAATGCCTTAAGGGCTGATTCTGAGGCCAGAGTGCTGTTTAGGGCATCTGCCACTCTATGAGTCTGCTGTGTATCCCACTTCCCATGTTGGATCGTTCTCTCCCTTTTTTATTCTACCAGTTAGTATTAGCAGACACTAGTGTTGTTTGTGTGATCCCTTTAACTCTTAGACCTATCAGTGTGATCAATTGTGACCTGAAATTGATCACTTGGACTAGTGAGATGGCATTGGTACATGCCACCTTGATGGGATTGTATTGGAATCCCCTGGCAGATTTCTTTTTTTTATCTTTTATTTAATGAATATAAATTTCCAAAGTACGACTCATGGGTTACAATGGCTTCCCCCCCCCATACCGTCCCTCCCACCCACAACCCTCCCCTTTCCCACTCCCTCTCCCCTTCCATTCACATCAAGATTCATTTTCGATTATCTTAATATACAGAAGATCAGCTTAGTATACCTTAAGTAGGGATTTCAACAGTTTGCTCCCACACAGAAACATAAAGTGAAAAATAATAGATGATTTTTTTTAAATGATGATGAAATCAGATCAGACCTATTGTCATGTTTAATCCCAGTGAGAGTCAAGTTGGGAATTGATAATTTCTTTTTTTTTTTTAACAGAAGATCAGTTTAGTGTACATTAAGTAAAGATTTCAATCGTTTGCACCCCCATAGAAACAAAAGTGAAATATACTGTTTGAGTACTCGTTATAGCATTAAGCCTCAATGTACAGCACATTAAGGACAGAGATCCTACATGAGGAGTAAGTGCACAGTGACTCCTGTTGTTGACTTTACAAATTGACACTCCTGTTTATGGCATCAGTAATCTCCCTATGCACCAGTCATGAGTTTCCAAGGCTATGGAAGCCCCTTGAGTTCTCCGACTCTTATCTTGTTTAGACACGGTCATAGTCAAAGTGGAGGTTCTCTCCTCCCTTCAGAGAAAGGCACCTCCCTCTTTGAAGACCTGTTCTTTCCACTGGGATCTCACTCACAGAGATCTTTTTGCCAGAGTGTCTTGGCTTTCCATGCCTGAAATACTCTCATGGGCTTTTCAGCCAGATCCGAGTGCCTTTAGGGCTGATTCTGAGGCCAGAGTGCTATTTAGGACATCCGCCATTCTATGAGTCTGCTGAGTATCTCACTTCCCATGTTGGATCACTCTCCCCTTTATTTATTCTATTTGGGGAAAGTCCGATTGAGCATGTCCCAAATTGTACATCTCCTCCCTCTTTTATTCCACTCTTATATTTAACAGGGATCACTTTTCCATTAAAATTTAAACACCTAAGAATAATTGTGTGTTAATCACAGAGTTCAACCAATAGTACTAGAACAAAAAAAAATGCTAAAAGGGATAAAGTATTACATTTTATACCAACAGTCAGAACAAGGGTTGATCAAGTCACTGTTTCTCATACTGTCCATTTCACTTCAACAGGTTTCCCCTTTGGTGCTCAGTTACTTGTCGCTGATCAGGGAGAACATATGATATTTGTCCCTTTGGGACTGGCTTAATTCACTCAGCATATGTTTTCCAGATTCCTCCATCTTGTTGCAAATGACCGGATTTCATTGTTTTTTAATGCTGTATAGTATTCTATAGAGTACATGTCCCATAATTTCTTTATCAAGTCTACTGTTGATGGGCATTTGGGTTGGTTCCAGGTCTTAGCTATTGTGAATTGAGCTGCAATAAACATTAATGTGCAGACAGCTTTTTTGTTTGCCAATTTAATTTCCTTTGGGTAAATTCCAAGGAGTGGGATGGCTGGGTTGAATGGTAGGGTTATATTCAGGTTTCTGAGGAATCTCTAGACTGACTTCCATAGTGGCTTTACCAGTTTGCATTCCCACCAACAGTGGGTTAGTATCCCTTTTTCCCCACATCCTCGCCAGCATCTGTTGTTGGTAAATTTCTGAATGTGAGCCATTCTAACTGGGGTGAGGTGAAACCTCATTGTGGTTTTGATTTGCATTTCCCTGACTGCTAGTGATCTTGAACATTTTTTCATGTTTCTGTTGGCCATTTGGATTTCCTCTTTTGAAAAATGTCTATTGAGGTCCTTGGCCCATCTCTTAAATGGGTTGTTTGTTTTGATATTGTGGAGTTTCTTGATTTCTTTGTAGATTCTGGTTATCAACCATTTATCTGTTGCATAGTTTGCAAATATTTTTTCCCATTCTGTCGGTTGCCTCTTCACTTTCCTGACTGTTTCTTTTGAAGTACAGAAACTTCTCAATTTGATGCAGTCCCAAATGTTAATTTTGGCTTCTATTGCCTGTGCTTCTGGGGTCTTTTCCAAGTACAAGTCTTTGCCGGTACCTATATCTTGCAGGGTTTCTCCAATGTTCTCTAATATGAACATTATGATGGTGTTGGGTCGTAGATTTAAGTCTTTAATCCATGTTGAGTGAATTTTTGTGTAAGGTGTAAGGTAGGGGTCTTGCTTCATGCTTCTGCACGTGGAAATCCAATTTTCCCAGCACCATTTATTGAATAGACTGTCCTTACTCCAGGAATTGGTTTTGGATCCTTCATCAAATATAAGTTGTCTGTAGATGTTTGGATTGATTTCTGGTGTTTCAATTCTGTTCCATTGGTCTGTCCATCTGTTTCTGTACCAGTACCATGCTGTTTTGATTACAACTGCCCTGTAGTATGTCCTGAAAACTGGTATTGTGATGCCTTTGGCTTTGTTTTTGTTGTACAAGATTGCTTTAGCTATTTGAGGTCTCCTGTGTCTCCATTTAAATTTCAGCATCATTTTTTCCCAGATCTGAGAAGAATATCTTCGGTATTTTGATTGGTATAGCATTGAATCTATAAATTGCTTTTGGGAGAATGAACATTTTGATGATATTGATTCTTCCAATCCATGAGCATGGAAGATTTTTCCATTTTTTGGTATCCTCTTCTATTTCTTTCTTTAAGGTTTTGTAATTTTCATCGTAGAGATCTTTAACGTCCTTGGTTAAGTTTATTCCAAGGTATTTGATTGTTTTTGTAGCTATTGTGAATGGCATTGATCTTAGAAGTTCTTCCTCAGCCGTGGCATTGCCTGTGTATACAAAGGCTGTTGATTTTTGTGCATTGATTTTATATCCTTCTACTTTGCCAAACTCTTCTATGAGTTCCAATAGTCTCTTAGTAGAGTTCTTTGGATCCCCTAAATAAAGAATCATATCATCTGCAAAGAGGGATAGTTTGAGTTCTTCCTTCCCAATTTGTATCCCTTTAATTTCTTTTTCTTACCTAATGGCTCTGGCTAAAACTTCCAGAACTATATTGAATAGCAGTGGTGAGAGTGGACATCCCTGTCTGGTACCAGATCTCAGTGGAAAGGCTTCCAACTTTTCCCCATTCAATAGGATGCTGGCCATGGTTTTTTCATAAATTGCTTTGATTATATTGAGGAATGTTCCTTCCATACCCAGTTTGCTTAGAGTTTTCATCATGAAAGGGTGTTGAATTTTATCAAATGCTTTCTCAGCGTCTATTGAGATAATCATATGTGTTTTCTTCTGCAGTCTGTTAATGTGGTGTATCACATTGATTGTTTTGCACACATTGAACCATCCCTGAATACCAGGGATAAATCCCACTTGGTCTGGGTGGATGATCTTTCTGATGTGTTGTTGCATTCTATTGGCCAGAATTTTATTGAGGATTTTTGCATCTATGTTCATCAAGGATATTGGTCTGTAATTCTCTTTCAATGCTGCATCTTTTTCAGGCTTAGGAATTAAGGTGATGCTGGCTTCACAAAAAGAATTTGGGAGGAATCCCTCTTTTTCGATTGTTCTGAATAGTTTGAGAAGAATTGGAGTTAGTTCTTCTTTAAATGTCTGGTAGAATTCAGTAGTGAATCCATCTGGTCCTGGGCTTTTCTTAGTCGGGTGGGCCTTTATTACTGTTTCAATTTCTGTCTCAGTTATGGGTCTGTTTAGGTTTTCTATTTCTTCCTGGTTCAATTTATGTAGGCTGCATGTGTCCGGAATCTATCCATTTCTGATAGATTTCCCTGTTTGCTGGCATACAAGTCCTTGTAGTAATTTCTGATGATTCTTCTTATTTCTGTGGTGTCTGTTGTTGCGTTTCCTTTTTCATCTCTGATTTTTATTGATTTGGGTCTTTTCTCTTCTTTTTTTAGTTAGTTGGGCCAATGGGGTGCCAAATTTGTTTATTTTTTCAAAAAACCAGCTCCTCATTTGACTGATTTTTTGTAATATTTTTTTGGATTCAATCCTGTTGATTTCTTCTCTGATTTTAATTATTTCTCTTCTTCTACTAGATTTGGGTCTGGTTTGCTGCAGATTTTCTAGATCTTTGAGATGAATTGAAAGCTCATCTATTTGGTGCCTTTCCAATTTCTTGATGTAGGCACCTATTGATATAAATTTCCTCTTAACACTGCTTTTGCTGTATCCTGTAAGTTTTGGTATGTTGTGCTGTTATCCTCATTTACTTCCAGAAAATTTTTGATTTCTCTTTTAATTTCTTCTATGACCCAGTGTTCATTCAGGAGCATGTTGTTCAGTCTCCATGTGTTTGCATATGCTCTAGGGATTCATGAGTTGCTAATTTCCAACTTGATTCCACTGAGGTCTGAGAAGCTGCATCGTATGATTCTAATTCTTTTGAATTTGCTGAGACTTGCTTTATGGCCTAGTATGTGGTCAATCCTAGAGAAGATTCCATGTACTGCTGAGAAAAATGTAAATTCTTTATGTGTAGGATGAAAAGTTCTGTAGATATCTGTTAGATCTATTTGGGCTATAGTGTCATTTAAATCTACTGTCTCCTTGTTGATCTTCTGTCCTGTTGATTTGTCTATTTCTGAGAGTGGAGTATTGAAGTCCCCCAGTACTACTGTATTGGAGTCTCAGTTTCCCTTTAAGTCCCTTACAAATCATTTAAATAAACCGGTGCCCTATAATTAAGTGCATATACATTTATAATAGTTACATCTTCCTGTTGAATTGAACCCTTAATCATTATATAGTGCCCCTCTTTGTCTCTCTTAACAGTTTTTGTGTTGAAGTTTATGTTGTCCGATATTAAGATGGCAACACCTGCTCTTTTTTCATTTCTGTTGGCATGGTATATCTTTTTCCAGCCTTTCACTTTTAGTCTGTATGCATCTTTGTTGGAAAGATGTGTTTCTTGTTAGCAGCAAATAGATGGGTTTTGTTCCTTAACCCAACCAGCCAATCTGTGTCTTTTAACTGGACAGTTAAGGACATTAACGTTCAATGTGACTATTGATAAGTAGTAACTTTGCCCTGCCATTTGCCAAAGATATCTTCTAATATATGCTCTGAACTTCCTGTGATCTTTTGCTGTGAGGTTTCCTTCCTTTACCTTCTTTCATATTGATGTCCATGTTTCTGTGTTTCTGTAACACATCTTTAAGCATATTTTGCAGGGCTGGACGAGTGTCGACAAATTCTTTCAATTTCTGTTTGCTATGAAAGGTCTTTATTTCACCTTCATTCACAAATGATAGCTTTGCAAGATATAATATTCTGGGCTGGCAATTTTTCTCTCTTAGCACCTGGGCTATGTCTCGCCATTCCCTTCTAGCTTGTAGGGTTTCTGTTGAGAATTCTGCTGTGAGTCTAATTGGAGATCCTCTGAGAGTCATCTGACATTTCTCTCTTGCACATTTTAGACTATTTTCTCTCTGTTTCACTGTGGTGAGTTTGATTACAATGTGTCGTGGCGAGGATCTCTTTTGGTCATGTTTACTAGGGGTTCTATGAGCTTCCTGTACTAGGATGTCTCTGTCCTTCTCCAAACCCGGGAAGTTCTCTGCAAGTATCTCACTAAAAAGGCCTTCTAATCCTTTCTCTCTCTCCACACCTTCAGGAACTCTTAGAACCCGAATGTTGGGTTTTTTAATAGTGTCCTGTAGATTCCCAACAATATTTTTTAGATTTCTAATTTCCTCTTCTTTTCTTTGGTTTGACTGTATACTTTCCTGTGCTCTGTCTTCTAAGTCAGATATTCTCTCTTCTGTTTCACTGACTCTGTTTTTAAGGCTCTCTAATGTGTTTGTCATTTGATCTATTGAGTTCTTCATTTCATTTTGATTTCTCTTCACTATCACACTTTCATGTTCTACTAGTTTCTGCATTTCATTTTGATTCCTCCTTAAGATTTCATTTTCTCAAAGGAGATTTTCTATCCTGTCCAGTAAGCATTGCTGCAGCTCAAGCATTTGTTTTTGAAAACTTCTGATTGTTCTTATCATAAATTTTTTTTAAATCGGTATCTTGCATTTCTTCCATCTCATCATCTTCATAATCTTGGCTTTGGGTGTCTTGTTCATTTGGGGTGTCATAATGTCTTCCTTGTTCTTGTTTCCTCAGTTTCTGTGTTTCTTGCTTGGCATTGTGGAGATATGCTTTGGATTCATCTTTCCTCACTGGGGTGTTTTTTCTTGTTATACTATGACTCTAGATTAAGTGGACTGTCTGCTTTTGATGGAGCCTTAGAGGCTTGAGATGGCTGTGGCCTGAGAGCTCTGTTTGGTTCCTCAGGGTTAAGGGTGTGCCAAAGGTGACACTCCCAGGTTAGGTGTGGTAAAACTCTCTCTCTCTCTCTCTCTCTCTCTCTCTCTCTCTCTTTTTGATTCAAAAGGGAAGTAATTCCACACAGCTGAGCAGAATTGAAGGTAGTTAGCAGGCAAATGATATACCCACAGGAGCCAGAGATCGGAAGCTCTTTCCCAAGGACCACACAGGGAATCTGTTCTGCCCTCAGTGTGGGGCAAATTCTCCTGCAGTCTCCCACTGGGTTGCCAAGGTTACCAAATTGTAGCATCTCTGGAGAGTACTCACGTGAATTCCGTGAGTTCTCTCCCCTACCGTCTCTTTTTTCACAGCCTTAGTTCATTAGCACCACACATTCACTAGGTCCTAATCTCCTGTTATTTCACTCACCCAGAGTCAGGTTTTTCTGCCTGGCTGAGGGCGGGTGCAGACCTGAATTCGCCCGGCTTATGACGTATGTCCAAAATGGCATCTGCTCTTTGTCTTGATCGCCTTTGAGAGGTGAGCGGAGAGAGAAAAACTCGTGTCTGTATCGGTAACTTTTTTTTTCTCCTCTCTCTTCTAGTTAGCCTGGTGAACTTTTCCCCACAGGGTTTCAAGCCTCGTTCCCTCTAGTCTCCTCTTTCCGCTTGGCTGCCAGTGTCTCGAGCTATTGAGGTTCGGCTCACCTCATGTTCCAGCGCTGGTGTGTTGATTCTGCTGCTGGTGTCCCGAACCGTGGTCTCCCATGCCCTCCACGAATGTCCACTGTGAATCACTAGTTCTTGAAGAGTTTTCTTTGCTGTTTCTTCCCCTACTCTTCCTTGAACCTGCAGTATCTCCACTTTTATTAAACTGTCCCTTCCCGGACAATCAGTATGCTCCCTTCTTATTCCTCCATCTTGCTGCTCTCTTGACTTAACAATTTGACACTCTTGTTTATGGTGTCAGTAATCTCCCCAGGCTCTAGTCATGAGTTGCCAAGGCTATGGAAGCCTTTTGGGTTCGCCGACTTCAATCTTATTCCGACAGGGTCACAGTCAAAGTGGAAGTTTGCTCCTCCCTTCAGAGAAAGGTACCTCCTTCTTTGATGGCCCCGTTCTTTCCACTGGGATCTCACTCACAGAGATCTTTCATTTAAGTTGGTTTTTTGTTTTTGTGTTTTTGTTTTTGTTTTTGTTTTTGCCAGAGTGTCTTGGCTTTCCATTCCTAAAATACTCTCATGGGCACTTCAGCCAGATCTGAATGCCTTAAAGGCTGATTCTGAGGCCAGAGTGCTGTTTAGGACATCTGCCATTCTATGCGTCTGCTGTGTATCCCACTTCCCATGTTGGATCGTTCTCTCCCTTTTTTATTCTACCAGTTAGTATTAGCAGACACTAGTGTTGTTTGTGTGATCCCTTTAACTCTTAGACCTATCAGTGTGATCAATTGTGACCTGAAATTGATCACTTGGACTAGTGAGGTGGCATTGGTACATGCCACCTTGATGGGATTGAATTGGATTCCCCTGGCACATTTCTAACTCTACCATTTGGGGAAGTCCGATTGAGCATGTCCCAAATTGTACATCTCCTCCCTCTCTTATTCCCACTCTTATATTTAACAGACATCACTTTTCAGTTAAACACCTAAGAATAATTGTGTGCTAATTACAGAATTCAACCAATAGTATTAAGTAGAACAAAAAAAAATACTGAAAGAGATAAAGTATTAAGTTGTACATCAACAGTCAGGCAAGGGCTGATCAAGTCACTGTTGCTCATAGTGTCCATTTCACTTCACCAGGTTTCCTTTTGGGTGCTCAGTTAGTTGTCACTGATCGGGGAGAACATAGGATATTTGTCCCTTTGGGACTGGCTTAATTCACTCAGCATGATGCTTTCCAGATTCCTCCATTTTGTTGCAAATGACCGGATTTCATTGTTTTTTACTGCTGTATAATATTCTTTTTTAAATATTTTTTATTTATTTAGTAAATATAAATTTCCAAAGTACAGTTTATGGATTACAATGACTGACTTCGATAGTGGCTTAACCAGTTTGCATTTCCACCAACAGTGGGTTAGTGTACCTTTTTCCCCACATCCTCCCCAGTATCTGTTGTTGGTAGATTTCTGAATGTTAGCCATTCTTATCGGGGTGATGTGAAACCTCATTGTGGTTTTGATTTGCATTTCCCTGATGGCTAGTGATCCTGAAAATCTTTTCATGTGTCTGGAGGATACCAAAAAATGGAAAATCTTCCATGCTCATGGATTGGAAGAATCAATATCATCAAAATGTTCATTCTCCCAAAAGCAATTTATAGATTCAATGCTATACCAATCAAAATACCGAAGATATTCTTCTCAGATCTGGGAAAAAATGATGCTGAAATTCATATGGAGACACAGGAGACCTCAAATAGCTAAAGCAATCTTGTACAACAAAAACAAAGCCAAAGGCATCACAATACCAGTTTTCAGGACATACTACAGGGCAGTTGTAATCAAAACAGCATGGTACTGGTACAGAAACAGATGGACAGACCAATGGAACAGAATTGAAACACCAGAAATCAATCCAAACATCTACAGACAACTTATATTTGATGAAGGATCCAAAACCAATTCCTGGAGTAAGGACAGTCTATTCAATAAATGGTGCTGGGAAAATTGGATTTCCACGTGCAGAAGCATGAAGCAAGACCCCTACCTTACACCTTACACAAAAATCCACTCAACATGGATTAAAGACCTAAATCTACAACCCGACTCCATCAAATTATTAGAGAACATTGGAGAAACCCTGCAAGATATAGGTACTGGCAAAGACTTCTTGGAAAAGACCCCAGAAGCATAGGCAATAGAAGCCAAAATTAACATTTGGGACTGCATCAAATTGAGAAGTTTCTGTACTGCAAAAGAAACAGGAAAGTGAAGAGGCAACCAACAGAATGGCAAAAAAATATTTGCAAACTATACAACAGATAAAGGGTTAATAACCAGAATCTACCAAGAGATCAAGAAACTCCACAACAACAAAACAAACAACCCATTTTAGAGATTGGCCAAGGACCTCAATAGACATTTTTCAAAAGAGGAAATCCAAATGGCCAACAGACACATGAAAAAATGTTCAGGATCACTAGCAATCAGGGAAATGCAAATCAATTTTTTAAATGGTGAAGACTTAACAGACATTCTACCAAAAAAATGAAGTGATCTGAACAGCCAAGATACGAAAAAACATCCAGTCATTATCCAGGAGGTGCGAAGTAAAAGCATGACAAGATGTCCCTGCTATATACGGTAATAAACAAAATGTTAAAGACTGGCATTGGCAAGTGCTGGCCCTGAGCAGAGCAGACCTCCTCCCTTGCCCTGTTGGTGGCGTAGACAACAGTGCAACCACTTTGGAAAACCACTTGCTGGTTTCTTCAACGCACATTCCCCACATGGACCCAGCAATCCCACTTCCAAGTATTTACTCGGAAGAAAGGAAAAGCATGTGTCCACACAAGACAGGTGTATGATTGTTCAGAGCAAGCCCAAATACCCCCCAACCAGAGAACAGATAAACACATGGTATTTTCACATAATGGCATTTGACCGTGATCAACGGGAAGAATAGGTTACTAACACAGAAGACAGCGCGGAGGAAAATCGCAGACATGTTGACCAAGTCATACACAAAAGAGTACAAACTACATGATTCCACTTATATGAAGCTCTAAAATTAGATGATGAAGCCATGATCATAAAAATCTAAGCATGCCTTGGGGTGGGACATAAATTGGCTGGGCGTCAGAGGTGTTATGGTTGGCCTGGGTGCTCCCCCCAAAAGCTCCAAGTTTTATGTGAATAGTTAATAGATTAAGGATGGAGCTCACCCAACTGTGGTGTCTCAAGGGAGAGCCTTTGGGATCAACAGCCTGGGGTGCAGCCCTAGTGACCAAGTCACGGCGGCTTCATAAATACAGACACAAGGACCTGTAGGACAGGTTCACCCCTGTCACTCCGCCTCTCAGCTCCCCATGTGATTCTCCCTGCACACACATTCCACCACGCACCCCTGGGCAGATGCCAGGCTGATGGGGCTGCCCCCTCTGGAACTGTGAACCTCCAAACCGTGAGTGGAGATGAGCCTTCTTCCCTCCCGAGTGGCTCTGCACAGGCGCTCATTATAGTGACAAAAAGCTGATTAATACAGGAGGGACACAGCTTGTATGTTTATTAGGTGCTGTCGCAGCTCCTCAAACCTACGCTTAGCATCTGCTCAATTTATTACATACAAAGGATACTTTTAGTAGAAATAAAAAATGCCGTGTCTTTCTTAGATTTTGAATGGTTGGTTAATGATCTTTAACTTGCCCTTAACTTAGAAATTAAAAATCACACAGAAAATATTCACAAGCCCACAAATAATGACCTTATTGATATTTATAGATTCCTTTCTCATCCTGCTAATGGCATTATTTTTTTGCTCTGGCTGCTATTCACAGAAGTAGGAAAATTTATTAATGTCAAATTATATGGAGCCTGAGTCTATATTAATATGGTGCATCAATTATTTATAGAGCATGTACTATATACAGTGTGGTGATATAAAATTTCTTCTAATAAATTGATGATGCTATTAACCCACTGTCCACAGGACATGCTGCCTAGATCATAACTTGAATTATTTCCTTTAATTTATGTAAAGTTGTGAGTGGACAATCACACTGCATGCATAGCAATAAGATCACAGTCCACACAGCACACAACACAGGTGACAATGCACTGACTCTTCCTTCAGCCAGGGAGGAATGATTTAATCAATAATAAATTCAGTGATGATGTACATTCGTGCCTATGTAGTTACGTTCTTACTCTTACGCTTTTAGTTTCTCAGAATATAATTTGCATCTACAGAACCTATTTTTACCAACAACTGTGTCTCTCGGATGTGCACACAAAGATGAACATGTCACTCACACACATGGGAAGGCTTCAAACCTCACCCACACACATCAGTAGATTCCTTTGCACTTGCTAAATGCCAGTAAGTGGAAGACAATTGTATTTTTTCTACACCTATTCGTATTAATGTGTTGCATTCACACTGGGTACTCGGGATAGTGTATTATTTCAAGGTGCGTTGTATTTGCTCATCGCTCGTCTTAGAATCGCGTACTTGTTTGGGAAACACAGAACTCTCCGCATCTGGAATGACTCAGCCCCAACCTTCACTCTACAAGATGAAAGATGACCAGACTCTAGCAAGACCTCTGGCAGCACAGAGCCATGTCCCTGGCATGACCCAGGCACCCTTAGGAACACAGCCTGAGACAACGCGTAGTTGTTGTAGTGAGGTGGATGGCTTGCTCCAGCCAACACCTGAGCATAGGCCCGACCTCCCTCACTTAGAGCATTTGCTGAGGAGAGCTTACGATTGTGAACATGTGTCTCCTGTAGCCGAGAAGTGCCTCTTTCAAGGACCCGAGAGCCCTTGCACTGTCACTGTCGTGAAGCGTGGTGCCTGTCCCCAGGCTGTGTGAGCAGAGAATGCGAGCTGAGGTGGCATCTCCGTGGCATTGTCACCAGCGCTTTGCAGCTTCTCAGGTCTCTGTTCTCTGAGCCCCTGCTCCCTTCTCCAGTAATGGCTCCAAGTCCCCACCGCGCAAGCTCTTTCCCCTACAGCGAATCTTTACTGCGTAAAATCTGTCTTCACTGCTTTAGCCGCTGTCTGGCTGTCTCACTTGCACAGTTTCTAACGTCTGTTTCCTTTAGTGAGGTGCTAGGAGCGGTGGTTTGGTGCAGTGGGTAAGACACTGCTCGAGGGCCCACGTTCCGTGTCGGAGTGCCGGGATTTGAGTTCTGGCTCTGCGTCTGATTCCAGCCTCCTGCTCACGCACACTCTGAGAGGCAGCAGACGATGACTGAAGCAGCTGGGTCCCTGCTCCCCAGAGGGAAGCTTGCATTGGTTCCAGACTCCCGGCTCCAGCCTGGCCCAGCCCTGGCTATGGTGGGCATTTGGGGAGTGAGCCGGTGGGTGGAAGATCTCTCTGTCTCTATCTCTATATCTCTCTGCCTTTCAAGTAAACAAAAACAAATAAATAACAATTTATTTATTTAAAATAAATAAAAAAAATTTCTCAGTGTTTTTCCTGATTATGCTTCAAGGCTTCGATTCTAAGACCCCTGAATTGCCCCAAGCCTCCTCCTCCGAGGGTAACCGTCAGCAGTATCCTAATGGATGTTGGACCATTGGCTCTATCAACACAGTGGTGCCCCCTGGATCTGCCTGGTGTTTCTGGGGACGCTCAGCAGAGCTCTTGACAGCTCTCTGCTCAGGGGGCCTCATGAGGATGACCCCGGGAAGCCCGCTTTGGGGGGCCTTGGAGGAAGAGTGCAGTTGAAAGCGGCTGAAGCTCTGAGCTCCAAAGAGGCAGGAAGCGCCCGCCTGCCGCACTGAAGAGCTGAGGCTGGGGAAGGAACGCGGCCGCCTGGAAGCCCCAAAGCCAGACGCGAGGTCCCCTGACGGGGCCACAGCCTCTGCACGCTGCCTTAAATGCACCACAGAAGGAAACGTTCACCCGGGGCCTCTAGGAATCCTGGCGCCTTGATGCCAAGGCTGCGTGACAGGCTCTACCACCGTCTGTCCTGCTTTGCTCCCACCAGGTGCCTTGTCATTCTACAGGGAGCCCAGGGCTACGTCAGCCATCGGACTTGCTCTGTCTCGTTCCTTCCTGTTGTGGGCATGTGGGCATCCTGCACACCGGGCAGGGAACCTACAATAGTTAACATTACAAAGTTCATCAGTTTATATGAGTCTCGGTGAAGCATTTAATAATGTGAATTCTCAAATATCCCTCAATTTTTATTTGTTTGTGGTATCAGACAAATAAACCACAGACTAGCAAAACATCAATGGATGCACCAGGAAGCACCATCCATGGGAGGATTTGGGGACCAGCACACGGCCCTCATGCGTCTTCTCTACACTCACTTCTCCAGGGACAAGTGGTCCCTTCCTCCCACTCCACCCTGCAGTCTGTACCACTACCATCGTTCTGACATGCTCTGGCCACATCCACGGCTTCTGATCCTGCCGGGCTTCTCCGCTTGGGGGCAGCTCCTGTGTCTGAACGCTATCTGTGGGACATTTGCCGTCCATGTTTCCTCTCACAGCATGGCCTCAAAATACCAAGTGCAGTCCTTGCATCCCCCAAACAGGAAAGACTTTTGTCACCATCTCAACCAGTAGAGCAAAGAAAAGTCACAGCGTGACTTCCCAGAAGAGAGGTGGCCCTGGACAGGGCCACACAGGCCTCTCTCTCTGCAAGACAAAAAGGACTGCTCAGGTCTAGGGCACGGCAAGGAGGCAGGCAGAGGGCAAGGGGGCAGATGGTACCTCTGGACTCTGTCCTTTTTCCTGCCATGTCCACAACTGCTCCACAAGCCACACAGCAAGGTGTGTAATGCCACTGTGGGTTCAACAACACTGAGTGTCTCATGAATGGACGTGGCCTGCACCCTCAGAGCCAGGGGAGGGGGAGAGCGTGTCACCCAATGCTTCTGCTTTCACTGAGTGAGAGTGCCAGGTCCCCGAGGCCACGACCACGGGTGACGAAAAGAGCAGGCTGGGGGTGGCGACTAAGATGGAGGAATTGAACTGGAGATTTTTCTATCATTCTATTGGGGACAACCAAGCAGGAACTGAACATAAAGGCTCAAGTAAGCAGTCTGGGAGAAAGGAGGCACAGTAACAGGGTGACCATACAGCAGGATGGCAAAACAGGAGGGCGACAGTGCACCGTGGTGACACTGCGCTGCAGCAACACCATAGCATGGTGACAGAACAGTGTGGCGACAGCATAGTGACAGCCAGCGTGCTGACACTACACCATGAGAGTCAGTGTGTGGCTACCAGCACGGTAGCAGCACGGTGTAGCTGCCGGAGAGGCTGGTGACAGTAGAGTGCGTTGGCTAAGCGTCCACACACTGGGGTCAGACTGAACTGAGTTCAGATTTACCTCTCTTGTCTTAGAGTCCTCATCTATAAAATGAGGATTATTACAGAAACGACCTCAAATAGTTTCTGCACGAATAAAATAATAGTGGGCGCTGTTTTCTTCTGGAGCAAGGCATGCTGTTTATCATTATTTATGTGATGATTTCAAAACAGTCTCCAGGTTTAGCTTCCGTGTCTCCCTTACCTTGGGCACCCCTCATCCCTAAGCGGGTTGCATCATCTAACCTGCTCCACTTCCTGTTGGCTGCTGGGAGGGTGAGTTAGCTCAGCTCTCAGTCCGGGTAAGCAGACACAGCACATTACACGGGTACTGTCACGCTCCCTCTATTTTCCATTTCACCTTAATCTATTTTGAGGAGTTACCTGAAACATCACTTTGTACCAATTGCCTCCGATTCTTTAGTGGAAGAAAATGCCATATGAATACGAAGCAGGAAAGTAACTTTGTGATCTTTATAAAATATACAAAGGGTTTCTGCAGTGCCCGTGTGAACCCAAACCGAGCCCGTCCTCTGAAAGCAGCACTCCAGCTGCCGGCACAGGGGCGCTGCTCCCAGCTCCCAAGTGCACACCCCCTGCCCCTTCCCTCACAGGCTCCCCTGTCTCCCACCTCCGGAAGCTTCCCTTGCTCTTCTCTATCTAAATGCGCTTCCTCGTGACATCATCCTGTCCCATGGCTTTAAATACCATTTGCACGATCGGGAAACTCAAATCTGAGTCACCAAGCTCCCTCTCTGACATCCAGATTCTTACTTCCGTCTGCATCCTTGACATCTCCACTTGAGCAGATAGTAATTATTTAAACTCACTGTGGCTGAAACGGAACTACCGGTTCCCACCTTGCTGCCGCCCACTACCCCATCACACTTGCCCCTTCCTCCCACCCCACCTTCCACAGCCTGCTTGGGCTGCTGTCAGCTCTTCCCCGGATGACAGCCCCAGGATCCTGCTGAACACCAGGCTCAGAGCACGCCCTGCTAAGTGCTCTTCTCCCAGATAACGCAGCATCTAAACCTGTGACGGTTTTCACCATAACCAGGCAAAGTCTAAGCCTCTTGGTCCGGTTCACATAGAGACCCCAGCCCCTCCTCCTTCCTTACACTCCACCAGCTTTCCCTCCTGGGTCTCCTCCTCTCCCAGGCGGCTCTTTCTGGACATTTCGGTTGGAAATGTGATGATCTCAAAATGATCTCCAGGTTTAGCTTCTGTGTCTCCCTCACCTTGGGCACCCCTCATCCCAGAAACTGGTTGCAGCGAGCTCACCTTTCCATCTCCTCTCTGTCACTTGGATCTCAGCTCAAAGTTTACCCACTCACTCAGAGAGGCCCCCCATGGCCCACCAAGCCCCTGCCAGTGACTGCCATCCCTAGCAGCCCAGGCTCCAAACACAGAGCCTCTGGAGGCTGAGGGCCCGGGGAAGGAAGCATTCTGTCTCCTGCCCACCGGGAGCTGGAGCATCAGCAGGTGCCTGAGGCATAGCCAGTGCTGCCTTCCAGGATCCCAGCTCCCAAGGGGCAGCCCCCAAATTCCAGGTCAGGAGGCCATGGGGCCAGATGGAGAGAGTGGCACCAGGCTCCCAGCCCCTGCGGTGGTGCTACAGCGGGCACCTTGGATGCTCCCGCAGCATGCCTCTCCCTGCCCCTGACTAAGTCTCACCAGCTTCCAAAACTCCGCACTGTCTAACCGGGCTGGAGCTCCAGGGTGCGCTGTTTGCTAGTCAGGCCTCCAGCGGGCTCCCACACACCGCTATCAGAGACCATCGTACGCGTGCATTTATTTACTATCTTTTCTAATAGGTCAGCTTCTTGGGGACAGAAAATCCATCTCACCATGTAATGCGGTAAATGTAGGTTCTTAATCTATACTGGCACACTGATGGGGTAAAATGAGTGAACGGCCACTACAAAGAGAAATACCTTTCATTTTCAGTACCCTCTCCCAGCACATAAAATGGTTATGTCAAATTTTTTAAAGGCACCAATTTATATTTAAATTCTGAAGAAAAAAAAAACTTTTGAGATGGTAAAGAAACTCATGCCAAGACCTAAAGCTATATATCTCTGATTCATGCATTTGAATTCCGGCCAGAAGTACCTGAAGTGAACTCCGAATCTGGTGGCTGGGAGTTATCTAATGTTTTGCCAGCACCCACCTCTCAGCAGTCACGTTCCTGTGACACGCTCTGCAAGGCTTCCAGGTCAAGGCGCTGCCTGCAGCGCTCACAGCTGCATCAAAGAGCGAATCCCATTATAGCGAGCCTCCCGTGGACTCTCGCTCCCTGTTGCTGTCACACAGCGAGTGGCGTCCCCTTCCTTCCCAGGGACAAGGGCGGGCGTGGGAGTGAGCGTGAGGCCCCCAGGAGTCTGTTGGTGGACGGGCCCAAGCCCAAGGACAGCTGGGCTCCTCCCTGCAGGTCTCCAGTGGTTGTTATGCTGGGCTCCCCCAGAGGACGGCCGATTTGGACCTGCACCCTTGTCTGTGATGCACTAACTGGTCAGGGGAGCCATGGTTCCCGGATCTGACATAATACCCTACTCATCTACCAGAAAATCCAGTCCACCCAACACAGGGTCAGTGCTTGACAGAAAGTGCCCTTGAACACAAGAGGGAAAGACTGGAGCTTGCCTGCCTCTCCCTGCGTGGGGGTGGCCTGAAGTTTAGAAAACTGCTGGCGCCGCGGCTCACTAGGCTAATCCTCCACCTTGCAGCGCCGGCACACCGGGTTCTAGTCCCGGTCGGGGCGCCAGATTCTGTCCCGGTTGCCCCTCTTCCAGGCCAGCTCTCTGCTGGCAGCGCGCTGGCCGCGGTGGCCATTGGAGGGTGAACCAACGGCAGAGGAAGACCTTTCTCTCTGTCTCTCTCTCTCTCACTCTCCACTCTGCCTGTCAAAAAAAAAAAGAAAGAAAACTCCTGAGAATGTCCAGTTATTTGGCTTCTATCTATAGTGATAAATACTCTCTTCACTAAATTATACCCTTCTTGTCATGAATCCTATGTTATGTGATATTAATATCCCTGTTTTCAAGAAAAATAGTATATATTTGCATGTATATAATATCTACATATGAAGTGAATATGGCAAGATGTTAAAAATTGTTAAATCTGGGGCTGGTATTGTGGCATAATGGGGTAAGCCGCCACCTGCAATGCCAGCATCCCATATGGGCACTGGTTCAAGTCCCAGCTGATCCACTTCTAATCCAGCTCCCTGCTAATGCTCCTGGGAGAGCAATGCAAGATGGTCCAAGTGTGTGGCCCCTTGCCACCCAGGTAGGAGCTCTGGAAGAAACTCCTGGTTTCTGGCTTCAGCCTGGCCCAGCCCTGGCCATTGCAGCAATTTGAGGAATGAACCAGTAGATGGGAGATCTCTGTATCTCTACCTCTCTCTCTTTCTCTCTCTCTCTGCCTTTAAAATAAATAATTTTTTTAAAAAGTTGTTAAACCTTAAAATGAGTTTCTAAAATGCTTCTACAAGCACAATGAAAAAAATAAATGTCACACTGTACATAACTATGTGTAATTATCATTAAAATATTTTTAATTAAAATAAAGAAAGTGGCTAAAGTCATGAGATCCTCTGAGGGCACAAGTGAATGCCCTTCCTCTGAGACGTGCATGGCTGGGAACATCCACGACTCTGTCACTCACCCAGGTGCTGTCTGGTACGTCTGAAGCCAATTCCTAAGACCCTTCAGCCCACTTTTTGGAAGAAAGCGCAGGAGGAAGCAGTGGAGGAGGGGTGGGTGTGAAGCAGGTGTGCTAGGCACTGATGACCAACCAGTTTGAGTCCAGGGAATCCAAACAGCCACACACACAGCAGGTCATGGGGGTTTGTACCTGTGGACAAGCAGCAAGGGACAAGACTCCTGAGCTCATCTCCAGCTGGTCCCAGACTCGGGAAAGCGGCAAGGGTGCGTGGAGCCTCATCCGCATGTGCCCCACTGGTACTGCCCTGGTGCTGCCTATCCTGAGTCCCTGGGCTAACACACTGAAGGACTTCCTGCCCTGGGGGCACCGACACAGGGCCCAGGTTGTGCTGGACGGTCTGTCACAGCCTCCAATGCTGCACTCCCAACACACTGTACATTTGTCCTTGAGAACCAGGAGCAGGAAGTGGAGTGGATGGGGTGTCCTGGGACAGGACCGTCCACAGCCTGGGAAGTGAAGTAGCAAGAACCCAAGTGGCATCACCTCCAGTGTGACCAGGCACCGGCCACTTTGACTTTTGAGAGAAACTGGTCGTTGACACATGGATGGATGGTTCTAAGACTCCTTCCAGCCCTGAAATTCAATGACATTCTACTCGCAAAGTCTTCATCAAAACTTTTCCCTTGTCAACTCATTATCAAGCTGACAAAGTTCTCTAGGAACAACAACAAAAAAAAAGTTGCTAAAGTCTTTCACCCTTTAGGGAAAAAAATAACATTTCCAAAAATAAGAGGTTCCCCCAGATAGTTATCTGGCTCGGAACGTGGCTGGGCTGTGAGAGAGCCAATCAGGAGGCTTTCTCGGACTCCCACGCCCCTGCCTCCCACCAGCCTGTGAAGCGCTCGCGATGGCAGTGAGCAGGGACGTCAGAGTCTGCGCAGCAAAGGCAGAGCCGCCAATGTGCTCAGCAATCTAACAACAAGTCCTGGCCTAAAGGATCCCACCTTGCCGGCGCCGGGGCTCACTAGGCTAATCCTCCACCTTGCAGCGCCAGCACACCAGGTTCTAGTCCCGGTCGGGGCGCCAGATTCTGTCCCGGTTGCCCCTCTTCCAGGCCAGCTCTCTGCTGTGGCCCGGGAGTGCAGTGGAGGATGGCCCAGGTGCTTGGGCCCTGCACCCCATGGGAGACCAGGAGAAGCACCTGGCTCCTGCCATCAGATCAGTGCGGTGCGCCGGCCGCAGCATGCTGGCAGTGGTGGCCATTGGAGGGTGAACCAACAGCAAAAAGGAAGACCTTTCTCTCTGTCTCTCTCTCTCACTGTCCACTCTGCCTGTCAAAAAATTTTTAAAAAATTTAAAAAAAGGATCCCACCTTGCTTTAGAAATTACACCTAAGCTGACACACGAAGTTCATGGGAAGGGCGCAAGGGCTCAGGTCCCACACTGACAAGGTCCAGGGAACACCAGCGCTGACTCACACTTGTGGTTTCCGCCTATCCCGGGGGACGAGTGTCCCACGGTTATCGGTACCCACGGACATGTCCACAGTGTTGGCTTCAGGCAGTGAGAGCTGAGTGGTTGGTTGCTCCGTTCCATAATATAGATTCAGCAGCCAGGACTCAGCCTGTGCTGGGACTCAAACCTCGGAAACAAACTCCCTGCTTCACCCTGGTGGAAAGATCTAGATGATGGAGGCACGAGCAAATCGAGGAGCGAGATGCCATCAGCTACTGAGCAGAGGAACCAAGTGGAAGGACCGTCGCCGTGTCTCAGGTGGGTGGAGGGCGTGGAATTGTCTCTTCTGAGGGCCCAGGCCCCAGCCCCACAGACCAGCTGTTAGTGCCAGGATGCAGAAGTCAGCCAGATGCTCACGCGTCTCTCACCTCCACTCCCCGAAATACAGCCTGGAGAAGCAGGGGTGAATGAGTGCCGCCTCAAACCACACCCACCCTGCCCTTGGCCTCAGGAGCAGAGGGGCCTGGCTCAGGCTTGTTGTCTCAGGGCCATGTTTACACGGCTCCCGCCGACACCACCAGCCTCACGACAGGCAGATTGGCGTGGTAATGGTCGCTCTGCCCCTTCCTCTCATCTCCGTCTGCCTCCAGGATGTTGCCTGAGAAGGGATTTCACAGCCCACTCACACAAGGTCTCGCCGCCATGCTAACCACCCCAGATAGCCACCTAGCAGAGGGAGGGGTGGCTTTTGCCCCAGGGCTGAGGAGGGATTCTCCCACAGTGCCTCGTCAGGACTGCACTGGGCGTGCAGCGTCCGGGTGCTCCTCACCACTCCCCGCGAGGGCACGTCTTCTGCCGGAAGCTCAGGCTCACTGGTTGGAGATTTGTCCCTGCTCAGAGACGACTCCACGCGGATGGCTTCTTAGAGGGAAGTTGTTTGAAGCTCAGTTCACAATATTTATCGACTGCTCACTCTGATGTAGACTCCAGGAGGCAGTTTTTGACATGTGGAGCAAGTATGGCATCCACCAGACTTCATTATTCCGAAGTACAGTGAGACTCCACAAAGCACCCAGGTTCTGCGAGTGAAACGTGCTCCAGACAACGAAAAGCACCCAAATAACTTATTTCTCGTTCTCCTATGAGCAATTAAGAGGAAGCAACACAAGTTAGAAAGCGGAGGCCGTGAATCCAGAGGTAATTTATTCAGACTTCCTACTCTCCAAGGATAATAAAAAGTAGTAAATCCTGAACTAAACAGAGTCAGCAGCAGGCAGCCTTTCCAAATGTATTCTGTTCTGGGCTAGCGATGATTAAATCAGACAGTGATTCACTTTAAACTACAATGATGTTCGGTGCTGCATATGTTTAAAACATTAGCCTTCTCTGCAGCTTGATACAAAGGCTATGATTCCTTCATGTTTTTCCTGCAATAATTCTTAGATTTTTTTTTCTTCTTCACAGCCGAGAGGGAGTTTTCACAACCAGATCCCTAGCATGAGTCAGTTCCTGTTGATGAGAACACACATGATTTTGCAAAACAGGAACCTTCCACTCATTGAACAAGGGCACTGTTTCTTAGAGTCTCCTGCAAATGGAAAATGGAGAGACCAGTTAATAAATCTGGGGAAAACGGAAGAGGCTTTGTAACCCTTGCCTCCACATCCCCAAATCAATGGCTTCCATTTTCAGGAATCATAATCCATGATAAGAAATACATTTTACCCTGGTGGCATGTATACGTCTTACTGGGTGCCAAGCACACAAACACACAAATGCACACATGTTAAGTTTTTACTGAAACCATTCTTCATTCTCTAAGAGATGCTCTCTGATAGTTTTAATTCTATGTCATTAATTCTATGTGCTGGTCGTGATAGAAGCATTGTCCTCATGACCCATCAATGAGTCACAATTTAAGAACCTGCTGTTCCCCAGGTAAGAGTGAGCAGCCAAGAGGAGAACTCAGGCGCACAGAGGTAAGTGCACAAGGCAAACAAGCTCGCATCACACAGTGCATGTCCACAGAGGAGCAGTGTGCACTGGCTGCCCTCATGCAGCCCTGAGTTAAAGCATAGCCACCGCTTTTGCAAGCATCCAACCTGACGGTTTTGAAAAGAAGCCCTAAACAGCCCGTCAGGTAGAAGCTCAAATGTCCAGGATTCATATTTCCATAATTTAGGGATTTTTTAAAAAATGTATTTATTTATTTGAAATTCAGAGTTACACAGCGAGAGAAGGAGAGGCAGAGAGAGAGAGAGGTCTTCCATCCACTGGTTCACTCCCCTAGTTGGCCCCAACGGCCAGAGCTGGGCCGATCTGAAGTCAGGAGCCAGGAGCTTCTTCCAGGTCTCCCACACGGGTACAGGGGCCCAAGAACTTGGACCATCTTCTACTGCTTTCCTAGGCCATAGCAGAGAGCTGGATCGAAGTGGAGCAGCCGGGACTCGAACCAGCGCACACATGAGATGCTGGCATGGCAGGCGGTGGCTTTACCTTCTATGCCACAGCACTGGCCCCAAAGATTTTTTTTTTAAATAGTGGGATAAGACTTATAATCCATTAATTGGAAGTGAAAATGTACCACTTTCTCTTTAGTTCTCTCTTTCTGACCTAAACAGCTGATCTCTGAAATTCCTTGCACGGCAAGGGATAAAGTTTGGAGCAATGTCCTGATATCAGTGTAGACAGCCTGGGACAGAGACGATCCCACCCAAACTCCCCGTCTCCCCTGCCTGTCCTGGAGCTGTGTCGCGGACGAGGCTGCCGGATGGGCCCACTGCCCTCTGTCGTCACAGCCTCCAGTGCAGGAGTTTATCCAAGTGCTGGTCACCGAAATGCGAGGGGGAGAAACCTGCCACTCCTAGACCTGCGCTGGCAGAAGTCCACTCCCTCCTCCTGTGCAGGCTGGAAGCAGAGCTCTCGGGGAAGTGGGGAGGAACCTGGACCCACATGGACAAACGATGACCAGCAGCACGCACACGGGCTTACAGGGAGACCAGGAAATAAAGGCCTGTGGTGTTCACTGTCTGACATGGGAGTGTTGATTTGGTACAGTTTCTAGTACCACATGAACCATCTCGGCACCTCAAACCTCGCTGGTATGTATAGTGCACCTGCTTCCGGCTCATCCTAGTCTTAGGTGAAAACTCTCAGCTTTCAGGTTTTCTCCATCCTCCTCCTTCTCCTGGTAGTTTTCCCATGGTAAGGGGTGTCTGTTGTCAGCGAGACAGAAGCCCACCTCCACCAGACCTCCACCGGCCTCTCTGGGGAACTAGCTCACCCCACCTGACCCTGGGCACTGCACTGACTTCTAAGCTGGAAAACTCAAGGGCTGCCGGTTCACAGTCATTGGGAAGACCCTGATGAAGCCCCGTTGTCCTCCAGTGGCACCACCAATGTGCTGATTCCTGCAGAACCAAGCACCAGCCATGGCTGGTGGGGGGATCTCTACTCTCTGCCCCCTAACTGTTCCCCCAGGGAGGATGCAGGCGTTCTGGGTGCATTCACAGGACATGTAGACCAAGGGAGAGGTCAGCGCAATCTCCAGCCCCCTCCTCACTTTCCCAGCCGTCTGTACCTCTGCAGCCACCCCACGTGGTATGGTGCATCTCAGGGGGCCCTATGTCCAGTGGGAATAGTCAAAAGCCACTCTGCTTCTAGTTTCCAGGTCTCTGTCTTGTTTTTCTGTCTTTTTGCCTTTATTTCCTGTATTGGTGGCGCTAAGCTCAAAAAAGCAGGAACAGGAGGACTCATTTCTCTACCCCCCACCTCACCCCCTCCCTAAATTATTCTTTGCTCCCAAGGACACACACAGTTCTCCTTTGCGAGCCCATGGGGACTCTTGGTCCGTTGTTATCTTGCTCCTTTCTGACCCTACAGACTGTCCTGTTGTGAGCAATCCCTGGCCTCTTTTTCTGCACTTAACCTTAACGGCAGACGGAGCAAGCGGAGAAGCTGGCTTCCGCACGCCTCAGCAGGCACCTGAAATCGATTTCTGTGATGCACTCGACCTGGTGCATGCAGAGCTGGGGGGCAGGGGCGCGGGAGACGAGTTGGCGCGAGCTTCTGATGTCCAGCAGAGGCGGACGCACAGCGGCAGTTCAGGTCTTGCGATAGGTGCTACCCCCCAGCACACGACACGGGCTCTCGGGGAGAGGCGTTGCTATGGAAACCAAGCTGGTGGAACTGGAATTAGCCACTGTGACACAGTACCCATCCCAGCCTCCTCTTTTGTCAAGGATGAGAATCCCCATGACATACACAGCCCAGTGATAGACACCTGTCTCCACACCTTGCTCACCACAGCATACCTGCTCTGCCTCTAAAACAGTATCCCAACTATTTTTTGAGATTATATTTAAAAAATATATATATATATATATATATATATATATCTAAAACTGATTCTGTGGCCCAAGGATTGCATCCCCAAAGGCTGCCGGCTGTGGGGACATTTACTGTCACTAGGTAGAGCCTGTGTTCAGCATCTTGCCCAGGCATGGGCAGTGTCTGAGTGATGGGGACAGCGGATGCAGCCAGACGGGAGCAGCACTGCCTTCACCCTCTGGTTAAGCAGTCTCATTACATCATTAATGAGCTGGAAATGAAGTTTATATAAGAATCCCATGAAATCGTGATAGCATTTTTAATATGTTTAAATTAATAGAGCATACGTTATAGATATTTCTTATTCCAGATTGAGTTTAGTCATTCCCGATAACCTTTCCTGTCCTCTTTCCTCTAAAGTCCTACTGTAAAATCCCAGTCTCCGTGCTGCTGGCTTGCAGGTGCCTGAGCCACAGGCACCTCCCGGGCCATGATGGTGCAGACTCACTCAGCAGGGTTTTCCCTCGGGGTTGCCTCTTATTGTGGCTGCAAACTGTGGCTCTGAAGACACAGCCTTGCAAGGGGAATTTGGGAAGAAGTTTGTGGACCTTATAATTTCCCTCACTTTGCCTGAAACATTTCTGGTGTCCAGAAGCACGCAGTAAAGCAAGCATGCTAGGTCTACCAGAAGGGACATCTTGTGGGAAGTTGGGCAATTATGTGTCTAAAGTGGTTTAAACACAATCATTCTTCAAGACAGGAAGGTGAACTCAATGAGGTCGTAAAAATAACTGCCCAGGCCGGTGCCGCGGCTCACAAGGCTAATCCTCCGCCTAGCGGCGCCGGCACACCGGGTTCTAGTCACGGTCGGGGCGCCGGATTCTGTCCCTGTTGCCCCTCTTCCAGGCCAGCTCTCTGCTGTGGCCAGGGAGTGCAGTGGAGGATGGCCCAGGTGCTTGGGCCCTGCACCCCATGGGAGACCAGGAAAAGCACCTGGCTCCTGCCATCGGATCAGCGCGGTGCGTCGGCCGCAGCAGCCATTGGAGGGTGAACCAATGGCAAAGGAAGACCTTTCTCTCTGTCTCTCTCTCTCTCACTGTCCACTCTGCCTGTCAAAAAAAAAAAAAAATAACTGCCCACAGTAGCATACATACACCACTCCAGGCAGGAGTGCCCTGTGTTGTCAACACCCTATAAGCAAGAGGCTACACGCCCCCTTACAAGCTGCTGCACATTTAACCACTCTTCTTTCCACCCACCAGGGAACCTGAGCCCTTCCAGAGGTCACAGGTGATGCTGGGAATCGCCACGGACACCCTCCCAGGCAAGGCGGACTGGTGCGCACACACATACATTTTGATTAAAGAAGTACAAATCAATGTTCACAGTAGCTTCATTATGAAATATTGAGAAGGAATGACGGTGGTGGGTTGAATTGTGCCCCCCATAATTCCTATGTTGAAGTCCTGTCCCTCACAGTGTGACCTTATTTGGAAATGGGGTCAATGCAGATGTCATTAGCTAAGTAAAGCTGAGGTCACAGAGGAGGCGAGGGGGCCTCTGACCTAACCTGACTGCTGTTGTTACGGGAAGGGAACATATGGAGACAGACATGCAGGAAGGAGAAGCCAGAAGACAAAGTGGAGACCGGGGTGATATGTTTAAAAGCCGAGGGTTGTCAGAAACTTCAAGCACCCACTGGAAGCTGGGAGAGAGACCTGGACTGGATTCTACCTCCAGCCTGAGAAAATTCAACAGCATGGTTCAGACTCCCAGCCTGCAGAGCTTCGAGGCAACACACTCCTGTTGACACTGCCTGGTTTGTGGCCGCTTGTCAGGGGAGCCTCAGCGAACAAACACAACAGTTGTGTGAGGGTCCTGGGGTTGATCTATAACCCAACAGCTCATCGCCACTGTTACCGAATTCACCAAAACTCACTTGTCCATTCTGCTGCTGGCGGGTTGTTCCCTAGCTCTGCAGCACGGCCTGCAGCTGCCGCTGGGTTGCAGATACACCTGCCTCCTGATACATCCGTGCCGAGTCCCCTCCAGTGCCCAGCACTTGAGCTGCTGGAAAAAAATGCATGTTTATTCCATGCAAATTGTTTAAAAAGTGGATCTACCAGTTTATATGGCCACCATACAAACAGTTCTCATGTCCCTCACACTTGCCAAAGCTTGGTGTCAGCAGAATTTTTTTTTTACCACTCTGCTTGATATAAAAGTTTATCTTGGCCAGCACTGTGGCATAGTGAGTAAAGCCGCTGCCTGCAATGCCAGCATTCCATGTGGGCACCAGTTCAAGTCCCAGCTGCTCCACTTCCAATCCAGCTCTCTGCTATGGCCTGGGATAGCAGTAGAAGATGGCCCAAGTCCTTGGGCCCCTGCACTCACGTGGGAGACCCTGAAGAAGCTCCTGGACCCTGGCTTCAGATCAGCACAGCTCTGGCCGTTGTGGCCATCTGGAGAGTGAACCATCGGACGGAAGACCTCTTTCTCTGCCTCTCCTCTCTCTGTGTAACTCTGACTTTCAAATAAATAAATAAATCTTTAAAAAATGTATATCTCATTAGATCGCAGAGATAGATTCATTGATTGACTTCTATTTGATATTAACATCATTATGTATGTCTTTTTATTGATTGATTTTTCAACTTCTAATTTAAAAACATTTTAAATGCAGGCAACATGACTTGATGTCCGAACTCAAAAGGCTTCCATAGCCTTGGCAACTCATGACTAGAGCCTAGGGAGAATACTGATGCCATAAACAAGAGTCTCAAATTGTTAAGTCAACAACAGGAGTCACTGTGTACTCACTCCTCATGTGGGATCTGTCCTTAGTGTGTTGTCCAATGTGAAGTAATGCTATAACTAGTACTGAAACAGTATTTTACACTTTGTGTTTCTGTGTGGGTGCAAACTGATGAAATCTTTACCTAATATATACTGAATTGATCTTCTGTATATAAAGATCATTGAAAATGAATCTTGATGTGAATGGAATGGGAGAGGGAGCGGGAGATGGGAGGGGTGTGAGTGGGAGGGAAATTATGGGGGGGGGAGCCATTGCAATCCATTAATTGTACTTTGAAAATTTATATTTACTAAATAAATAATTAAAAAAATCTTCTCTCTCAGAAGTCGTCAGCTTACGGAAAGGGCAGAGATGCTGATCAGAGGACTTGTCAGCAGCCTTCCCAGCACCGTCTACTCCCAATAACCCACAGACTGTGTCTGTGCACAACCGTACACTCAGAGCGGCGGTCACCAACACAAAGTGCGCATCAGAGGCCGAGGTTTCCTGAGAACAAACACTAGGTCACATATTTCCAGCTCGACAGCGACTGTTGACTCAGGTTTGTGTCTGTAGTTTTCCTAGACATTCTTCATTAATAGTGAGACAATGTCATACGGTCACTATAAGTCTCATCTTTTCTGGAGAATGTCACTCTTTGGATACAGTAACCCCATCACAACCTCTTCAGGTAAGAACAAAATTGCTCTGAGCTCCTCAAGGGAGCTGAAGCATAGATAGAATTTGATTTCCCACAGGTCAACCGGTCGGTCAACGTTGATATTAAAACTAGAAGCCAAGTGTCCAAAGCCCGCCACTGCCTATCCACAAGATGACACCAGTTTCCCTGGTAAGCATCAGCCTTTTGAGGCTCCTGCCAAAGCAGCGGAGCTGTTAGACGCTTCCTCTAGCCTTCCTGACCTGCACACACGCTTGTGGAATCGCCCCAGGCACTTTAGAAATCACCTGTCTGATACTTCTCCTCACAGATATTTCAGGGACAAGGCACGGAAAATGGCATTCTGAAAACTACACAGCGATTTGGCCTCAGACTCACAGCAGGAAGCTGAGTCTCCCAAGCCCCAGCCCTGGGTTGGTTCACGGGGACCACCTAGAAGATTCTCACACACCCAGAGCCCAGCAGCTAACACCTGTAAGTGGAAACGTTGGTTCTCTGGACCTGAGCAAATAGTGCTTAGTGGTGCAAACTGGAACATTTTTAAAGCAGCTCTCTTTGGGGAAAGGTAGCTGCCATCTCGCATGACCCCAGACACCCAAGCTGGCCACACAGAGGGAACTGCGGGAAAGACAGAAGCCACACACCTCTGAGTGATGCCTCCTTGCACCTTCCAGTCCAGTCCCACCCCAGGGTGGGCACAGTGCAGTGGGAGACCCCAGCCCAACCTGGAGCGGAGGGACCTCACTCCCACCCAGTCAGGTTACAGAACCATAGACATAACCAACTGGCCTGTTACACAGCAATAGCTAGTGAGACTTCCCCTTCATAGAGCTCTGCCTGCATATGCTCACATGCGTATTCAAACATTGCTCTGTGCTCCGATTCCTTGGCTTCCATTAAATGTGCACGCTCTTCTGAAATGTGGCCTTCCGAGGGCCATAAGATATTTCCCCCAGGGAGACTCCAGAGTTCATGTAGAGATCTTCATACTGTGGGGCAGCTAAGGGACTTCCACGTTTTCACAGTCTCACGTGACACCTGTAGTGAGCATTCTTGGACCCAAAGCTGTGCACAAGTATCTCACTGCATCATTCGGATGGACGCTGGCCATATGATGAGCACCTCAAAATGTCAAACATCTGCATGGTTCAGGCCAAGTCACCTTCGACAAAAACTGTCCCAATTACACTCCCAGCAGCTGTGAGCGAGGACCCTTCACACGTGACCAAACAACACCAGGTCCTTTTTTTATTGTTTTCTTCCAAGTTGGCAGATGAAAAACGGTCTTGCATCTCCGTTGCTTTAATTTTCCTTCCACTAACAAGGGTGAGTGCTTTCTTCATGGGTGTGAGATGCTCATGCTGCCACCATACCCCTGCAGCCAAGGGGGCAGGCTAATCTCATACATGACGTTGTACGACAGTCAGGGTTCAAGCGACAAGGCTACTATAAAAACTACATGGTAGAAAGAGCATTTTTAATACGTGGATGACAGGAATAATTTTACAATAGGGCCTAAGGAGTCATAATCAATTTCTTCCTGACAGAAGAATTTCACAATCCATTGATTTAAAATCACACAGATGGATGATGACATTTCTAGACCATTTGTACCTGCCACTCGTATCTGTTACCTGTGCTTATAGGAACTGTAAATCATCTTTTGAGCAAACCATTAATTGTGAAAATAAATTTCAACCTCATTAAACTCCTAAAGAGATTATTTTAGGCAATAAAATGTAGTGATAGGAACTAATTTTCAGATTCCTCTTCCATACAAGTTAATTTTTAATTAAATAAATTATGCCTGGTGTTCATCATGTATTATAGGTGAAAAGTTACTCTTGGCATTAAAGGTAAGCAAATATCATCAGATAAAGGTAGGTATGAGCAAACATCATTTATGTCGGGATATATTATAAATATATAGAGCTCAGGCATTCGACCCCGGGGTTAGGCTGTCTGCTGGGATTCCCACATCCCATATCAGACTGCCTGGGTTCAGGGGCTCACCTCCGGCTCCTGTCTCCAGCTTCCTGCTAGCAGAGACCCTGAAAGGCAGAGTAGTGGTTCAAGTGATTGGGTTACTGCCGCCTGCATGGGAGATCTGGATTAAATTCCTAGCTCATGAATAAACTTAAATATTTTTTAGAAGACACAAATATACAGACGTCTTAAAATCACAACTTTATGAAAAATATTTCTTTAGTTTTGCTCGCTTGAAATATAATAACAGGGAATAACAAAATGACTTGGAAGTTTAAAATACTTGAATTCCACTCAGTTATTATTTAAGAGAATGTCACAAATAAGACTTTGTGATTCAGTTGCACTTTCTCCATTATTGTTAAGAGGAAAACCAGTTCCTCTTTGCTGGATTTCCTCCCACTTTCACTTGTTTTTTGTGTTCTCCCCAGACCACTCATCAAGCATTTTCCCAGCTCCTGCTGCCTTCCTCTCCTCTGGCTGCTACCATTCCGCCTTCTGCGGGAGGCGTGGGGCGAAGCTCCTTGTGGACATCAGTCACTACAGACACAGAATAGCCACAAGGGCCTGAGATGGATATGATCACCCCCAGCTGGCAAACCAGGAACTGAGACCAAAAGCAGTTAATGCCTTGCCCCAGTCACCAACCAGTCCCTCTCCGACTGCCTCCAAACGCTCACCAGCTAATTCATGCACAATGCCAGAGACCTCCCAAATCTTCATATTCAGTCTCGAATCTCTGTGTGTTGCAGACCCAGGTATCAAACCCATGATAGACTTCGCCACTTGGATGGCTCACAGGCACTGCCATCAAAGGGACAGGGCTCTCGGCCAGGATCTCTCCTCACGCACCTGCTGTGCCTTGCCCACGGGCTGTGCCATTTGGTGTTGGGAGTCACATAGTAACCCACGCTCCCACCTCATCTGCAGCACTTTGTGGTGCAGGCTGGAGAGTAAGTATCAACTTAAGCAGATGTCAATTGCTTAGGGATTCATCATAACTTAGGAGAAGAGGTGGAGGAATGTTCTAGAAGGCAGAAGCTGGATTTTGGAATTGGAGAGCCTGAGTGTGCCTCTGTCCTTGTGCGAACTTCCCTGGCTCATCTGTGACAATGAGAAGGGCTCAGCTATTCTCGGTGCTGCGGTGAGGAGAAACTGAGGCAGCTGCGAGGCAGCCACACACCTGCACACCTGGTGATCTCTCTGCTATTCCACCAAGCCCTACAACCGGCAATAAGAACCCAGCCTTCTAAAGTTGCACAGTCATTCTGGAAAGCAAGTTGTTGCAAAGTCTTCAAAAAGAACAAAGGGGCAATTTTTGACTCCCACACAATTTGAAACAGATTGGAAGAAAGGGACTAGGCACATTTTCAAAAGCATCGAGTGTGTCAGAAACGGGAGAAAACATTGACTTGTCGAGATTGTAGGCTGCAATGCAGCCTCTAATTGTTCTAATAACTCACTTTTCTGGGACAATCAAGCTATCGCCAAAGGAAATGATACCCTGATAATGTCTTATTAATAACAATTACATTCTTCAGAAATTGACACATAAGACAGAATTCAACCGGCTCAAAAAGATACAACTACAACTGCATCATTTGGCTGGAAGTGTTCTGGTCACAAAATGTCCATAATTACTGCAATTCTGTGCCTTGTTTGAGCCCGAAATTACGCTGCTGACAGCCTTTAGTGACAAAAGCACTTTCAACAGCCACACAAATTTTAGATGGGGCTGGTAGGTGTCTCCTGTTGGAAGTCCGATGGCAGCTGCAGCATTTCCGAGTCGAGCTGTGTCCGTGTGCTCTCATTCTGGCTGGAACACTTACTTCAGCTCTGTTGTTTTGATTGCAATATTGTCCAGCAGGCTGAGCTGATGATTAATTCCCATTATTAAGATGACTCAGGCTCCTTTCAGCTGGTCATTGGAAATCCACACCAAGGACAGCCTTGAAAGTGATCTGACTGCAGATTTGGGAAGTGGAGATTAGGTGCCTGCTCCTTCTATAACTCAGCAATGTTTAGGCCGCATGCACTTACTATCCAAAGATGGCTGTGGCTTCTTAGAACCCTGAGAGTGGTGGGGATAAAAGTCACAATTTCTGTGTCCCTGGGGGTCACGTAATGAATGGCTTGATGAAATTAGTCAGCAATGAGATAAGCAAGGGGGAGACCCAGAGAGGAGTCAGAGGGGGCACTTTTGTAGGAAACACACTTGGGAGCCTAAACATGTGTCCTCCTTTATTTTTTAAAATATTTATTTGTATTTATTTGAAAGAAAGAGTTGAGAGAGAAAGAGAGAGAGAGAGAGTTTGTTCTTCCATCACTCCCCAAATGGCCATAATGGCCAGAGCTGGGCCACCCCAAATCCAGGCTAGGAGCTTCTTCTGGCTGTCCTATATGGGTGCAGAGGCCCAAGCACTTGGGTCATCTTCTGATGCTTTCCCAGGCACACTAGCAGGAAGCTGGATCAGAAGTGGTTCATCCAGGTCTCCAAGCTGCACACATATAGGATGGTGCCATCGTGGGTGGTGGCCTTACCCACTATGCCACAGTACTGGCCCCTGTGTCCTCCTTAAGAATACATTCCAGCATTCCTTGTTTATGGGGGGATGACCAGAAGTTTACCAGAGTAGACCCTTGACCCAAGGAAACTTACAGGATTTCCTCTTCTAAAAACATTATTATCTCCCACATCAGTGCAGAGGCCCAAACACTTGGGCCATCTTCCACTGCTCTCCCAGGCCATTAGTGGAGAGCTGGATCAGAAGAGGAGCAGCTGGAACTCAAGCTGGCCACTACATGAGATGCCTGAGTCACAGGCGGCAACTTAACCCAGTACACCACAATGCTGCCCCAGCTTTTCCTTTTTAGCTCCAAGTAATACATGTGTTAGTTAGATTGATTTAGCCATCTCACAGTGGATGCGTACTTCAAAAAAGCATGTTGTATACCATGATAATATATAATTTTTTGTCATTCAAAAATAAATAATTTATTAACAATTTTGAGTTAGGAATATGTACAAGAGGGCCATGGTACAGACTGTAGTTAGGAATATTGTGTACTTGAACCTCATCAGGGTGACTCCTCCTGATTGCCTTCAGGCTGTGACCTCTGCAGCCCAGTTGTATGTGTGTGTGTGTGTCACATATACATACACGTGTATACACACACATGCATACACGCAATATATATGCACATACACACGCACATATTCATACACATACATACTCATACACAAACACACATATACGTGCACATGCACATATGTGTACACACATACACGCCTACACAAGCACACCCACATATGCACACACCACACTCCTAACACTTCCGGAGAGCCCCAGCCAGCACAGCTGCACTGTCTGGCCGCCTGCGAGCAGGGGCGACTCCAGGTCCCACGGTCTCCCCACGTAGGAGAGCACACCTTTGTGTTTGTTTTGCCTTTTTTTGCCCTGGTGTCATCTCAGCTCATTTTAATTTCCCTTAACCTAGGAAGGAGCTTTGAGGAAACTCAGAACTCACCCAGCTTAATTTTCCTAATACATAAATTATAGCACATTGTTCTCTTTCTGAAAGTCCACATAATTTATTGGTATCCAAGGCCCTTCCCAGCTGGGCCTGGAGCTGCCACAGTTACCCTTGGACATGGCTGCCCACTCTGCTTCACTTGGCCCCGGCTGGTTCTCTTCCTCCCTTCCGCTAACCTTGTGGCCTCCCTCCCATCAGCACAGGTTCCGTCTCCCAGCCTCGGACAGCACAGCTGTCGGGTCTGTGTCCCCTCCTTCCTGCTGCAGGGAAGCACTGGCTCCTGCGGTTCTCAGAGCTCTGGGTCCAGGACCCCCGCACAGCACGGATCCGGCTCTGCCTCGTGGTGTCGTTTCTTGGGAACAAGTCACATTTTCCATCTGGATGATTGCTTTTCCTTGGGAGGACAAATTGTTTTGCTCCACTGTTTTTCCTATAGTCCAGTACAAAAGCGTGTTCAGTAGCTGTTTGCTGAATAAACAAATGACCCAGCCAGGAAAGCTGAAGCAGCTCAGACTTGTTCACCTTCTACTTCAGCTACTAATGCCGTATTTCTGGTAAATCTTAGGTACATGCATCCATCACTCCTCCTGGGGTTTGGTAATAAACAGTCACAGCAGAGCAGAGAGCAAGGGTGATTTCTTCTTACTGAGAGCGATCATTTTGGTGACAACTCAGAAAAGTATGTGCTGGGGATAACTATGAGCTGTGCCTGACAACCACAATAATAAGTAACTTTGAAATTCTCTTTCACAGAAGCATCTGAATTTTTGACTCTGGTGGTCCCACTACATAATTTACTAAAATACTTCCTGGCACTGGGACCCCCAAGGCTCTAGGTGTAGCAGGAGGGGCCCAGGTCTTTCCAAGGCTCTGGCATCTTGGAGAAGCCTTGGGATGCGGTGGAGATGCCAGCACTGGCGACCCTGAGAAGCACACCTCTGACCATTCCTCTTGTCCTTCTGCTCATCGCAGGGACACAAGCCAAGAAATCACTCACATCGATGTTGTATCTCACCACATAATAAAGATGGCATTCTCTGTAACACAACACGGGTGCAGGCTACATGTCACTTAAAATCAGATGTGAAATGTCTCAAGTGGTATGGAAGTCCAGAAGCTTCTAAGTTATGTCAAGAGTCTCGTCGCCTTTTTCCCCTCACAAGGGTATCATTCAGATGGAGAATTACTCATCTATAGGTCCCAGACCCTCGTCTTTATGGCCCAGCCTGCTTGGCTTAGCATCACTGTACTGACAATGGAGTTGGCCATGGCCCCAGCTGACATAATTACTGATCAGCAGTGTTTCTGCAAATATGTTATAAATATAGACTTGTCTACAGCTAAAGGTACAAGTTGTTATGCTACTGGTACAAAATGACCAAGAAGTTAAGGATACTGTGTGATAACTTTTTAAATGAATGGGTGTGTTACAACTTAACCAACATGTTCTGAGCACCAGCTAAGTACAAGGTGTCAAGGCAGATACCCAGGGAAAATTACAGATGATTGAGTCCCGGTCTCTACCAACAGGGGGCGTCTCATAGCTCAGGAGAGCTAGCCACACACTACCACTAACTCAGGTAGACTGGACAGGCGAGGCCCAAGAGGAATGAGGCACTCTGGGAGCACAGGTGAAAGAGGTGTCTCCTTCAGCCAGGGGACAGTGCATTTGCTGTGGTCCTGGGAGACCTAGCAGGATGTTGGTGGCTGGAGAGAAAGCTCGCAGGACAGCAAATGGGGAGAGTCAGCTTGCAAGAGCCTGCTCTCACCTGCATAGGAAGTAGAAGTAGCAGGGAGCTGAAGGAGGGCAGGTTGGACGTGAAAATTCTAGGCAGATGTTTCAAAATTATATATGCTGTGCTAAGAAATGAGGACTCTGCTCTCCAGGCTGTGAGAAACCAAGAAGAATGTGGTGGCCTTTGTCACGCCCCCTCTAGAAGCAACCTCTGGGGGGATTTGAGCAGGTGGCCTGGAAAGCAGGTAAAGCTGTCAGAAGGATCAATGGCCCAAAGTGGAAGTGGAGGAGGAGGGCTTGGGTGACAACAGCGGTCTCTGTGATAAGGAATAAGTTGCTTGCCCAAAGCTGCCAGCAGGTTTCTCCTGTTGCTGAAGGTAGAGTCTGGTATTGAAACCAAGGATGCTAGAAGGCTCCAGTGTCACTGTTCGTGGACGGATGCTGTGTAAGGAACCGAGCAGGTGTCAGCTCAAGGCAGGGATATGCAGGAGTCGGGCAGGTGCAGGTCTGGAGGCCCAGTTGTCTCCAAAGTTTGATAAAGGAATAAAACTGGAGATATCTGGCTTGGTGAAAAAGTGGCACGGGGTTAATTTGTGGGTTTGCTTCTTTCAACTCCAGAGTGGCCTGCAGCCCACAGAAAGCCCTCTACTACTGCTAGGACACACTGACTTCCAGAGTTGAAAGCCTGCACTCACCAGAGGTTCGTTGGTACAGAAGTTCTCATTTGCTAACTCAGATGAGTGCAAAAGGACAGCAGTTGTTTCTGAAAACCTGAGTGCTTAGAAAAACTCACTAAATTTGAGTTGCTAAAAATATTGTCAAATTGGGCATTATGATATGGCTACGAAAGATAAAGGGAAATAATAATAATAATCTAAAAAGATCTAGCAAATAATTAAAGAATTTTGCTGCAGCATGTCTTGGGGTTTACTATAAAATCCTTTCAACATTTCTGTAAGCTTGAATATTTCCATAATAAAACGATGAGGAAAATGTGTCTAAAATTCTACAGGGATGATTCTGAGTTGCTGCCAGGATGGTAAGTTAGCGTGAAGGGCTGGTCTCTCGCTCTGGTCCAGCGCTACAGAGCCCACAGAGCAGCAAGGTCTAGGACCTAGAAAACACAGAGAAGATCACGCAGGTGCAAAAGTCTCCATGCCACATATTCTGACTGCACATTGCATTGTGCTTTGTTTTCTTAAATATTGCAAGGTTTCTTTTATTTATTTTATTATTTTATTTTACTTTATTTTGTCTCCTACACAGCCCATCAGCGTCTTAACTATTAGAACTCCCGTGTACAGCCAAAAAAATCTACAACTGCAAGTGAAAGGAATCCCAGAAAAATAAGAAGTTGAAAATGCTGCCTCTGTCCCTTCAGCTGAAGAACCACAGACATCACCACATGTTACGAAGCTGCCCTTGGAAAATCACTTCCGGCACAGAAACCCTGCAGGACTCACAGATTCCGGCTCCGGTGCTGTGTGCCTTGCCTGTTACTTCGAGTCTCTCAAGAGCCTGTAACTCTACGGGTATCACACTTAAAGTCTGCAGTCTTGGAAATAGCATTCAGTTTTCGTTTCTTTCTCTTTTTTTAACTTAAAGGCATAAATTCTTGTAAGCTTTCTTTGTAAACCAGAAAGTATTAGTTATTTTGCTGATGTAGATAGTTTGTATGAAATAAGTCAAAAATTGTTTTCTTTCACTTTAATCATTTTTATTTAAACTCCTGAGGAGAAGGAAGCCAGAGAGGTGTGGGGAGCAGGTGGGGGCCAGGGCATGAGTGGGTGGGAAGGCACTGGTGGGAGGTCTCAGTGTCACGCCCTCTGGACAGGCACTGATTGGCCCTTGTCACTCCCCACCAATGAAAAACACCAGTTCTGGCTAGCTCTTGTGAGTTGAAATCTGTCTCACCAAAAGATGTGCTCAAGTCTTCATCCCAAGAATCTCACAAGACGACTGTCTTTGGAAACAAGGGGTCTGTGCAGAAGTAACCAAGGTAAGGCAAGGTTATAACAGGAACAAGGTCAGCCCTAACCCACTATTATTGTGTACTCAGAAAAAGGAGAAACACAGCCCTGCACACAGGGAGAACACCATGGAAAGATGAAGCCAAGGATAAGGGTGATATCTCTATACCCAAGGGCACTCAAGATGGCCAGCAGCCACTGGGATCAGGGGAGAGACTCACGATGCAGTCTCCCTGAGAGCCTCTACCAGGAACAACTGGGTCAGCACCTAGACTTTGGACTTCTGGCCTCAGAACTCTAAGAGGACCAGAGCCTGTGTGTCACCTCCAGAGCTGTGAGAAGAACAGTTCCTGTGATGTCACCCCCAGAGCTGTGACAGGACCAATACCTGTGTGTCACCCCCAGAGCTGTGACAGGTAGAATACCTGTGGTATCACCCCCAGAGCTGTGACAGGAACAGTACCTGGTGTCACCCCCAGAGATGTGACAGAAGAGTACCTGTGGTGTCACCCTCAGAGCTGTGACAGGGACAGTACCTGTGGTGTCACCTCAGAGCTGTGACAGGGACAGTGCCTGGGTATCACCCCCAGAGCTGTGACAGGGACAGTACCTGTGGTGTCACCTCAGAGCTGTGACAGGGACAGTACCTGGTGTCACCCCCAGAGCTGTGACAGGAACAGTACCTGTAGTGTCACCCCCAGAGCTGTGAGAAGAACAGTTCCTGTGGTGTCACTCCCAGAGATGTGACAGGACCAATACCTGTGTGTCACCCCCAGAGCTGTGACAGAAGAGTACCTGGGTGTCACCTCAGAGCTGTGACAGGGACAGTACCTGTGTGTCACCCCCAGAGCTGTGACAGGGACAGTACCTGTAGTGTCACCTGCAGAGCTGTGACAGGGACAGTACCTGGTGTCACCCCCAGAGCTGTGACAGGGACAGTACCTGTGTGTCACCCCCAGAGCTGTGACAGGGACAGCACCTGGTGTCACCCCCAGAGCTGTGACAGGGACAGTACCTGTGGTGTCACCCCCAGGGCTGTGACAGGAACAGTACCTGGTGTCACCCCCAAGCTGTGACAGGGACAGTACCTGTGTGTCACCCCCAGAGCTGTGACAGGAACAGCACCTGGTGTCACCCCCAGAGCTGTGACAGGGACAGTACCTGTGGTGTCACCCCCAGAGCTGTGACAGGTAGAATACCTGTGGTGTCACCCCCAGGGCTGTGACAAGGACAGTACCTGAGTGTCACCTCCAGATCTGTGACAGGAACAGCACCTGTGTGTCACCCCCAGAGCTGTGACAGGGACAGTACCTGTGATGTCACCCCCAGAGCTGTGACAGGGACAGTACCTGTGATGTCACCCCCAGAGCTGTGACAGGGACAGTACCTGTGGTGTCACCCCCAGAGCTGTGACAGGGACAGTACCTGGTGTCACCCCCAGAGCTGTGACAGGGACAGTACCTGGTGTCACCCCCAGAGCTGTGACAGGGACAGTACCTGGTGTCACCTCCAGGGCTGGAGAAGACCCATGCCTGTGGTTTCAGTTCACCCAGTTTGTGGGACTTCACCAAGCAGAGAGACTACACTTGATGACCCATGCAGGCTCTGGCCTACTAACTGGTGTCCTGACCACAGGGTGAAATCTGGGCCCTGATCCACAGGGCAGACACCACAGACTGGAGGCACACGACGCTTCTGTGAGCCATCGGAGAGCAAGGGTTTCCAGGAGCCACCAGGGGCTAGGACAGGCGAGTCCTCCCCGGAGCCTTCAGAGTCGGCATGGCCCTACTTACTCCTTGATTTTGGGAATCCAGCCTCCAGCCCGTGAGGAAAACTACTTCTGTTGTAGGAAAACCAGTCCCCTTTCTGCAACAGCCTTGGGAGAGGATTACAGCCCTGGGGCCATAGAGGCTGCAGCTGGGGTGAGGATGACTGGTGACAAGCACAGGCACAGGGCTCCGCCCCACCCCTCCTGCTCCCACGCTGAACACCAGGCTTCTATGGCCAAGGGAGAAACATCCGCAGAGATAAATGACAAGCAGCCTGGAAACCAGAAATGAGCACACAGATTGACAAAAAGATAAGAGAAGATATCAGTGACATAAATCAAGAATAGGTGATTGACTAATAAGAGTAAGCATTGAGTATAAAAAAAAACACTTTGTAGATTAAATTAATAAAATGGAAAGAGAAAACTTGAGTGCTGAACAGTCAGATAGAGAAACTCACTAAAAGCTATAGAAAATAAATATAAAATATAAAAGAAAATGCAAAAATGTGGAACAGAGTACATGTGTACGTACTAACAATAGAAATATAAAAGGAAAAGAAAAATTAATGGAAAGGAATGTTAGAAAAAGTAATTTCTGATAATGTCCTTTTTTTTTAAAGTGCAGGATATCAGGTCGAAAGCATCTGTGGGGTGACAACATTGGTAAGGAAGAAAGAAAATTCACAGTTAGATATGGGATAATAAAGTTCAAAGACTTTATCTACAATGATATCAACATTGGATACAAATAACCTCCAACAACAGAGAGAATATCCACAAAATACACATATGATTGAAATTAAACAACACTTTTCTAAATAATCCATGGGTCCAAGAATAAATCATCAGGGAGATTATAACACATTATGAAATGAATAAAAGTTTTAGAAATATCAACTTTATAGGATGGAGGTAAACAAGTAGTGGGAAATTTACATACACCTACAGCAGAGAAATAAAAAGTTCACAAATAAACAGTTATTTCCTTGGGAGTTTCCTAAGGAACTAGGAGAAGAAAAGAAAACTATATAAACAAGGCAGTGAATTAGAGAAGATGTAAATGAGACAGAAAACAGAAATACCATACGAGAACTATCAATGAAACTAATGATAAATAAGCAACCAACTTTTCGCCAGCTCGGGGAAAAACAGAAACAACAGAAATTAGCAAAATTAGAGATGAAAGCAGGTGGTGAGCATTTGGTGCGGCAGTTAAGGTGCTGCCTGGGATTCCTACATCCCACGTTGACGCCCCTGGGTTCATATCCCGCTTCACTTCTGATCAGCTTCCTGCTAACGCACACCCTGGGAAACAGCAAATAATGGTTCAAGGACTTGAGTCCCTGCCACCCATGTGGGAGACCTGAATTGCCTTGGCCTGGCCCAGACATGGCTGTTACAAGCATATGGGAGAGTTTCTCTCTCTCTCTCACTCTCTCTCTCTCTCTCTTTCTTCCTTCCTCTTCCCCTCCCTATCTCAAAATAAATAAACAATTTTAAAAGTGAAAGAGGAACATCACTAACAAGCATAGAGAAATTGAAAGGATTATAAGGGAATGTTACAAATCACGATATGCTAACAAATGAGGTAAATTAGACAAATTGGACAAATTCCAGAAACAAAAACTACCAAATCTTATCCAAGAAGAAAGAAAATTTAATAGAGCTATAGCAAGAAAAGAATTTAAATTAACAACAAAAATCTATTTTTTATTTTGATAGGTAGAGTTATAGACAGTGAGAGAGAGAGACAGAGAAAGGTCTTCCTTCCGCTGGTTCACTCCCCTAATGGCCGCAACGGCTGGAGCTGTGCCGATCGGAAACCAGGAGCCAGGCACCTCCTCCTGGTCTCCCATGAGGGTGCAGGGGCCCAAGCACTTGGGCCATCCTCCACTGCCTTCCCGGGGCCACAGCAGAGAGCTGGACTGGAAGAGGAGCAACCAGGACTAGAAACAGCACCCATATGGGATGCCGGTGCCACAGGCGGAGGATTAACCAAGTGAGCCATGGTGCCGGCCCCAACAACAAAAATCTTAGCACAAAGAAAAGTCAAGCCCCAGATGACTTCACTGGTGAATTGTATTAAATAATTACAGGACAATGGCAGTCCTTCACAATCTCATAAGATAGGGACTTCTCGAATCATTCAATGTAATTAGTATACTACCATTACCATTAACTTTATATTTGGATACAGGCATCCCAAGACAAGAAAACTGCAGATCAGCCTCATAACATAGATATTTAAAACCTAAATATAAACACAGACACAAAATATAGACATAGACATAAAAATCCTAAATAACATATTAACAAACTAAAATCAGAGACATACAAAAAGGGTTATACATTTTGATTGAGTGATATTTCCTAAAAATGCAAGGTTGGTTTAATATCTGAAAATTAATTACTATGATAAATCATTTTATTAAAACAAAAGACAGAAGATACGTACTCAACATAATAAATCCAGGAAAGCACTTAAGGAGATCCAAAGTTTCCTCGTGACAAAAACTCAACAAAGTAGGAATAGAAGGGAATGTCCTCAGGCAGGTAAGCAGCATGTGTGAAAAACCAACAGCTAACAACAAACTAACTGGTGCAGGTTAAATGTCTCACAAATTCGGGAAGAGCATCAGGAACTTACAGGAACTGAATGGTTCTGCGATGCAATAAGACCAGGGAAGCATGAAAAGAAGGAGGAAAAAGAGGAGGGAGAATGGAAGAAGAAGGGTGAGGAGGAGGTGGAGAAGATAAGGAGGAAAGCTGATGGGCAAAAACAAGTGGAAAGAAAAATTAAAGTCATCTTTTTTGGAGATGAAGAAATAAAATCTCTATGATCTTGCATGTAGAAAATCCCAAAGACATCTCTCACACATACATGCAAATACACACATACTTTCAAAAATTACTAGAACAATAAGTGAGTTTATTACAGTAACAAAACACAAAATCATACACAAAAAGCAATTATGTGAAAATGAATTCTAGAAAAATATTCTAGTCAAAATAGCATTAAAAAATCAAGTAGGAATAAGTTTAACAAAGTACTTGTAAGAATTGTTTTGAATACTAAAAACTACAAATCAGTGCTGACAGAAATTAAAGTAGAATGAAAATTAAATTAAAGTAGAATGAAGGTATACCAGTGCTGTGGCATAGTGGGTAAAAGCCGCCACCTACAGTGCCAGCATCCCATATGGATGCCAGTTCAAGTCCCAACTGCTCCACTTCCAATCCAGCTCTTTCCTATGGCCTGGGAAAGCAACAGAAGATGGCCCAAGTCCTGGGCCCCTGCATTTGAGTGGAAGACCCAGAAGAAGCTCCTGGCTCCTGGTTTTGGATCAGCAAAGCTCCAGCCGCAGCGGCCAATTGGGGAGTGAACCAGCAGATGGAAGACCTCTCTCTCTCCCTCTCTCTCTCTCTCTCTCTACCTCTCCTTCTCTCTGTAACTCTGACTTACAAATAAATAAATAAATCTTTTTGAAAAAAAAAAGTAGAATTCCATGTTCCAGTGTTGAAAGATTGAATATATTCAAAATGGCAATTTTCTCCAAATTGATCTATAAATTTACATCAATCACTGTTGCAATCCCAATAGGTATTTTGTAGAAATATACAAGCTGATCCTAAAATTTACATGGAAAAGCAAAGGACCTAAAATAGCCCAAACAATCTTGACAAAGAATAATGTTGGAGAACTTACACTTTCTGATTTCAGAACTCACCATAAAACTACATTAATCAAGACTGTGGCATTGGCACAGGATAGGCATATAAATCAATGGAATAGGGCTGAGTCCAGAAATAAACCCTTATGTAATGGTTGGTTTAATTTTGACAAAGGAGACAGTCTTTTAAAACAATTGGTGCTGGGATAATTAGATAGCAGTATGCCAAAAAAAAGCGCTCAGACCCTTACCATACACTACTCTCAAAATGGCTCAGGGGACCAAATGTAAGAGCCCAAACAATAAACATTCTAGACTAAAATGCAGAAAATCCTTTGACCTTGGGTTGGGCAAAAAATTCTTGGCAATGGAGCCAAAAGCCTGATCCACTGAATATGTACTGCTTTAGCAATAGGAGAAAAGAGAAAGCTTTGAAATGATCATTTAACTAAAATAAATGTAAGTGGGAGGAACAATCAAAAATGTAAGGGCAAAATCAACGACAGAAAGAACAGAAAACAATAAAAAGGATTATCCAAATCAAGACATATTTACTTAAAAATGTAGAAAAGCCCCTACTAAATTAATGTGTTCTGAAAAGAGAAGATAAAAATAAATGAAATATAGCCTCAGGGAGAATAAACACTGTCTGTATAATACATTACAAGAGCATCATGAACAATCTTATATTACAATTTGATAACTGAGAAAAAATGGATACATGTTTGTTTACTAACATATCCAATAACAAAACTGATTCATGGTGCAGCTGAATAGGTTAATGTGTATTTGGAAGTCCATTAAAATTGATCCACAAAGCAAGGAATTTAGGGGTCATGGATTTAATTAGTGCTTCCATTTCTCTTATGTTTTCTTACAATTACCATTTTTCTTTTCTTATTATGGGCTTGTGGAATGTTTGCTTGCTACAAAATACCCTATAAATTCAATATAATCCCCTTTCAATGCCAAAAGGTTTTTGAAGAATTTCTAAAATTCATATTATAATACACAGAAAATAATAAAGGTCCCTAAATGGCTTTTAAAAAAGTTATACAAAGAAGAGAAAACAGAGAAGTCTCTTTCCACCAGATAGTAAAACACACCAGAAATTCATGTAACAAGTCAGTACTGCGTTGGTACAAGATTGAACAAATTTTCCAGGAAATGGAAGGGAGCCTGCAAATCTGCCTGTGATTTTATATAGGAAATTGATAAGGGACTTTTTAAAGCAATTATTGACAGGAAAACATGAAACACTCTTTGAGGTAAAAAATTTCTGGGATCCTGTTTTTTACCACACACAAATTAAAGACTCATTTGCAAAGTTGAAAACTAAAAGGCTAATAGAGGCAAATGTACCGGAATAATTTTTATAGCCTAGCTAAAAAGAGGCAAAACTCCCTCAAAAGTACAAAACAAAACCAGGGTGGAAAAAGCTAACAGATGAGAGACTGTAAAACAAGCCTAAAATCCACAGATAACTCCTGCAAATCACTAATCAAGAGTGAACATCATAGATGGGCGACCCTATGGACACGCAATTCAGAGAGGAGCCAAACCGGCTTGTGGGTGTACGAAGAGTAACTCAACTTCATTTGATAATCGGTGTGTCTGTTTGAACCAGCCAAATGGTAAATGTCTAGTAAGACAGACAATTCAGATACTAGTGAGAAAGAAGAAAGGTAGAAACCTTTCATACAATAGACAGAAAGCAAACCAGTACTGTAGCTCCAGAATGAGAAATGGTGCAATTTAGTGAGAGAAAGAAAATACATGTACATGCAATCCCACTCTCCTAATTATATTACAAAAAAAAAGAACTCAAACGGATCTGTAAGGCCCATGTAGAAGGACACCCGACTATGTGGGTAGCCAGACCTTACAGATCACCCCAGTGTCTTTGCTAGGTCATTACAGCAGTGGACCCCAGTGACTCATGGCTCCCAGCTTCCAACTGTTCTGTTGTTCACATCCTCATGCGCCCTCAGATTGGTCACTTGAATTGCTCTGGTGATCAAATGTGATCCAAGCAGAGACTTGAAAGGTTCTTGCACACAGATTTAGAAAGGAGCCCAGGCCACTGTGGTAGATGCTGGCAATGTGTAGCCAGGTTGAGTGGAACCTGCCACAAGGCATAGTAATAAGGCTACCAGATGTCTGAAGCCACAGAATATATATGTGAAATATGGCGCTTCTCATGTCTTAAATTTACCTAACTATAAATCTCATTCTAATTCCTGCTCCTTTTTTCTCCTCCCTGTTACTAGTGACCTGTCCCTACTGCTCACGTATAGCGTGCTAGTCTCTTTTAACTACAGTACCACAGTCCACGGTATGCATTTCCCACACTGTTTCTTACTCATTTCCCTAGTGATAGCACACCAATTGTTCCTTGCCACATGAAAAACATCTCAAAAGTCTGTGCCTTCAGACAGCTCACTTGCTCATGACTTGTTGGGACAAGAGTTCAAGAGCTGAGCAGTTTTGGTCTGGCCAAGGTAAATTTAAGACATGAGAAGCGCCATATTTCACAAATATATACGACCGTTCCTGAGTAACAACAAGAATGGAAATCTACAGGAAAAGGCAATAGGGATCAGGCAGATGATGAAGGGTGAAAAAAATCTCAAAATACAACACACTATGACAGAATACAGCCCACCATCAGAGAAAACAACGCATCACGACACAATGACAGCTACCATATAACATCCCATGCAGAACACAGCACAGCATGACAGAGCACCACAACAGAATTCCACAGGCCATGTCATGACATAACATCACACATGATGCAATACAACATCCCATGCAGAACACAGCCCAGCATGACAGAGCACCACAACAGAATTCCACAGGCCATGTCATGACATAACATCACACATGATGCAATACAACATCCCATGCAGAACACAGCACAGCATGACAGAGCACCACAACAGAATTCCACAGGTCATGTCATGACATAACATCACGCATGATGCAATACAACATCCCATCCAGAACACAGCACAGCATGACATAACATACCACATGATGACAAAACACAACATGCCATGACAGAATAAAACACAGCCTAGGGGCCAGTGCTGTGGCATAGTAGGCTAAGTCTCCGCCTGCGGCACTTGCATCCCATATGGGTGCCAATTTGAGTCCCGGCTGCTCCACTTCTGATCCAGCACCCTGCTAATGTGCCTGGAAAAGTGGCTGAGGATGGCCCGGGTCCTTGGGCCTCTGCACCTACATGGAAGACCCAGAAGAAGCTCCTGGCTCCTGGCTTCGGATAGCTCAGCTCTGGCCATTGCAGCCATTTGGGGAGTAAACCAGCAAATGGAAGACTTCTCTCTCTCTCTCTGTCTCTATCTCTTTCTATAACTCTTTCAAATAAATAAAATTAAATCTAAAAAAAACACAGCCTGACAATACATCGTGACAAACCACAAGATGCTATGAGCACACTGAGACACTATACAACATAACACAAATCAAAACAACATGGCATGATCCAACATGCCATGACACAGTACAACATGACAGATACAACATGACCAAATCAACATACCATGAGAGAATGCAACTTGCATTACAGACTATAACCCCGTGATAAGTGTTACCAGGAGGGCCCCTCCCATGGACTCAGGGCAAACTTGATACAACCAAGAACAAGGTTAGTCAAACTCTCTGCAACTAATAAAAATGTGTATTGTTTTTGAAGGATTCTAAAGTCAAATATTCCTTTGTGAGTTTAATTCCTTAAATTTAATTTAATTCCTTAAATTTTTACTCCATTTTAATTACAAAAGTGAGACTCAGAGAATTAAATCACCTATACAAAGTGACTCAATTAATGACCAACAGGACCCAGAACAGAAACTAAGATACCAGATGTCAAAATCAATGCTGTTAACCATTAAAATAGCGTGATCCACTCTGAAGGCCAATTATAAATAAATGAAAACCAGATTTGAAAGACTATTGCTGATTTCTCTCAAAATAAACACTTTCTAAGTTTTTCAAATTCTCTGATCCCTATCACAGTTTTTTCTTCCTTCTGGTCTGTTTAAATTACTATATCAAAACCTCAAAATAGCAGCTATCTTAAAAATAATAATTAATAAAACATTTCCAAAAACTTAGGAAGAAAATATTTATGGAGACCAAACAACCTTTCCCATTGTATTGTGCCATCTTTCCTCTGAAAAAATTTATATATTCTCTTCTCCAAAGGTTCAATGCATTTTCGGTTAAGCACCCTCCCATCTCTCTCTCTCTCACACACACACACACACACACACAAACACACACACGCAGAGCTATCCTTACAACTTCTCCATATCTTCATTTTTTTTTATCTTGTCTCCTAAAAAGAAACAAGAGTCCTACACCAAATTAGGACAGGCAGACCACTCTAAACACCACCATATAAATAGCAGTTATAAAATTTATTTTAAGACATGCAGTCTCATGGAAATACGCCTCTGAAACGGTCAGTACCGCCTGCAGAGCTCAGCTTGCCGAGGCAGTTCTGTGGCTGGTGGCATCACAGCAGGGTCAGCTCCTCCTCCCTGGAGCCTGGGATGGGCAAGCATCCCCCTTCCTTCCTGCACCCCAAAGGCACAAGCAGACTGGTCACCTCCATGGTGCACACAGAGACAGAACTGGAAGTCCAGAGCACATGATCAAAACACAGCGGCTTCGCTGCCGTTGTGATAGAACTGGGACAACTTAAAGGCAAAGGCTAAAAGGTACACTTGCACAGTTGTAACACAGACGCAGAGACACCGACCTCATGGGAGTATGAAGCTGCCGGCCGGACCCCGGCGGTCAGCCTCTCTCCAGACACCTTCATTCCCCGCTTTACGCTGCTTTTCTGGCCTCACTTCCCTTCGGACTTCCGAGATTCCACCAGGAAAATGTAAGGAATGAGTGGAGAACAGAAACCTCCCAGGGGCGGGCTCGGGGCAGGTGCCTTCCCCACGTTGCCTCCGCTGTAACTGTGCACTACTGCGGGGAGGACCCACAAACCAGAGATCAGAGAAATGACGACAGTGCCCCAATGCACATTCCAGTAAGCGTCGTGGCCTGGAACGCGTCTGGATTGGTCCAACTTCAAAGTGCTGACTTTCCGCTCCACCCTCCCACTCGAGCCTGTGCACAAAGTCCAGTTTCTCTAAGAGACTGACATTTTTAAGGTGACTTTGTTTCAATATATCCAACAGACACAGCCAAAGTGTGAAGGTGGGGGCAAAGACCATTTCCTGGGGGTCTAAAGCTCTTTAACTAGTACCTTTTCATCAGAATCCCAGCTGGCCAGGTCCTCCTCAGACCCAGCTCCCACTTGGCTTCTCTCCGAGCCTGTTCCCAGCAGAATCACCCCTCTTCTACACGGCACCCCCATCTTGTGGGTCCTGGCGGCCACAATGAAGGATGTTGATCCTTCTCCTCCTGCCCCACGACTCTTACTAAAATATGTGACCCAACTTACAAGGCAAATCCTACATCGAAAACATGTTTTTATTGTCCTCAAAGCACCTGCTCACTAGAGATGTCATTTTATTTATTCGTTCCAGGTTCTGATTCACACTGAGAACTTAATGGGTAGAAACAAAAGGACAAGTCAAAGGATAAGACAGGGACACAGGAAGATAAGGCTATAACTGAGAGCCCTCCAGACCTCCCCTGCTACCCAAGACATCTATTCACTTTTCAGATATTAAATAGCAATTGTCTGCTCTAACCACACATAGTCGAAGAGTGCAGAGGAATTTGCCAAGCCTAGTGAAACAGACAGGGGTGTGTTCAGAAATAAAAAAGCCATTAAACAAATTGGGTTACTGGGCAAACCAATAACAGATTTCATTCGTTTGTTCATTAAGTAGATTAGATTTTTGGGGAGTGCTTATTGGGAGCCATATGCTGTGGGCGCCAGGGTCCCAGGAGAACAAGAACCCTGAGTGTCTTGTCTACCTCCACCATTCAGCACCTCCTCTCATCCAGCAGTTGGGACAGTAGAGTTAGAGTACATATTTCCTAAAATTTCCATCTTTTCTTTCAGGCTCTCTTTATTTTGCGAGCCCAACGTGGATGCTGCTGTCCTTGGTGTGCCGTGATCACAACAGAGCAGTGGGAAGTCGAGTGTGGGGTGGCACTGAGAACGCACCCACCTGACTTTTCCCTTCCCTAAACACCTGTGAAAACTGATGCACAACAACTGATCCAGAGTGACTTGAGAGCAGGAACTGCTTTAGTTGGTGTCTGCACTGAAAGTCTGTGTTCCCCCAAAATCTGCACTGATGAAGTGCTGACCCCCAGTGCCGCTGCATTGGGCATAAGGACATGGCTAAGATCTGCACAGGGAAAGAGCCCGCAAGGTGGCGTTGGATGAAGCCCAGAGGTAGCCACCTCTACCTGCATTTACTCCTTTTTAAACAATGTTATTGAGAATTGTCAATTAATGTAGTAAGTGAGATTGTAGCGTAGGTATATTTACACATCACATATTTGGGTTTACTTAAATATGTTGGTTTCTAAAATGTAAATAAACCTAAACTTTTCATGCATGCTCAACTACAACCATAAGATCACTATTTCATCTGTGCATAAAAAAAGCCCTCATTAAGCAGACTACCTAGATGTTGAGATCTAATGAAGATGACTGCCCACATCAGCAATGGTTTTCAGCCCTATCTGAGATATTTCAAGTTTTCCAGCCTTCTCAGTTCCTTCACAGTTGTCAAATTGACCGAATCACTCCATAAAGACTATTCTCAACCCAATTTCTCTGCTTCCTTGTCTCCTCCCTACTCACCTGAATTGGTATCTGTCATCCCCATTCATATTTTAATGATTTAGCTATCAACACACATTTCCACAAAAACATTGAGAATTGCTTCTGGGGGTCTTAAAATCTTAAATACATTAAACCATGGTGTTAGATTTATCCATATTTACACACGTATCTCTGGTTCATTCACTTTTCTGTATTAACTCTTGAGGAACGCTTCTCACAATTTATTTATGCACTTTCCTGTGGACAGACAGGATATTTCCAATTTCTTGCTGCTGCAAACAGTGTCTTTATAAACATTATACATCTCTCCTTTGCTCCCAGGCACAAGGCTCCCACTGGTCTGCACTCAAATGTAGAGTTGCTTAATTATAGATAACGCACAATTCCACTTTATTAGCAAATCAAAACTGTTTTATGGAGTGATTGCACCAAATCATACGCCCATCAGCAGAGCATACACATCTCTGTCCCACATCCTGATCAACACTTGGAATTGGCAGATTTCTGCATATTTTGCCACTTGAAGAGCATATAGCCATGTCTTACTTGGGTTTTTGCTGGAATTTCTCTGATCATCTGCATGCAACTGGTGCCCAGCCACAGTTCCTCTGCAACTCTGTCCACACCTTTGATCCTCTTCCTATTGAGTTCCTGGTCTTTAGCTTTTTCCTTTGAAGGAGTTTTGAGTTTTAATATCCACTGCTTATCAGCTACGTGTTCTACAAGCATCTCTCCACCTGCGGTTTGTTTTATGCATGGAGCTTTAGTTTTAAAGATAGCTGACTTGATCCACATCGTGACCTGTGTTCTTCGTGTTTTTATTTAAAATCTGCCCCTATCCTGAGATTAGATATTCTCCAATATCTTCATCTCAAATTCAAAGTGTTGATTATGTCTTTAGTCCACCTGGAATGTGTTTCCGGGTATGGAGTGGTGTGAGTAGGACAAGGGTCTTATCTTAACATTTTGTATACGGGTATCCAACTGCCCCAGCACTGTTTACTGAGTAGCCCATCAGTTCTGTGTGGTTGATGATGGCATCCTGCCACAACTTACTTCTATTACGCATGATTTTCTTTCTGGGTTCTCAGTTCTGTTTGCTCAGCAATCAGGGCTTTACTCTTGAGCTAACTTCACACTGTCTAAATTACTGCAACTACAAAAGAAGTCTTGAAAGTATTTCCCACACCTTCTTCAGAATTATCTTCTCTATTCTTAGTCCTGTAGTTTTCCCTGGTGTTAAAAGCTTAGTAGGTGAAACTCTGTTTGCAGTTTGATTGCAATGTTATTGAACTTGAGGACTAATTTAGTCAGGGCTGATATCGTCATATAAAGACTTTCCATCTATGAAAATGGTAATGCTCTTCATTTATTTACATTTTTGTTCGTGTCTTTTGAGAAAGTTTTAAGTTTTATCTATAAAGGTTTGACATAACTTTGTTTAAATTTATTCCCAAGTACCATAGTTACATGGCTTTTTTTTGGGGGGGGGGTAAGCTTTTTGATAATTATAAATAATACAATATTTCATTAACCTTTCTGATTGTTGGTTTTTAAAAGGAATTAAATTGATCTTATGCATAGACATTTTATCTAGAAGTTTTGGCAAACTTTCTTATTTTAAAATTTGCCAATAGGTTAGTATAGAAAATCATATCACCCGCATATAGCAATCTGGTCACTTTCTTCTAACTCTTATTCATTTTTATGTCAATTTTAGTGCATCACCCAAGACCTCCATTCAGTTCATTTGTTTAAACTGAATTTCACAGACAAAACTAACACATTTAGGAAAGCAAATGATGGGCCGGCGCTGTGGCACAGCAGGTTAACACCCTGGCCTGAAGCACCTGCATCCCAGATGGGTGCCGGTTCTAGTACCGGCCGCTCCTCTTCCAATCCAGCTCTCTGCTATGGCCTGGGATAGCAGTAGAAGATGGCCCAAGTGCTTGGGCCCCTGCACCCCTGTGGGAGACCTGGAAGAAGCTCCTGGCTCCTGGCTTTGGATCGGCTCAGCTCCGGCCATTGCAGCCATATGGGGAGTGAACCATCGGATGGAAGACCTCTCTCTCTCTCTCTGCCTCTCCTCTCTCTGTGTAACTCTTTCAAATAAATAAATAAATAAATAAATCTTTAAAAAAAAAAAAAAGCAAGCAAGCAAACGAGGATTGTGGGAGGGTGAAGAAAAGTGAGCATGAGTGTCCCCGCAGTCCGGATGGAGGTCGACCTCAGGGGAAGGAGTGTGGGCCATGACCTGGAGAGGAAAGCGGGGGTGCAGGCCATGACCGGGAGAGGACAGCGAGGGTGTGGGCCATGACTGGGAGAGGACAGCGGGGGTGCAGGCCACGACCGGGAAAGGACGGGGCCGGGGGGCTGTGGCACCGAGTAGGAGCCACACAGTCTCTGAATTCCAGTGACTCGGCCATCCCTACAGTTGGGCCGCATGCACTTTTTCTGTATGGGTTATAATCTATAATGTAAGTTTTTAAAACTGGTTAACATGAATTGGGGAGTATTCTTTTTTAATTTTTTTATTTTTTTTTTTTTGACAGGCAGAGTTAGACAGTGAGAGAGAGACAGAGAGAAAGGTCTTCCTTCCGTTGGTTCACCCCCAAAGTGGCCGCTACAGCCGGCGCACTGTGCTGATCCGAAGCCAGGAGCCAGGTGTTTCTCCTGGTCTCCCATGCAGGTGCAGGGCCCAAGGACTTGGGCCATCCTCCATGCACTCCCAGGCCACAGCAGAGAGCTGGACTGGAAGAGGAGCAACTGGGACAGAATCCTGCGCCCTGACCGGGACTACAACCCGGGGTGCTGGCGTCGCAGGCGGAGGATTAGCCTAGTGAGCCACGGCGCTGGCCAATTAGGGAGTATTCTGTATTTTCATATGCACTAGAGAAGTCTGCAAAATACTGATATTGTCTGGTGCTTGAAAGAAGGTAAAAGAAGTCAGCTTAAAACTCTTCAAAGTTGGTGTGGTTTTTATTGATTGAATCTCCTTAGTGGCTATATTTCATTCACTGATTCCATTTCATACTGAATGAGTTTTGCTAAGTTATATTTTTCTGAATAAATAATGTTTTCTTTATGCTTTCCTTTGGAACAGATCTGTTCATAGTATTGTAGGATTTCAAGTCTCCATGTCAGTACTTGTGTCCATTGTTCCATGACTGATGCTGGTGTACCCCTCACTGCAAGGTGGTTTTCTCTTTGTACTTTGTTTTGAAATTTTTGAACTTCATGCAAAGAACCTGTATTGCTTTTATAGTTGATAAAATGCTAAGAGATCTACCTCAAGTTTTGGAGGTTGGAGAAAATGGCCCCAGAGAATTCTTTCAATAATATGAAGAAGAACCTGATTGGGAAAAAAATAAATAAATAAAGTCCCCTAATGTATTTATTGATTAGCCTAACATTTCCCAGGTCAAGTTTGGCAACTACTGGTGTACGTGAAAATACAGTTAAAGAGCAATGCACATAGAGGAAGCAGCTTCACTTTCAGCGATGCACCTCTCCCTACAGAAGCTCTGAGCTGCCTGCACCTGCTCTCTGCTCTCCTGAGTGCAAAGCGCCACACCAATTCCACTACTGCTACAGGGATCACTTCAGTATTGGAATGGAACTCAGGGTAACATTCTACAAAGTCACTCCCCCCAATGGAAAGAAAGTAGGTTAAGCCATTTTCACCAAACCCTAATATTTCATGAGAGACTGTAAGACTGCAATGTATCAGCAAAATGATTTCATCAGTTTTTTGAGCAGGTGTCGTTTCTCAATGTTTGACTTTATGTCTGCTGCACTTCTTAGTTGCATGTTTGTAAGTGGTGATACCCGATGGTCTCAGCCCTCCTTTGTCTCGTATTTTAAACCACACAGCAAACACAAGTGAAAAAGTCATCCTCACAGGCCACTAGACAGCCAGCAGTTTCACTGTTCCAACCAAATATGTGTATGTAGATCCAGAAACTGAGATTCAACAAGACTCTGACTTGCCCAAGGGACTATTGGCTGCTAGGGGGTAAACAAAGCCATCTCTGCTTTTATTGAGCAGCGGGGATAGGCTGTGAATTGCTAGCACTTTTCCCAGTATGGAGAAGCTCTCCAACCAAGATCTTCTTCCCTATTCTACACTGTCCCTAGAGCTGTTAGAATGGAAGGTAATTCTGCAGATGACAGGTGTGGTGGCTTATTGTTTGTAGGGCTCGCAGGTTGGTGAAGGAGGATTCATACCAATGTGTCTCAGGTGCCTCTTATCCTGGTTCTATAGATCTTTCAGGGCTGGTTGTGGCTACGTACCCAGAACTAAGCTGTTAACTTCCCTGGACACACAGAGCCATACAATGTTTTGTGGGCAGAGCCTGAGGCACAATTTCTGGTGTTTGTTTGCCTTTGAAAACAACTTGCCCAGCCAAAAAACAAAGAACTGCTTTTCTAATAGATATTAGTTGCTTAATTATTTGGGTCGAGTAAGGGAAGGAGTTGTAATTGCATTCACTTGAGCAAGTTCGCTCAGATTCAGCACTTCCTGATGGTCCACCTTGGGAAGAGGGATGTCAGCTCATTAGTGCAATCCCTCTCCGAGGGCAAGCTTTAATGAGGGATGGAGCTGCGTCCATTCAACACGACCTTGTAGAGGGCTTCCTAGAGAAGGCTGACTTGGTCAGCAGGGTTGTCTTCTGACTGCGTGAAGGTCACGGTGAAAGCCGCCCGCAACGTCAGAACCAGGACATGAGGTTCTCTGCTGCCTCTCAAGGGACACGGTAACCTCTCTGCCGTCACAACGCTCTCAACTTGCCCAAACGGAGCGTTTTCAGCTGCCTGCCCTCCTCATCACACGTCCAACATCCTCCAGCCACGCTCCGGCGTAGCTGCCACAGAGGAGGGAGAGACTTACTCTGCAGCGTTCAGTGCCGTCTGCAGCTGCTGGTTATAGATACATCAGATTTCGGATCCCAGGATGGGCATAACCGACTTCCTTTCCTAGGGGGCATCTTCCCTAAGACTCCAGCACAGCGACTGAAAGACGGAGGTAGGAACCCGTTTCTAACGCGTGGAGAAGGTCAATTTCCTCACCCAAGGCTGCCCAGGAACTTGAATGGTGGCTCTGGACATTTAGGCACAACTTCAAGTTAAATAGACGTTGATGGTTGATGACAAGGAAAATTACTGCTGAGTCACAGACCAATTTTACTGCAGAGTGTGATGGCATAGATGTAAAGCGGCAGGTCATGATTTATACCCGCTCTATACTCGGCAAATATTTGCCGAACTGGATTTAATAACTGAATGAAAGCGGCTCTTCCCACTCGCCCATAGCTGTGGCTTCTTCCATATTTTCTGTGTCTCTGTCCCCAGCCAGATGTCCTAGGCACACACCTGAGCTACCCAGCAGATTTCTGCTCTCACTGCCACGTGGTTTTGTTCACGCGTCTACCTCAGGGTGAATTCCTGCTGCCTTGATTCATGATTTGGAAGTCTTAGGGAATACTTTCCCAGAAAATTAACCCTGCCAATGTTGCCAGAGGAATGAGAGGCGAGAGGGAGGGTGCAGGCGCCATCGATCTCTGAGCACGACGAGTGTGATTATGCGTTTGTCATCGCAAGCTACTAAATCCACTGCCGACTGCCTCTCTGCCTGCAAAGCGTGTACAGGGATGACCTCTACTGTGGTGCAGCCGCACAGCCCTGGGCAGGCTCCTTCACCTCCATCACCCACTGATTCTTCAGGGAGCCCCATTCGGGGTTGCACACGGCGTGAGCATTCTCACAGCGCTGGCCTGCCCACACAGCAGCGCCCGTTGTTAGCACGGAAGGACGGGATGTGCCACACCCAGCTCTTGGCATGAGCACTCAGGGTGTCCGTGTCCAGCCCCATCCCCACAAGTGAGCAGCATGCCCCATGTCCAGGGCAGGCTGGGCCCCGACTGGCAGCACGGGCTGCTGCACACGACAGCTACGGGGTCATGGACTCCTGGGCTGAGCGGTGAGATCCCCTCCCCACGCTGAGATCACAGCTCTCGGAGGCACCGGGCCAGGCTGTGCATGTCTTGAAGGCAAGGGGCAGGAGTGTCTTAGGACACCCCCAGGTATATAAGCAATGCCTCCCATGTCATAGACGCTTCTCGAGAGTGGGTGAATGAATGAATGCACGCAGACCTCCAGGACGGTTCTGCTCTGCAGCTCCCTCTGTGCGGGAGACGTGGGCAGATACCAGAAGGCACACTCTCCCTGCCCCACTGAGCATCCGTCACAACCCTGGAGTCTGGCCTCAAGTCCTGACTTTCGAAAGGGACACAGGTATGAGTTTATTCCAGATCTTTCTCTGTCAGGCCTCTGAGAAGGGGGCCAAGAGTGAGGACGCCAGGGAGCTGAGACCCCTGCCCTGCACAGCAGCTGCCCCCGTCCCCCCAGCCCCTGAGGACAGGGTCATGCTGGGCTCCCCACTGCGCCCCTCACCCCTGATCAGGCCGTGACCCACTTGCCCTAGCACCCGACACCTGTGCCTGTCCCTACCTCCCCTCTGCTTTCATCCCCGAAGCTCTGGTCACTTCTGAGAAGCAGGAGGAGCTGGCAGTAGCTGACTGCAATTTATCCAGGGGTCCTCAGAGCGGGGGCCCCAGGAGCGGCAGCCTGGCCCCCTCAGGCCCCAGAAGTTGTGACTCGGAGGCCTGGAGGCAGGGCCAGGCACCTGTGCTGGTAAACTCCCACGTGGCGTGAGCGGGACATCTGGGGCCTCTGCCCTAACTGACCACTGCTTCTGTCCCGGTAACTCCCGAGGCCCTGGGCAGGGGGTACAATGCTGGCTACAAAGGGCCACCCGGGGTGGGGCAGGCCACTGAGGGGAGGGCGCCAGAGCCACTGGGACAGTGGGTGAGCACCGAGCAGCACAGGGAGTAAGAAAGGGTGGGTGTGGGGCCGTGCAGGTGGAGGGCATGGGACCCGCGGTGTCCCAGGGAAGCAGATGGAAGGGGACAGTGCCGGCACTGGGCTGGCGTGTCTTCAGCCTGCAGGGGTGCGGCCAACACTGCCCTCTGGGGTGGGATGGGTCCTCCTGGAAGCCTCCGTCTTTGTTCCTAAGTCCCTCAAGTGATGCAAGGCCGCCCCTGTGCTTGGTGCCACCTGCCTGCAGGTGTGAGCTCCTGCACCCAGGGTAGCGTCTGATCCCACCCCTCAGGGTCTGGCCACGCACACAGATGTCCACGTGGAGCACTGTGCTGGGGGCTGCAGTTTCCAGGAGACCCAAGTCCTTAGCTATTGGCCACAGGAATCTGGCAAAGGCCCTCACGGAAATGGAGCATCTCACCATGGAGAACACAGGGCTAGAAGTCAGCACCAGGTAAGCCCAGTGTTCCACCTGGGCTCTGTCAGCTTGGGCTGCTGACCCACAGTGCCACAGACTTGGGGCTTAACCCACACATGTGCACCTTTCACAGGTCTCACAGGTCTGGGGCTGCTGTTCCCAGATCACAGTGCCAGCTGAGACAGAGAGAGAGAAAAAAAATGCAGAGACAGAAGAGAGAGAGGCAGCAGGTAAGAAATGGGGCAGCCCCTGGCCACCAGTCTCCAGTCCACTGGGCCCCGCCCCAGGCAAGTGGTCCCAGAAGTTCCTGGGCAGCTGGCAGTGGCCTCAGGCCCCTCAACAAGTGCTCACCTCACTGTGTCCGGCCCACGTCAAAAGCACAGCCACATCCTGCTTGCTCCATCCACGCCCCACCTGCCGAGTCTGTGCCATCACTTGTCCATCCCATCAGCACACAAGGGACAATGGCAGTCACAGACAAGATGTCGCCTTCACGCAGCAAGCCCCGTGGGCCAGGACTCTGCGCTGTCTTTGGAACGGTTGTGAAGGCGCCCAGGCAGAGCCGCCCTCAGCCTCAGCTGCAGCACATTTCTCCCACCTGACCACTCACCTGCAGAAGCAGAACCAGAACCGGTCATCGGGCAGACTCGCACTTTACTCCAGAACAGCGACCACCGGAATCTTCTCACACGGAGGGTGTCGTGCTCTGGGAGGCTGGGTGGACGGGGTGTATACACCTGCAGCCAGGCCGACACCACTTGGCAGTTCTCACTTCAGCCAAAATCAGTGTGCACTGGAAAAGCAGCAGACCGGGGGGCAACCAAGGACTGGGGTGTAGGTTGCGTGTAAACAAGAGGCCAGATAACTGCTGTGCAGGCTCCAGTTACATCCAAATTTGACAGCAGAGTTAATGTAACCGTGAACTACATTGCTGATGTTTAAATATGTTATTACATTATGGCAGCATTAACAGGATTACCAACAAAATGTACTCATAATCCCATGACGTCAGCCAATCAGATTGCATTTATTTGGTCATTAATCCCTCCGATCTCTGTTATAAAAGCATCTAAGTTTTCCTTAAGTTAAAGCACACTGCGGTCATGAAGCACTCGACATTTAAATGGGTGCAGAACGTTCAGAATGTTTTAGCCCCGCCACTTTGACCTTGAGGATGCTCACATCCTATTTATCAATAAAAACATGGTCCTCGGGATTACAGTCGCGTTCAGTGCCGTTAAACAACACGCTCCTTGACCACACGCCTTGCACGAGTAGCCTCTCGCACACTTTCATTCTCCCTGGGACCGATTCTTGCCCATGTAAATCTCACAACACAAATTTGATTCACTGAACTTTCAAATCTCACCAATTAACGTTTTGTCTGCTCCTTTAAGGGACCCTTATTTTCTATACTCCTTGTGAAGTTTCTGCTATTATCAGTTCTGTTTCAGGTTTCTTGTTTCCAGCAAATCTGCATTTTACCACTGATGTGAACCACAAACGTGGTGGCTGAAATCGTGCAGTCAAAATATCCTGCTTTGGCTATACATATGTCACATAGTAAGACTTCATTTCCACGGGACTAGTCGCAGATGATCAGCGTTTACCAAAACCCAGCTTCTTCAGTCCGTGCCTGAGACCTGCCTCCACTTCCCTCTTTTTTTTTTTTTTTTTTTTTTTTGGCAGAGTGGATAGTGAGAGAGAGAGACAGAAACAAAGGTCTTCCTTTTACCGTTGGTTCACCCTGCAATGGCCACCACGGCTGGCGTGCTGCGGCCGGCGCACCGCACTGATCTGATGGCAGGAGCCAGGTGCTTCTCCTGGTCTCCCATGGGGTGCAGGGCCCAAGCACCTGGGCCATCCTCCACTGCACTCCCTGGCCACAGCAGAGAGCTGGCCTGGAAGAGGGGCAACCAGGACAGAATCCGGCATCCCGACCGGGACTAGAACCCGGTGTGCCAGCGCCGCAAGGCAGAGGATTATCCTAGTGAGCCACGGCGCCGGCTACTATCAACTTCCCCTTTTAAATCAGCTTGGGGAGCCAGATGGGATTCGACTCAACTGTTCCCGTCTCCGGTGAGACGGAAGAGTCATGTTTTTTTGACAGCTACTTAGAGGCTGGCAGGTGTTGCCTCTATGTTGGTATGACATTGAGAATAATATTCCAGCAAACATGATCAAGAGAGAACGCATTTCCTGAGACAGCTGCAGGTCCCATTCGTAAAAACCCACATGGGACGCCAGAGCCCTAGGCAGCAGCTTTACCCACTGTGCCACAGCGCCAGCCCCATCTTGTCACTGCACACCCAGTATTGCTAACTACAGTCCAATGCTGTACACCTGAGCTCTGGAACTCACCCGTGTGGTGTGACTAAAACTTCACACCTTCTCAGGAGCAACTTTGTGAACCCCTCCACCCCACCACGCTGTTTCCATGGCTTTAACTATTTTATATTCCAAGTCTATGACCATGTGGCATTTGCCTTTTTGTGTCTGGCTATGTCACTCAGCACGATGTTGTTCAGGTTCATTCATGCTGCCGAAAACCACAAGATGCCCTTTTTCCCCAGGCCCAGCACTATTTGTGTATTTATACCACATTTTCTTTGTCCACCAGTGGACACTTGGGCTGGTTCTCCAGCGTGGCTGCAGTGAACATGGCAGGACAGGTTATCCCTTCAAGATCCTGATTTTAATTCTTTGGATGCAGACCCAGTCGTGGGATTGCTGGGTTATATGCTAATTCTATTTTTAAGATTTTTAGGAGCCTCCATAGAAGCTGTACCACTTTACATTCCCACCAACAGTGTGCTACGGTTGCACCTGCTCCACATGGCTGTCTGGTTCTTTGGATAACTCTCATCCTAACAGGTGTGAGGTGACATCCCACTGAGGTTTTGATTTGCATTTCCCCGATGATCAGTAACGTTGAACATCTTTCCATAGCCCTGTTGGCCATACTTATGTCTCTCTGGGAACCTCTCTATTCAAGTCCTCTGTCCCTTTTGTAATCAGGTTGTTTGTCTCTTTGTTACTGACTTGGGGGAAGCCCTGTTGTTTTCCAGATGCTTCCAGACTTTGCTTTTCACATGGAGCCCTGTAACCTGCCTGGAATGCGTTTCTGGGCATGGAGTGAAGCTAAGTCCACTCTTCTTTCTCACAAGTGGCTGTGCGGCCCTCCCAGCATGCAAGCCCATCCCCTACCCCCTGCTCTGCAAGGCCATCCTGTGACAACACGATTATCTACCCATGCCTGACTCTGAGCTCTGTTCTGTATTCTGCTCCATTTGTCTGTTGGCTCTTGTCCTGCACCAAAGGGCTCTGTTTCATTCCTGTGGCCCTGTAGGAGGGCAAAGCTTGGCACCTGCGCGTCTTCAAAATGACTAGGTGATTCTCGGTCCGGGTGAGTAGGTGCCTGTGTCCCTGCTTTCAAACACAATTCTTTGAAACGGTTTTACCTCTGTTGGGCAGAACTTGCCTCATTGCATGTGTCTGTTCATGCTCTTCCAAACACCTGCATGATCACGTTTTCTTGGGCGTTGCATGTCTGCGATGTGTCCTCTGCCTCCCAGCACCACAGCAGACATGGAGGCAAAGAGCCCACAGCTCAGCACAGCTTTGGAATCAGGCCCCTCCCAGCGTTGCCTTTTACCACATGTGCCCCCCGCCCCGGGTTATTTCACTTCTCTGAGCTCAGCTCCTCATTGCAGAATGTCATTATCATGCCATCTACCCACAGAGTTTTCAAAGGGTCTTATAAGATGTAGGGAGAGCTTTTTTGCATAGTGCCTGACACACAGCCCCCATGTTTAAAAATCAGTGCTACTGTTATCATTTCATGGTGAGCGTTTGTTTTCCCTAACCAAAACTGTGTCACTGATAAACCACACTTGCTTCTCCTTCAGACCACGGGCACCTTTATGAACTAGAAAGACAAAGACCAGTGAGTATTTCACAAGCACCTCACCCCGACCCAAGCACTTGGCTCCGTACCAGCCAGTAAACACACATTTGCCTTGAGGCCATTCGCAGAGTTCATTTTCATAATTAGCAGGAAGCCAGAAGGTGACACGAGGGGGTTGGCAAAGGCCAGCTGTCCAGCGGAGTCAGTGGAGAGAGCTGAGGGCCTGTCGCCCGCCGCTTGGTAAGGCTCTAAAATCTCACCATACGCAGGCAAATCCCCACCTTCTACACATTTCTGCGAGCGTCTGCCCATCTCTGTACCTCCTTCCAGTGGCCACACTGCTGTGTGCAGCTGACGTGCTGGGTTCCTGCTGGAGTACTCTGTGGCTCTTCCATGGGGCCGAAGGCAGGGCGGTGCTGTTTATGGCCCTGCTTCTAACCCAGTTTGCCCCCGCCCCCCAGCAGCCTTTTCTCCTCAGAGCGCCCCCTGCAGCCGGGTGGACGTCAGCAGTGCCCATGCAGCCTCTCGGACTCCCCCAGCAGCTCCTTCCTGTTGTCTGTGTTTAATCCTTCAGAGCTGTGGCACCGAGCGAGCCTCTGAAGCCCAGAGATTCTGCAGCTTGCGACTTGCCCTACAGTGACCTGGTCCACGCTGACGGTGGCTCACAGGAAGTCTAGGAGCTACATCTTGAAGCCACAGGAGACCACAAACTACTCTCCCAGGCTGACGGTGAATTCTGTATTATTCCATATATAAAATGTGCCCCCATGCCTTAAGACCAACATTTTGTTAGAGGCACAGTTTTTGTTAAATGTACAACTTATTTCGGTTACAAGAATTGGGAAGACATTTTACAGACTTTTCTATACGACTATTATCTTTCTGAAGCAGCTATAATCATGAGACTTATGTTAATGGAAAAAAAAGAGACTGCTATGAAGTTACATATAAAGATCATCTTTGCAAACAGAAGCTGCTCCAATCTTTGACTTGATTTTAAATCAGACACAATGCTCCATCTGAAGTATACTTGCAATGAAAATATGCCCCTCTATTCCACCCTAGTGGCAGATATGTTTTTTATGTGTGTAGCTCAAACTTGTTTGCTCTGCCAACTGCATAATTAAGAGTTTGCACCTGTTACTCTTCCCAAGTTGATTCAACTCAATGAGCTATGCTTCATAATTCTCTTTGGACTTAAGATGCTCCAGCGTAATCATTCCTCTTGCTTTTTCCCTGACAAAGGAGAATGATTAGTAAATGCTTTCATCCCATGTGTCTGATGACTTAATTTCAATACATAATTAGGATGGCCAGACTTATTATCATATTGGGCATAACCTGTAAACACTGATGACACACTGAACTAACACCATGTTAGTATTTATTGTCCTTGAGGGGGAAAAATATCCCTTCTTGCCACTAAATCCATGAAGTGGGAAAGAGCAAGGCAGCACCCAGGTGGAGGAGGTGGCATGAGAGACTGGAAATGCCCACAGGGATCCATCACACAGGGAAATGACCCAGCTGGGTGGGCATGGAGCCACCAAGAAGCAAAAGGAGCAAAGAAGAATGACATCGCCACGCTGTCTTCGAAGTTACTGAGTGAAGGCAGGCTTTTCAATACATAAACAGATAGAAAACACTGCACTCAGGAGGACCTGGGAGTATGACACCCCACAGGAACAAGCATGCCCAGATCCCGGTCTTTGTTCCTAACTATTCACCAGTGGGAACGAGGGCTTCTGGAAGAAATGGCTGGGGCAGGGAAGTCAAGAGGATCCTGGAGTATCTTCTCCCAGGAGGTAAGAAGGTGCTCTATTGGAGCACTCCACCCTGGACGTGGCCACCAGCCCCTGGGGACACATTGCCAGCCAACTGCTCACAGGCGCTCTGGCGAAACCAGGGGAGGGGAGGTTTAAAGAGTGCCGGGCAGACTGCTGCTGAGTTACCTTCAGAAATGGAAACAAAGGCTGGCCTGGCTTAGGCTCACCCGCCCTGGGGCTGTAACCACCAGGACAAAGCCCTCTCCACTCCTTTCCCACCACATGCTCTTGTACAGTCCCGGAGAATTCTCCTGTGGAGAAAGCGGCAGGTCCAGAGAAGAGCCTTCCCGACGCTCGCATGAACTCCTGACACCGAAGGCTGCACGCTGAGCCTAGCCTGTCGGTCCACAGGCGAGTCCCAGGCCTTCTCAGGGCTGCACTGGTCAGCTTCCGTCACTGCAGAGAAATGCTTGGGACAAGCCATTTGTGAGGGGAACACAGGATGCTGCTGGTTCGTGGGTCTGGAGTTTTGCAGTCCTAGCTGCAGCAGCCTCACTGGTGTGGCCCCTGAGAATGGCATTCCTGCCCGGCCCCAAGGCAGCACAGCGTCCCGTGGCAAGAGGAGGTATGTGCCTGTCTGTGCCTATGGGGTCTGTCATAAAAGCCACCGAGCTTTAGCACCAGGAGCCCTACCCGAAGGGTCCAGCCTGACCCAGTCATTTCCTGAGGGCCCACCTTCAGAACAGCACACAATCTGATCATGCTGCCTCCCTCTTAGAACCATTAACTCAAGACTTTTGGGACACTCAGCATCCAAACTCATATAGGGGCCTGAGTCTTAACTATGAGGGCTGGCAAAGGCTCAACAGGAAATCAAGCAACCAAGGCAAATAGTTAACTTCCCATTTAAAAAGAATTTAGTATTTACAAAAAGACTTGCAAAAATGAGACAAAGATTCCCCGTATGCCCTTCATTCAGGGTCCCTAAATGCTAACACACCACATTTCAATATCAAAATAAGGAAATCAGCACTGATACAAGATTGCTGTCTAATCCATCGCCCTCTTCAAACATCACTGATGGTCCCATTAGCACAATTTCTGGCCAAGGGTCCAAGCTGAGATCAACACCTCTGACTGTTCTGTCCCACTCCCTAGACTCCTCCAGCCCAGTAGCCACCCTTCACCTCTACACACTCTTGCAGGGGATGGAGAAAACAAGCGCAGGACACCCTGCAGTGGTGTGGGTCTCCCTGTGTGCAATCCAAGTCATGCATCGTTGGTGAAATGCACAAAAGCAACGTTGTGCCTCTCTCACGGGGTCATCAGGGGCAGTACACTGGCCCGTTTCTGATGCCCTCAGCTTTATCGTTGCTTAAGGCGCTGCCTTTTTAAGTTCCTTCATTCCCTTTGTGATGAAGTATCAACACATGACATGAAGCTTTCAGACTCCGTCAGTATCTCATTGCTAATCATTCCTTCACTCACGAATTTCAGAATCCATTGATGATTCTTGCCCAAAATGATTATTACTCTGGTTCTTCCAGATCACTAAGATGAAAACAATCAAAAAGTAAAACCAATGGCTTAAGACACCTTCATGCAGGAGTTGGCAAGCTACAACCTGAAAGCCAAATTCAACCTGTTTTTAATAAGTAAGTTTTTTTGTTTTTTTTTTTTTAAGCAGAAACACGCCTATTCATTTGTGTGTCATCTACGGTTGATTTCACATTCAATGGCCTGGTTGGATAGTTCCAACACACATAATATGGCTCACAAAGCCTGAACTATTATATGGACCTTCATAGAAATTTTCCAACCTTTGTTGCAGAGGAAATAGTACATTCATAAAATGGGTACAGATGTTCTAGAAAACCAAATACTAGAAAACAAAAAAAGAGTTCTTATGAAGTAAAACCAGCTCATCAAAATAGCACATTCAACAGAAGGACTGGAGGACAAAGTTGAGGCAGTGTTCCAGAAGGTGGAACAAATGACACATAGAAAAACTGAGACGGAAAAATAAGAGACTTGAGAGGATCAATCCAGGAAGAATCGCAGCTCATTAAGAAACACGATAGAAAACGACAACAGAGAAAGTACTTCTAGACTACAACAGAATTGAGGCACACAATTTTTAGACTAAAATGACCCATAATGAGGTGGGCACCTGGAGCAATGGTTAAGACTCCACTTGGGACACTCACGTCCCATATGGGAATTTGAGTGCCAACGCTGCCTCCGATTCCAGCTCCCTGCTAATGCATATCTTGTGGGATGGGAGGTGATGGCTCAAGTGGTTGGGTCCCTGCCACCCACACAGGAGGCTGGATTGAGTTCCCGGCTCCCAGTTTTGGCCTGGCTGCACCTGATGAAGGCATCAAGGGGAGTGAGCTGATGAATGGGAGCTCTTTCTCCCTGCCTCTCAAACCATTAAGATAAATAAATTTTTTTTATAAAATGACCAGTAATGAATTCAAAGACCAACTTCAAGATACATCATCTTTAAATTTCAAAATACCTGAAAATTCTAAAAGCTTCCAAGGCAGTCCACACGGAGCCTGGGTGGGGAGACTTTTTCCTGCTAAGGGCCATCTGGATTTAAAACATCATTTGTGGGGCTTACAGAATTATCAGCTTAAAAATTAGCCTGCTATAGGTTTTCTGATTTTCAAGCTCTGCCTCTGGTTGCCTTGGCAGAGCCAGACCACATGGCTTCATGGGCCTTGAACAGCCCACCAGCCCACGGCAGAACGCTCCCCACCCTGACACAGAAGCCGCAAGAGCACACTGGCATTATGTGCACTGACAACAACGCTAGCAGAGCAGATGCTAACTTCTAAAAAGTCTTCAGTGTTCCAAGAGAAAATACCTTTCTTCCTATCATTTGGCACCCCAATTAAACTATCATCAGACATTTTCAGAAATTCGTGGGTTCAAATGCATTTCCTGTGCCACCTTCCTTAGAAAGTCATGGAGAATGTGTACCAATGAAAAAAGGATATCAATCAAGGAAAAAGAAGCCAGGATTCCAAAAACAAACAAAAAAGCGCAGAAGATGGACCAGGGCCACTCCGGGATGAGGTGGGAGCCAGAGTTTAAAAGCAGGGGGAGAGTTTCAAGAACCAAATATCCTGGAAGGGGAGAAGGTAGAATGCACAGACCCATTGATGTGTTTCGACATCTTCAGGAATATGGGGGTAAACATGAGAAAACCACTTTGGGAAGCTATTATCCAGACACAGAAAAGGGTGTGTGGGGGCAGGCAGGGGTGTGCCGGCGCCACTCGGCTGTGTGAGGTGCACACTGGCATTGATGAGATGCTGAGAATCACCCTGGCCTTATGACCTGTTTCCCTCCACCACCTGGACAAGTTCTCTCCAAAGGTGAGCTCAGACACTACGTGCCATGTGCCTGGCTCCCACACTCCCCTGCCTCTGCCACTCTCCCAGAGCAGCAGGGATAGTCCTTGTACCAGCTGCCACCGGTTCAACAAGCGGCTGATGAGTGTTGATACTGGGCCTGGTGTCCTGTTGGGTGCTGGGGAGTATGCAGCGAGCAAGAATCAGTCCCTGCTCTTCCGAATAGCAGGCTCCAGGAGCGGCAGCTGTGAGGCACAGACTGGACTCCAGGACTGACACGTGTCATCGCAAAAGCTTTCCCACTGCACTGCCATCGCGGAAGCGCCTTCTGCCCAGTTCCATCAGGACTAGTGTCTGCCTCCAGCGTTCTCGGGATATGAGTCCCTGGACAACGTAACCTGGAGAGCCCAGAAGCTCTAGACACACTGTCTTGTAAGCAACACCCGGCTCCACCGGGCCTTCTGCCTCTCACAGGTGCATGGCTTCACCCAGTGCCACCTCTGCACGGGCAGGGTGGGCACGCGATATCCGCTCTCGGGAGATACTGGGAAACAACACGGCCCTGTGCTTGCAGTGTCTCATCCAGATTTCAAACGTCTGTCTTCCCAAGGGCTCTGGCCCAGTGTGGAGAGGTCGCGAGGGCTGCATGACGATGTCAGCAGCAAGAATTCTGTTTACTCGCCGAATTCTGAGGGCGAGAAGCTAGCACTGGATCCAGATTGCTACTGCTGCCCTCAAGGTCTTTCTCCTACACTCTCACACACTCACTCACTGTCGTACACACATCTCAAAAGAGAAACCCGGCCAGCAGCTCCACAGGAGGAGAAAGATCCAGAGAGGAGGGAGGTCTGCTCACACGCGCCTGGGCAGGAGACACAGGAATGACGCTGACAGTCTCCTGAGAATAACTTTTTAAGTGGAAGAAAAAATACTTAAGGTGAACATACCAATATGTTTAGATACATGCCATCCTGATATGAATGCCAGACATGTGCCAATTTTTACAAACATTTCCACAGAGGAAGTATTCAGTAATCTGTCTACCCCCACCCGCTAATGTACGCGGGGTCTTACTTGTATTGCACTGTGCCTCGCTCTTTTAAGTTGCAGTAATTTCTTCAGATGATTTCCTTGAGAGCCAGGCCACTTCTCTACTCCACGCTGCTTCGTTAGACAGTAACGTAGCTGCTGAATGCTGAGAACACACGCTGTGTAATCCCAAGTTCACATGTGAAGTTCATATGCAAGAATGTCTTCTCTCTGGGCTCCTCACCAATCAGGGAAGAGAGAGCCTGGCCTGCACAGCACCACACAGAGATCGCGCTGACGGCATGCTCAGGAGACTGACTGAGGGCAGAAAAGAAATATTTTTTTCCTTTTCGTCTCATATAAATTTTTATTAGAATGTGCTGTTTTCTTTTTTTTTCTTTTTTTTTTTTTTGTTTTTTTGTTTTTTTGACGGGCAGAGTAGACAGTGAGAGAGAGAGAGACAGAGAGAAAGGTCTTCCTTTTGCCGTTGGTTCACCCTCCAATGGCTGCGTGGCTGGCGCGCTGCGGCCGGTGCATCGCGCTGATCCGATGGCAGGAGCCAGGTGCTTCTCCTGGTCTCCCATGGGGTGCAGGGCCCAAGCACTTGGGCCATCCTCCACTGCACTCCCTGGCCACAGCAGAGAGCTGGCCTGGAAGAGGGGCAACCCTGGCCACAGCAGAGAGCTGGCCTGGAAGAGGGGCAACCGGGACAGAATCCGGCATCCCGACCAGGACTAGAACCTGGTGTGCTGGCTCCGCAAGGCGGAGGATTAGCCTAGTGAGCTGTGGAGCCGGCCATGTTTTCCTCTTTTTAAACTTAATCCCCTAAACACTAATTTTAAAGTGACCCATAAATCATAATTTCTAATGTGAAATAGGAAGGCACCAAAAAGACTACTACGGAAAGGCTTTATTTGAACTTCCAACCCCAAGAACAAAGCGAGTAAGTCAAAAAGAAACAGCTAACTAGCAACACTTCTTTGCCAACGACTATTCACATTCAGTACTTCGTCCCAAACCAGTGGTTCACTTTCGCCACGGTGAGCTGAAGGACCAGGCTGACGAGGAAGTACTCCTCGGTCTCCTGCATCCACACCAGCTCCGCGTGCACTGCTCCCTCCACGTCCGCGTAGTCCACGTAGAATGTCTGGCCCAAGAAGTTGGGGCCATCCGAGAGGCTGGCGGCAGATCGCACGCAGACGGGGGAACTCAAGCACCAGAAAGGCTTCCCGTATTCGTCTAGAAGAGTCACGTCCATTATAGAGCAGCTCTGCGAGACAAGCAAAGATTTGTCAGTGTGATGCCGCACAGACCCGATCGCCACAGAAACTGGCTGCACGTGCTGTGCGCGTCACCGAATCCGGAACACTGTCACGGTCGTGTGTGGTCGACAACCAGCATTTACCGTCCCATGGTCAACAGTCACACTCGAACACACGTGAGGCCTGTGGCACGCTCAGCATGGCACAGCACTTGGTGCTGGAGCCTCGGAGAAATGGAAATTTCAGTCCACAGGCAGCTGACGCTACGTCTGTCACACAAAGGACAGCACGTGCTGCCTGCAAACGGGACACGTCACACTGCCCTGGAAAGCCACGCTGCTGCCACAGATACCTCCCACCCTCTGTGGCGCTGACTTTCCACCTCTCCCACCCCTGCTCCTCCCCGGGTTCCTCACACACCAGCAGCTTGCTCAGTCCCCCTCGTTCCAAGATCAACCAAGCCCACTGTCTGTCTCTCTCTGTCTCTCCCGTTTGCTCCCTCACTCCCATGTCTCTCCGTCATCGTGAGTGAGCAGATACTTTGGGTACCCAGGGGAGCGATCAATGCCCTTGGCCCCTCAATCCTAGGCTGTGCAGCCCTGAGATCCCCTCTCCAACTTCAGCTCAGTCACTCGCTCCCACAGCTAGTCCTCCACACGTCACCTCCCATCAACGCTCTGCTTGCAAAATCAACACCAGAAGCATCGCTTTCTAAACACATCTCATCTTCCAGCTTCATTCTCTACTCCCTCTGCAACTGCACTGCCACCAAATCCCAGTGCTGCCGGAGCAAAGCCACAACCTCTGAGTGCATCCTGACCTAAATTCCATGGGGCATAACCTTACGACAAAATGTGACAGAACCAGACAAAACAGAACACAATCCCCATGCACCGCACACTGTGTGCATAAACAGAGTCCTGGGAACTTTGGTGTGAACTACACGTGGGTCTGTCCGTTCACACGCATGGATCTGCAGTGGGAAGCATGGACAGGTCTGACCAGCACTGACCACGCACCCACGCCCACCAGCCTGCCCTGCAAGCATCCTGGCTGAGGCCGCTTCCCACCCGCTCTGGACTCCCTCGTCCTTCACTGCACTGATACCCTCGCCAGGGCACAGACCCCCTGGCCCCTCCCTCAGAACCCCAGCCCTGACGCAGCCATCATTTCCCACCTCCTCCTGCACAGAGCTCTCGTGCACTGCTGGAGAATCCCACACAGCTGCCAGCTCTGCCAAGAGTCCCCAGTCATCCCCAGTGTCACCTGTTGGTCCTGTTTTACTTGTGGGGGGCCCACCCGGGGGGGCCCACCCTCCTCCCCAGCGAACCAGTCTCCCAAACCCTGACCCCTCCCTTGACCCTCTGCATCCTTCCCATGGGCTGCCCTGGGCGATGGTGCCACCTGTCACAGAGAAAGGTGAAAAGGCACTTCCTCATCTCCCCAGTGCCAGATGCCACGCAGTCTGCTCCAGGTACTCGGACGGGTACACTGCTCTCAGCCACTTTAACCAGTCCTCGGGTCCAGCCCAGCAGCCTGCGCTGTGGCTCATCTAGATGTGCCCTTCTCTCTCTCCCTCAAGTGGATACCGCCCGCTCCCATCAGCTAGTAACCCACAAACACGTCCAAGGAACTCGCATCCTGTAGAGACAGAGGGAAATAACCTCCGCGGACCCCGCGGCGGCTTTGCTCTCCCCCGCCTCCCCACACAGAGCTCTCCAGCCGGCTGCCTCCACCTGACCTGTCCACTTCCGGAACTCCCACTCACTCCCCGGTCCATTCCAATCTATCATTCACCCACACCATCTCAGCACAGAGCCACGACGTCGAGGGGACATCTGAGTCTCCACCCCAGCAGCATTCTGAACTATGTACGATTCTGGTCTTGGAACGCTCTCTCTGCACATGACTCCAGATCCACCTCTCCGCAGCTTCCCACCAATCCCCAGTGCAGGGCTTCTCACAGCTCGGGCCCAAGCCCTATTTCCCCTATGCATAATCTCTCTCTAAAATGGAATTCATCTACAACCACAGTTAAAGAGACAACCAACACAGGGCCAGCACTGTGGCACAGCAGGTTAAGCCACCACCTGCAGTGCCAGCATCCTACACAGCACCGCGTCAAGTCCCGGCTGCTCCACTTCTGATCCAGCTACCTGTTAATGCACCTGGGAATTAACAGGAGTGGAGGATGGCCCAAGTGCTTGGACCCCTGCACCCACATGGGGGACCCAGAGGAGGCTCCTTGTTCCTGGTTTTAGATTGGCCCAGCTCCAGCCATTACGGCCATTTGGGGAGTGAACCAGCAGATGGAAGATCTCAAAATAAATAAATAACCAACATGGCTGTGATTTTCAAAAGTACATCTCCGCATCTCCAAGCAGAACCTTTTTCTAAGCCCCAGATCTCTCAAATTCAGCACAACTGTATGCAAACCTGTGATCATCCAAGAATTCTCCCAGTGCTCATCTCAGGGAGGGAACCATCACTGACAGGCCAGCTGGGCAAGCCTGAAGCCTGGACACCACCCTAGACATCGCCTACCTGACCCTCTACACCCAATCTGTCACCAAATCCTGCTGGCGTCTAACCTCCCAACTGCCCTCAAATAGTCTCACCCTCCCCACCTCCAAGTCACTCCCTCGCAGCTCCACGGTCCGAATGTCTGTCCACACCTAAGTTCATGGGTTTATCCTCATGCCCAGCGTGATGTAGTAGGAGGCTGGGCTCTGGGAGATCAGGTTGGGAAGACCAGGCCCACAGGACCGGGATCACTGCCCTTACAAGAGAGGCCCCAGGGAGCTGCCTCGCCCCTTCTGCATGTGAGAAAAGTGCCACCTACAAAGCAGGCAGAGGGCCCTCACCAGACCCTGCATCCGCTGGTGCCTTGCTCGGGGACTTCCCAGCCTGCAGAACCCTGAGAAATAAACCTGTTTTCTAAGAGTGGCCCAGCCTACAGCATTTGTATACGAAGACACAAAGTTACCATTCTTTTCTTTAAGGAATCACAACAGCAGCCTCCAAGTCTCCCCTCATTCATTCTCATTCATTCTCCACATTCCAAAGATGAGTCATGACAAAATGCAAGTCATCCCAGGTGAAAACCCAGTGAGGGCTTCAACAAAAGGACCCAATTCCCTCCTTGCCTTTAAGGCTTGGCCAGGCCCCGCCCACCTGTCCACTCCAACTCATGCTGCTCCTGGTGCCAGCAGTGCTCCAGCCACATGGGCCTTCCTCCCACTCCCTGAACTTACCACACAGCCTCGTGACAATGGGCTGTCCAGATACCTTGTGTCCAAGAGCTCTCCTCTGCCCACCCTCTCCTGTCTACACTGGCATGCAGAACCCAGTGCAGATATCAGCTCCACAGGGGCGTTTTCCTGGCGCTCCCATCTCAACCCACCACACATCCCAGGGGTGATGCACCTGCGTGTGTGGTGGCTTGGCTGGAAGCACCTCACATGCTCCAGTCCCAGAGCTCAGTCCAGCGCTGATGAATAAGCAAACAATGATAAGTGAAGCCGTATCGTAAAGGATGAACAAGAGTTAATGAAGACATGAGGAGGGAAGGGAACAGCATGTGGCCAATGCCAGGAGCCCTGCAGTCCACAGTACCCAACCCAGCCAGGGCAGGGAGGCCGAAGCAGGCTCAGGTCAGGGCTGCTCATTAAGACTTGCTCCAGGCACAGGATGCAATGCCAGGGAGAGAGGAGAACCTGCATATGTGGGGACGTCCTACTCTCTCCAAGACATTTGTGTTTGTGGAACTGTCGGCCTTAATCACTCCTCCCGAGTGGCTGCAGCACCTTTCTCGGGGGCACAGCCACCCACAATGCGTTGATCTCATGATACGCCCGCAGCAGAGTCTACTGAACTCTACTCATATTGCATAAAACACACCCAGAGCTCTACTAAAACATCCAGTCTAAATTAAAACTGATGCCAAACTGTACAGAGATTTAGAAATAACATTAAAATAGCATCACAAATGGTGAGGTCTGAAAGAATAAAGTAAAAGGAAGACAGAAGGAAAGCCTTACCAACAGAAAATCCATCATCAGAAATTCTGATAGGAACTGGGAGAAGACAGGTCGTGAGAGCATTTTATTTAGAATTACACTGAAGATGGCTGCAGGGCTGCCTTCCCGGGGAGCCTGGCTATTGACAATGGGCTCTGCAGTTTAACAGGGGCTGGCAACCACTGTGGAGCGACCGTCCTGCGTGGCTCCCTTACCAGCATTCAGCCACTGCAAGTGTCTTTAAAACACAGTAAATGGCAAAACCTTAAAAAAGATAAAGAAAAAGCCGACGTGCTTAGAATGTGACTATTTCTATCACGGCTGAATAAGCTGCCACACAAGCTTGGAAGCCGGTGAGGTCCTTCTCCAGGAACCTGAGCTACTGATACCTTGCACCGGAACCGCCTGCATCCCAGTCAGTGTGGGGGTCACTTTTCCTTCCAGGTATGGGGGAGGAGAGGTTGTTAAGGGAGCACTAAGGTCCAAAGGACATCAGAGACCCCCATCCTGACCATAGGTGGCTTCCAACAAAGCAGTGTGACAAGGCGGCATTCTCTGGCACCACCACTGTTTCAAGCTCTGTCCGTGTGAGCAGAAGGGTCAGGCTTGGTGGCTCCGTCTAGCCCTCACTGCAGGGGCACTTTGAGACAGGCCATCAGCATGCTCCTCACCAGGCTTCTCTCCACAGTTCCTAGGAGAGGCAGGGTTTTTATTTTATTTTGCTTAAACAAATACATGGACTTGAGAAACTTTTTTTCTACCATCTGCCCCTGCCTCAAAAAAGTTCACTCCTTTAAGATAACCTTTTACAATCCCTTTTATCACATCACCGTGGTCGGAGTGATCAGAGGGCTGGAGGGAAGTTTGCGATCTGCGGGAACACGGCTTCACTCCCTGACTGCTGTCCCTGGGAACTGTAACGACAGGTCAGTCTTCCCACTGAACCAACAGTGTAAAGGGAAAATGCAAACTGACCACTCACCCCTCTAGGCCCCAGAGAGAGGGCAAGGCTTTGGATCAGCTCTCTGTCTTCTCCCCAAGCTGAGGGAAGGAATTTACATGCAAAACTGTCCAGGACTACACAAGCTACTCCCGAATCTAAGGACAGAAAACCTTGTCCTCGCAGTATGCTAGTTTGCCAGAAGCCTGTGTATCTGAGTCGTCTGGCTTGGCAATCTCCAGAATCGCAGCGTGCAACGTGTGTGAAGGCCCAGTCTGAAAACCATACCCTCAGCTTCTGTGAGAACTGCTCTAGGAAACCTGTTAGCTCACCTCCGGCTAAAACATGGAGTAAGGGGCCAGCGCTGTGGCACAGTGTGCTAAGCCTCCACCTGCAGCACCAGCATCCCAAACGGACACCGGTTCAAGTCCCAGCTGCTCTTCTGATCCAGCTCTCTGCTGTGGCCTGGGAAAGCAGTAGAAGATGGCCCAAGTGCTTGGGCTCCTGCACCCGCGTGGGAGACCCAGAAGAAGCTCCTGGCTCCTGGCTTCAGATGGCCCAGCTCCAGCTGTTGCAGCCATTTGGGGAGTGAACCGGCAGATGGAAGATTTTCCTCTATGTCTGTCTTTAACTCTCTCTGTAACTTTACCTCTCAAATAAATAAATATTAAAAAAACAAACACGGTCTAGGATTATCCCTTTAGTAGCTTAGTCGGTCTTACATAAAATTCCATTTTGTTTTTCCATAAAATTTTAACAAAATTCTGTTTTGTATTTAATAATCAGCTGGGATGAAGCATTGTCTCACAGTGAAATGACTCTACTTCCATTTTCTTCCCCAGTGAGAACTAAATGACTGCTTTTATCTTGCTCTAAGCTATCAGGAAACACAACAAATTATTATTTTTTAATTATGTTGACCCTTTTTAAGCTTGTACTCTACCTTAAGGTCAACTTTTATTTTAATGTTTTGTATCTATTTTTACTATAGGTTTCTAAATATATCAAAAATAAAGAAGTTAAATCTGTATTCTTAAAGACATGACACAATATTCTTTCGTGTGTGATAAACTTGATGTTTACCAAAGTTTAAACATTTACATAACAATATCGGTACTGGCCAATATTTATTTTATCAAATATCACACTGTTCAAAAGATAATGTTCTGTGAAAATACTGGTCTCAGTCTCAGTCACCATGAGTAAGAGTTCTAACAAAGGTCACCACCTCAGTCACCAGGAGTAACAGTTCTACTAAAGGGACCCACACACACAGGGCAAAATGAAGCCATGGTACAGGAGGCCCTCCAGAGGCACAGGGCATCAACTCCTGGCCCCTGTGCCTGACCGTCCTGCTCATCCTACAGAACAAAGATGGAGAGTGAGGACAGCCAGGGTAAGCCGGGCACAAGACTCTCAGAAGAAAGCAACACGAGGAGAGAGCACTTCTCCTCCTCCTCTTTCCGTCCTGCCCATTCCTAGCCCACTGCAGCTCTCCTATCCACGTGGCTAACTCTTAACTGTTCAAGGAAATAGCTGCATCCCGAAACCAGAACTTCTAACTCAATACAGTTAGAAGTGGTGTACAGTGGATGTTTTGAGGAAATGCTACTTGCCTAGTCCAACATTCAGCTCCACTCTGTCCAGAAAAACAGAGGGGGCTTTGAGGGAACACAGACTGCAGTGAACACATTCCAGACACTTCCTTAGAGACCACCCACCCCTCCTATTTCACCTCCCTCAGTGAAAAACAAAAGGTAAGCACCTGATGAATAAATCAGCTGAATGTGCACAAATCTTCAGAAACCAGAATAAGAAATCCAAGACTTTATAGGAGGCACCATATATATATATATATAAACACACACACACACACCCCTCACACAGCCTTCTTTTGTTACATAGAAACTTGAAAGAAAGAAAATAACTTTTCTCACCTTTATAAAGCCATAAAATATATTAGTTCTCCAAGTAAGGCCAATTTTTCCAATAAGAGGTAGGTGTTCTCTGTTATTTGTAACATTTATAACAATGAGCTTGATGTGTCCATTTTCAATGTGTTCTGAAAAGATTTAAGATTAAGCTCTGTTAATGACCACACACCATGAAGAACAACACAACACACAACAATCTTCAGCGTGGCTGTACCACAAAGGGGGTCTAATCCTGCTGAGGTCAGAGAATAACACGGGCAACAGCTCATCTCGGCCTCCTGCTCAAGGCCAGAGTGGTCTCTCCGTGACAGAAAAAGAGGGGGTATTCCCGCAAAGCGATGTCAAAGGTGAGTAAGCTGGCCAGAGTGAACTGGACACCTACTCTCTCACTAATGGTAAGACCATGAGAAAACACAAGTTCCTCTGACTGGGGTAAGCCAACAGCAGTAGAAATGGAATATCAGAACTAAGGACCTAAGAAAGCACACGCAGAAATGTCAACAAAAGGAAATCAGGCATCAGAGAGCAACGAGAGAGCTGAGAAACCGGGGACTGGAGAGCAGGTGCACAGGAGGAGGTAAGGGAAAAAGCCCAAACTGAACACCTTGCCTGTGCTTACAGATGGGTAAAAGAGGGGTCCACACTGTGGCACAGCGGGTCAAGCTGCTGCCTGCAATGCCAGCATCCCCTATGTGTGCCAGTTGGAGTCCCGGCTGCTCCACTTCTGATCCAGCTCCTTGCTAATATGCCTGAGAAAGCCGCGGAAGATGGCCCAAGTGCTTGGGCCCCTGCACCCACATGGGAGACCTGGAGGAAGTTCCTGGCTCCTGGCTTCAGTCTGGCCCTGCCCTGGATATTGTGGCCATTTGGGGAATGAAACAGCAGATAGAAGATATTCTCTCTCTCCCTCTCCCTCTCCCTCTCCTCTCCCTCTCCCTCCCTCTCTCCCTCTCTAACTCTGCCTTTCAAATAATTAAGAATAAATCTTTTAAAAAAAGGAATGAGTAAAGATCTTGCAATGCCTGTCAAACTCAAGGCCTAACCCTCATTTCACTGGTTCAGTGCTGGCTACTTGGCGCCTCACACTCTGAGAAGCCTGCACCACCCAAGCAGCCCACACCAGGGTAGCCACGATAGCCGTATGAAACACATGCTTCTCTTCCTCTTACACTCTGATAAACGAAGCTAACTACTGGGCTTGTGACTAGGTGAGGTGTCTGTTCAAACATAAATAACGTCTGCTTGTGAATTCCAGAAACTGGCCTTGGGAGTCAGCTGAAGCTGCAAAGGACGCTAGCCCTCCCCTGTCAGCATGACCAGAGGACAGAATTTATTGTAAGGGAAGGCAGAGGGGTGTGAACGACTAAGGGCACAACACGGACTCCAGGCCGCGGGGCCTCATTCTGGTTAATGAGACTCTTCCCGCAGGACTCCACCTCTTTCAGATTCCAGACAAGGAATGTTTGTAGCTGCTTAGTTACGCAGAACCTCCCGCTATGCTCTCCCATGATAAAGTCAAACCATCCAGCAAATTCCTCAGTGAATTCTGTTGACATCTCAGATTGATAAAATGCCGTTATCAGTTTCGGCACCTATCTACTCCTGACACGCCATTAGTCATGTCCCCAGCACACCTCAACCTCCCTTTCGCATTCCTTAAAAGCTCTGGCCACCCTCACCGGCCAGGACTGCAGCTTTGGAGACTCCAGTCTGGTACCTTCCTCAGGGACCACTGGATTAAACTTCCTCTTTCCTTTATCCTTAAACCTGTCCTTGTCATTTTGATGTGGCACCGCTGACAAGGACCAGACGTTCGGTAATGCCGTAAGCTTTACAGATCCCCGCTAACATGCCAGGGACAGTGACCGCCAAGGCATATCACACGCATGTAAGATTTCTTCAGAGACAGACACTTGAATAAAGGCAAGATCTAAGTCACAGGACAAGGCAGATGGGGAAAAGGGAGAACAGCAACTGTTCTCTCACCCCAGGTTGTCATATTTTCTAGGACAAAATAAAATCAAAGCTAAGTTGCCGTGGGAGACAAAGCCCTGTTCCAGACATTTTATATGGTATTCTTCAGCCTAAGCGTAGCCAACAGGTTAAAGATGATGCTTCATAAGGGGCCTCTTCGGTGATAAAATAGCGTGCGTGTAATACAGTAATTTGGTTTAAGTAAAAGACGCTCTCAGAGGCAGGCATTCGGAGCCCTGCAGGAGGGCGCGCTCAGCCTCAGTGGCTACATTTTCCAAGTCTTCCTTTTGTTCCAAGGACAGATGCAGCCCACACTCTCCTCTCTGCTGCGGAGCAATTAGCCAAAACTGTGCCGGGTCTCTCCACGCTCCCTGGGTGTAGGGATGAATGCCAAACGACACTGACCCTTCCCAGACGAGGGCCCTACTACCACCTCGGCAGGGCCCGACAAAGCAGGGAGGAAGTCTGAAAAGCAAGGCCTCCGTGGAGACTGAGTAATGACATTCTAAACAGACCAGATGTGGCTCCGCTCGGCTCTCCACTACTGCACAGCCATGTGCAAAATCAAGAGAGAACTCCATCTGGCACGGCAACGGCAGGCGTGCCTGCTGGCAGCCAACAGTGCCGCACAGAAAATTCGGAGCCCATTTTCCACACGGCCTATCTTCAGGACAGCGCTGAAAATGAACTCCAAAGTACAACAACCAGCAACATCTCAACGGCAAGTGTCTGAGCTAATGAACACGACCTTCCCACAGGAAGCAAGGACAGCCCCCCGCTTCACAAGTGTGACGCTTACAACTCAGAAGGCCAGACAGCTCTTGCCACCAACCTTCGGAACCACTGCTATCTGTAGGACACAGAAAGGCTACCTCTTCCTCCATTCACGATCTGCACATGGATTCTATGGGTGGAGGCAAGTGTGTGTATATACAACAGGCAATATTTGTGAATAAGCAGTTTAAGTGAATACTTTAAAACAGCTGGGAACAGCAGTGTGGTGTAGTGGGTAAAGCTGCTGCCTGCAGTGCCAGCATCCCATATAGGTGCCAGTTCAAGTCCCAGCTGCTCCACTTCCGATCCAGCTCTGCTTTGGCCTCGGAAATCAGTAGAAAATGCCCCAAGTCCTTGGGCCCCTGCTTCTAGCTCCTGGCTTCAGATCAGCACAGCTACGGCCATTGCAGCCATCTGGGGAGTGAACAAGCAGATGGAAGACCTCTCTCTTTCTCTCTCACTCTCTCTGCCTCTGCCTCTTCCTCTCTCTAATGCTGCCTTTCAAATAAATAAATAAAGCTTTAAGAAAAAAACCATAGCTTAGAATTAATATTTTTTAGGATTTATTTATTTATTTGAAAGTCGGAGTTACAGGGAGAGAGGGAAGTGGGGCAAGAAGGGGGGGGGGGAGAGAGAAAGAGAAAGAGAGAGAGAGAGAGAGAGAGAGAGATCTTCCACCTGGTGGTTTCTCCCCAAATGGCCACAACGGCCAGGGATGTGCAGGCTGAAGCCAGGAGCCCAGAACTCCATCTCCATCTCCCATGTGAGTGGCAGAGGCCCAAGCACGTGGGCCATCCTCTGCTGCTTTCACAGGCACATTAGCAGGGAGCTGGATTGGAAGTGGGGCAGCTGGGGCTCAAACCAACACTTACATGGATGCCAGCACTAAAGGCAGTGGCTTAACCCACAGTGCCACAATAACAGCTCCCCCAGAATAATATGATTAATCAGGTCTAAGAGTTTCCTGATGCACAGGGAGGTTGGTGGTAACTCACCCTAGGTCCCACACTGGAAAGTGGCAGAAATGTGAGGAAACTGTGTTCTGAGGCATGGCCCGTGCTGTAGGGGGTTAAAACACATAGAAGGGGGCAGGAAGTAAGCTCATCTGCCAGTCTGTATCCTAGCTGAGAATTTACAATGTGGATTCAAATTCTCAGGAAGCATTTTCATTTTTCTGCCAGCAGGGAAAACTCTATCTACATCAGCAGAAAAGATACACTGGGGAAGCACTTACAGCTCCCCAAGACCTGGGGGACGTCCTAATCTCGGAGTCCCAAGCTCACTCTCACCCATCCCTGATCTTCCTCTTAAGCAGCTCACGAGTGACCCAGGTTCCCTCAGTGCGACAAACAGCCCTGCAATCAAAGTGAACAGTGGGGAGGGAACAGAGTAGGGAAAGCCATCTCCTGACACATGCAGCGGCAGAGGGCCCAGGCCCTTGTGCTCATGGGGCAGAACTCCCAAGTCCCCTCTTGGGCACTAGAACGGTGCTGTTTCCACAGGAGGAGCCACAAAACGTGCCTGTGCACGCACATATGAATCCTCAGCCCGGCTCTCCTGCAGCCTGTGAGCTAGCACAGCCTCTATGCAAGTCCTGTGTTCCTTCCACCATTCAGAATAATTCTGTTGGTGGAGACTCAAATCTCAACTACCATTACACACTGCCATCCCCACAGTGAGGCCAAACACTATTCAAGGTGCACCTCTTTGGCTTCCAATGACACCGCACTTATAAGAATGTTCTACAGGGGCCAGCGTTGTGGTGTAGTGGATAAAGCTGCCACCTGCGCCACTGACATCTCATATGGGTGCTGGTTTGAGATCTGACTGCTCCACTTCTGATGCAGCTCCCTGCCATGTGCCTGGGAAAGCACCAGAAGGTGATCCAAGTGCTTGGGCCCCTGCACCCATGTGGGAGACCCAGAAGACGCTCTTGGCTCCTGGCTTCGGCCTGGCTCAGCCGTGGCCATCACGCCCATTGGGGGAGTGAATCATCGATGGAAGATCAATCTCTCCCTGTGTAGCTCTTTCAAATAAATAACTAAATCTTAAAAAAAAAAAAAAAGAACGGTCTACAGAGTCAGAAAGACCCCCATTCCAACACTACCCCCCATTTTATTTACTAGCTGTGTAACCATGGTCAAGTTCCAAGGACACTAATAGAAAGCACTTTCTGAGACTGTGAGGATTAACAGCATTAGTACCTATATTAACACTACAGGGTAGCTCATTTATGCCAGACTAGGAGCGCTACCACCTTATGTGCATTTTCTCAATATTAATAGTGTATCCAAAGATAGAGAACTAAGTCCACTGCCAAGCAGAAAGTAGAAAGGTGTCAGGTTCATGGCTTGGAAGAACCAATAACGACAGGAGGTCCATTTACTCAAGTCTATCTATAGATTAAATGCAGTTACAATCATAATCTCAGCATGCATTTTAACAAATAGTCTGTAAATAATTAATATTTAGAAAAATTAACAAAATATTCTAAACTTCATATGGAAGTACAAAGCACCTAAAATAGTCTAAATGACCTTGAAAAGAGGGGAAAAATTGGCTTCACGATCTTCTGTAGGAAACAAAAGAGATCCAATCAGCTACAGCAATCTTACACAATAAAAACAAAGCTGGAGGCATCACAATACCAGTTTTCAAGACACACTGCAGTGCACTTACAATCAAAACAGCCTGGTATTGGCACAAGAACAGACATGCGGCTCAGACAAGTTAAAAACCCAGAAATTGATCTACGCATCTACAACCAACTAATCTTTGACAAACAAGCTAAAATTACCCCCTGGAAGAAGGACAGTTTCTTCAACATATTGCTAGAAAACTAGATCACCACGTGCAGACATATGAAACAAAACCCCTACCTTACACCATATATAAAAGTCAACTCAAAATGAATCATGGATCTAAACTTAAGACCTGAAACCGTCAATCACTAGAAGAAAATCTGGCATAGGAAAAGACTTAGATAAGACCCCAGAAGCACAGGCAATAAAAGCAAAAATAGACAGGTTGGATTACATCCAGCTAAGAGAAACATTCAACAGAGTGAAGAGGTAACTGACAGAATGGGATAAAATATTTGCAAACTATAGATTTTATAAACTATTAATATTCAAATTGTACATATTCAAATTGTACATATTCAAATTGTACAATTTGGGACATGCTCAATCTGACTTGCCCCCAATGGTGGAGTTAGAAATGTGCCAGGGGATTCCAATACAATCCCATCAAGGTGGCATGTACCAATGCCATCTCACTAGTCCAAGTGATCAATTTCAGTTCACAATTGATCATAATGAAAGGACTAAGAGTCAAAGGGATCACATAAACAAGACTAGTGTCAGCAAATACTAGCTGATAGAATAAAAAAGGGAGAGAACGATCCAACATGGGAAGTGAGATACAGAGCAGACCCATAGAATGGCAGCTGTCCTAAACAGCACTCTGGCCTCAGAATCAGTCCTTTAGGCATTCAGATCTGGCTGAAGAGCCCATGAGAGTATTTTAGGCATGGAAAGCCAAGAAACTCTGGCAAAAAAAAAAAAAAAAAAAAAAGAAGGACCTAAATGAAAGATCTCTGTGAGTGAGATCCCAGTGGAAAGAACGGGTCATCAAAGAAGGAGGTACCTTTCTCTGAAGGGAGGAGAGAACTTCCACTTTGACTATGACCTTGTCTAAATAAGATCGAAGTTGGTGAACTCAAAAGGCTTCCATAGCCTTGGCAACTCATGACTAGAGCCTAGGGAGATTACTGACACCATATACAAGAGTGTCAAATTGTTAAGTCAACAACAGGAGTCACTGTGTACTTACTCCTCATGCAGGATCTCTGTCCTTAATGTGTTGTCCAATGTGAATTAATGCTATAACTAGTACTGAAACAGTATCTTACACTTTATGTTCTGTGTGGGTGCAAACTGATGAAATCTTTACGTAATTTATACTAAATCGATCTTCTGTATATAAAGAGAATTGAAAATGAATCTTGATGTGAATGGAATGGGAGAGGGAGCGGGAGATGGGAGGGGTGTGGGTGGGAGGGAAGGGGAAGCCATTGTAATCCATAAACTGTACTTTGGAAATTTACATTTACTAAATAAAAGTTCAAAAAAGAAAAAAACTTAATATTCAAAACATATAAAGAACTCAAGACACTCAACAACAACAAAAAAATCTAGTTAAGAAATAGGCTAGGGGCTAGCACTGTGGCGTAATGGGTAAAGCCACCACCTGCAGTGCTGACATCTCATATGGGTGCCAGTTTGAGTCCTGGCTGTTCCACTTCCTGTCCAGCTCTCTGCCATGGCCTAGGAAACCAGCAGAAGATGGACTAAGTCCTTGGTCCCCTGCAACCTCATGGGAGAGCTGGAAGAAGCTCCAGGCTCCTGGCTTCAGATTGGCCCAGCTCCAGCCATTGTAGCCATTTGGGGAGTGAACCAGTAGATGGAAGATCTCACTGTCTCTCTCTGCCTCTGCTTCTCTGTAACTCTGCCTTTCAAATAAATAAATAAATATTTAAAAACAAAAAAGAAATGGGCTAAGGATGTGAACCGGCATTTTTCAAAGGACGAAATACAAATGGCTAACAGTGACGTGAAAAGATAGGTATCAGAGATCACTAAGTATCACCAGGTATCAGAGAAATACAAATAAAAATCACAATGAGGTTGTACCTCACCCCAGTTAAAATGACTATCAAGCAAAAATCAAAAATTAACAAATGTATGTGAGGATGTGGAGAAAAGGTTACCTGAATACACTGTTAATGGAATGTACAGTCATTACAGAAGACAGTATGGAGATTCCTCAGAAATCTGAAAACTGACCTACCATATGACCCAGCCATCCCATTCCTGAGAATTTACTCAAAGGAAATGAAATCAGCATATGAAAGAATTTTCAGTACCCCCATATTTATAGCAGCTCAATTCACAATAGCTAAAATATGGAATCAACCCAGATGTCTATCAGTTGATGACAGAATAAAGAAAATATGGCATGTGTGTGTGTGTGAGTGTGTGTGTGTATGATGGAATATTATTCAGTCATAAAAAAGAATGAAATCCTGTCTTTTGCACCAAAATGGATGCAACTGGAGACCATTATGATTAGTGAAGTCAATCAGTTCCCAAAAGACAAATATTATATATTTTCTTTAATACATGGAAGCTAACATATGGAGTACAAAAAATGTAATGTATATGAATAAACTTGACATGTTGAGATTTGATTATTGCTTATAGCCTTGGTCTATACTCCTGAGAAACAGTGGTCTTTCTGTTTTCTACTTGTTAAATTATTTATTTAGTGGACAGTTAAGCTTGTAATTATAAAGTAACTTCAAAGTTTATTATCACAAAAATTTAAAGTAAAACAAGAAAGGAAGGATAAGGAAGGGAGGGAGTGGGGAGAGTACCACTATGTTTTTGTTTTTGTTTTTGTTTTTGTTTTTGTTTTGACAGGCAGAGTGGATAGTGAGAGAGAGAGAGACAGAGAGAAAGGTCTTCCTTTTGCCGTTGGTTCACCCTCCAGTGGCCGCCACGGCCGGCGCACTGCGCTGATCTGATGGCAGGAGCCAGGTACTTATCCTGGTCTCCCATGGGGTGCAGGGCCCAAGCACTTGGGCCATCCTCCACTTCCTTCCCGGGCCACAGCAGAGAGCTGGCCTGGAAGAGGGGCAACCGGGAAAGAATCCGGCACCCCGACCGGGACTAGAACCCAGTGTGCCGGCGCCGCAAGGTGGAGGATTAGCCTAGTGAGCCACGGCGCCGGCCCCTACTACGTTCTTAAAACTGTTCTGTGGAATACATGAAATCTGTGTTCCTTATATAAATAAATAAATGAATGTATATAAAAAGGACTTTCTGTAGAGCTACAGCAATCAAGACAATGTGGTGTAGCTCATACAGTCATACAAATGGTCAACAGAATAGATGGGTCCAGATATAGACCTACACTTTTATAAACAATTGATTTTTCTCAAAGACATCAAAATAATTCAATGAGAAAAGAAAGTCTTTCCAAAAATGTACAAAAAATCTGGATACTCATAGGAGAAAAAAATGTTGAAGGCTTACCCCAGATTCTTCATAAAATTAACAAGAGGAGAAGGATAACCAATCTAAACACAAAAGCCAAACCATGAAGTTTTTAGAAAATAAAATGGAGAATATCTTTGTAAATGAAGGTAAAAAGATTTTATGACAGGAGAAAGAAAGCAGTAACTATTACAAATGATAAATTAGATTTTATCACAGGACATACAGTGATCCTCAAAAGACAGCATTAAGAAAACGAACACAAGACTGGGACTAAATACTTGCAAAGCATGTGCCTGACAAAGCACTGGTATCTAGAACATATAAAGAACTCCTACAGTTCTGGAATTGAAGAGCATGGCTAAAATCTAAGACTATACTCAAGAATGGCTAAAATGCAAGACTACCAACACCAAATGTTGGCTAGCATATGGAGCGACCAGAACTTTCACACTCTACCACTGGAACAATGAAAGGGTTAGCCACTCAAAGGTCTGGCAATTACATATGAGTAAACATTCCTTCCACATGAAGATTTTTTGCAATTTGTTACTCAACAATGCAGTCCTAGGTGTTTAGTCAAGAAAAATGAAACATGGTCAGCAAAAAAAGATTTTCACTAGAATTCTACAGCAGCTCTCTTCACAAAAGTCCACAACAGGAAATAATCAAGCTTCCTGTCCAGTAAGAGAAAATGGATGAACACATTGTGTCATATCCACCCAACAGAATACCAATGAACAGGAATGAGTGATTAATACTTGGCAATAGTACCGCATCATGCTAAACAGAAGAATCTGGACACCAAAGAGGGGGGTAAAAGACCCCAGAGATAACACACTTACTCCATGATCCCACTTATACGAAATGGAACTAAACCATTGTGAAAAAAATATACACATAGACAGACAGATATATCTATCTGTATATATATATATATATATATATATGTGTGTGTGTATATATATATATATATCTGTGCATACACACACACACACACACACACAAAGAGCCATTGTACTATTCGTACATTTTTTCCATGTTGGAAATTATATCGAAATAAAAAGTTACAGAAAAAGGAAGCACTCAATAAACATTGTGAACAGCTGCCTCAGCCCTCCCTCCTCTGAAGAGTCCTCTTGCCACTTCTTTCCTGTCCAAATCTGGGTGTGGCCCATATCCACTTCTTTCCTATCCAAATCTGGGTGTGGCCCATATCTCTGTCCTCAGATCTTCCACCTCACCTACTCCTCCTGAGAATTTCCTCCCTCGGCATGTCAACATTATTTCATTATACAGAAGAGTTTCTGCTCTTCAGAAAAAACCTACAATCTTTGCAAGCAAACAAACTTTCCTCTACAGCATGTCAATGGTACCAAGAACATTTCTAACTTCTCAGCTAGATTAGAGTTCATTTTTGCCTCATAAATAAACATAGAAAAGGAAGAAGTAAAGAGTACAAGGAGAAGAGATTGAGTGACTGATCTTCCTAGAACAAACTGAAAGATGAGGAAAATGGTTAAATGAATTAGAATTGCCTGAGGCATAAACAACCACAACTAAAAGGACAAGCCCAGTGAGGAGAAACTGAATGAGACAGTACCCCAGACCACCCTCCAGAAGACCAACTTAGTAACATGACTAGACAGAGTGGACATCACTAAGCCTCTCTTGAGTGTCTATGTCGAGTTTCAGTACAGAGAGAGACGCTGTATAAACTGAAAACTGACTGCCAAATAGTGTTAGCCAGTATTAATCAGTATTAATTAGGCCACAAATATCTGATGTTACAAAGGAGTAATTAATAACAGGGTGATGCAATCATTGGAGTCTAATGATCAAACGGAATCAGCACTAATTCTTGGGGAGAGAAAATCTTTAGTAGACTCCCATTCCCTATTAGATATCTAACGTAAATATCCCAGAGCATACACATGGCTTTTCCAGTTATCTCAGCTAATTATTTTTAAATACTGCTGGTATTTTCTAAATCCCAAATACAGGTGAAGTTTAAGTACCTAATTTCAGGCATAGATCTTGAATATCAAAAGAGATAAAATCTGCGGACACGGTAGGACTCAGAACGCTCTTTGGTTACATAGGTTGCAAAAGTAAAAAGAACTGCAGCAGTAGTTGTGGGAGATTAAAAAAACATAATTTCAGGGCTGCGTTGTGGCACAGCAGGTAAAGCTGCCACCTGTGACACTGGTATCCCTGGTGCCATGCGTGTCCTGGCTCCTCCACTTCTGATCCAAATCCTTGCTAAAGGCCTACCTCTCTCTGTGTAACTCAGAATAAATAAATAAATCTTTAAAAGATGTAACTTCCAAATCTTTAGAGCAGTTTCCCTCCCCATTCCAGGCTTTCATAGCATGTTAGATATGACAACTTCAACAAAATCTCCTCTAATCTTTTGAACCCCTGACTGCCTACATTTTTCACATTAGCTGGGACCCAATAGGCTATGTATACTGGTGGTATCACTCATGATATTGGTGACAATTAATTCGAGTTTAAAGAGAATAAAGTATATAGTTGGACTCTTTAAAACTCCACTGCTGGTTAATTCATTAGAGTTAGAAGCAGCTTTTCCTATTGCTATCACAGGTTCAAACTGGTACAAGACTCAGCTCCGTCCCCCATGCCTTCAGACCAGTTTCATACCTGTCCAGTTCATCTGAGTGTAATGTGTTTTTTCTACAGTAGTTCTTCTAAAGCATTTTATTTTTTTTTATTTTATTTTTGACAGGCAGAGTGGACAGTGAGAGAGAGAGAGAGAGACAGAGAGAAAGGTCTTCCTTTACCATTGGTTCACCCTCCAATGGCCGCCACGGCTGGCGCACCGCACTGATCCGAAGCCAGGAGCCAGGTGCTTCTCCTGGTCTCCCATGGGGTGCAGGGCCCAAGCACTTGGGCCACCCTCCACTGCACTCCCTGGCCATAGCAGAGAGCTGGACTGGAAGAGGGGCAACCGGGACAGAATCCAGCACCCCAACTGGGACTAGAACCCGGTGTGCTGGCGCCGCAGACAGAGGATTAGCCTATTGAGCCGCAGCGCCGGCCCAGTTCTTCTAAAGCGTTTTAAAGGAAAAGCATATGGACACTTGTTTGGGGCTCTAATACATGTTCTATTTCTCTTGTGGGGTATATTCTGGAATTCCTCAGAGCAACAAACTCAGGGAAGGCCACGAGCCTGAGACAGCAGAAGCCAGGCTCACATAGAAACAACCTGCTCACCTGGCACATGGCTGACTCAGGGACGACCTCACAACGGCCCAGAGCCAAGCAGAGGCAGGGAGACTCTTGGGAAGAGAGAGCTGGAAAGGAGACTCGCAGGTGTGAAACGTGCTATCTACAGCTGGTTAGCATCACCTCGTAAGTGGAAGGCCAATAAAGGATCCAGAGAATCAAGAATCAGAATGGGACAGAAAAGAGACAGTCTGTACAGACAACATCCAGTCCCACGACAGGCAAACTACCTGAAAAAAGCCCTCCCTCTGCATTTTTCAACAACATAAATCCATTTTGCTAAGCCTGTTTGAGTTAGGTTGGGTTTTCTATAGCTTTCAATCACAAAAAACAATTATACAGAATTTTTTCCCCCAAAGCAATCTGATATAAAAAACATGAACATACATACCTGCATAAAGATTTATATATGACTATGTTTATTATGTTTTTGACATGCAGGCAGAGAGTGAGACAGAGAGAGAAGAAAGAGTACTCTCCATCTACTGGTTCACTCCCAAAATGCTGGGGGTGGGGACAAAGCTGGGAGCCAAGAGTGCAATTCAGGTCTCCAACACGGATGGCAGAGACCCACCTACTTATTGCCTCCGAGAAGTCCACATCGGCAGGCAGCTAGGAGCAGGAGTTAGAGTCAGGGGCCAAACCCAGGGCAGGCATCCTAACAAATGTCTTAAGCACTAAGCCACATGCTTACTCCATGAATGTTATTTTTAAGTAGAAGACTTCATGGGAAAACATATTTGAAATGATGGAGAAATAAGAGACAAACAGCCAAATAAAGGTACCAGGGCAAGCAAGAGCAGATAGATTTAGGCATAGAACTTGCACTGAAAGAGAGCAAGAATCCGACTGTGATAACGGGGCCGGTGCTGTAGCGCAGCAGGTAAGGCCACCGCCTGCAGTGCCGGCGTCTCACATGGGCACCAGTTGGAGTCCCGGCTGCTCCACTTCTGATCCAGCTCTCTGCTGCGGCCTGAGAAAGCAGCAGAAGATGAAGCAAGTCCTTGGGCCCCTGCACCCATGTGGAAGACCTAGAGGAAGCTCCTGGCTTCGGATCGGCACAGCTCCGGCCATTGCGGCCATCTGGGAAGTGAACCAGCGGATGGAAGACCTCTCTCTCTCTCTCTGTTTCTCTGCCTCTGCAACTCTGCCTTTCAAATAAATATAATAAAATCTTTAAAAAAAGAGACTGTGACACAGTGAATATGTCACTGAACAAAGGAAGACCAGGAAGCATCAGAGGCTGAGAGTCTTTCTTAGCACAGTATGCACTGAGCCCAAGAACAAGGACTGCAGGAGGAAGACACTGTGATGGCTTTAAAAGGCCTGTACGTGAAAGCTGAAGGAGAATTAACAGGAGCTGAATAACATATCTGAGTAGCAAGAAGGGATGAGAAATAGCGACCCTGGCTGCTCAGGTTCAGCTGCTGAAGAACTGAACTGTACAAAGCAAGGCCGTCTCTAAGGTCCAGAACTTCTTTTATCCCCTAAGCATTTTCTACTGTGTCTCAGAGTATGCATGGACTGTTTATTACCTAATCAGTACTTTAATGAAAAGCATATTGCAAAAATTCTACAGGATATAGAGCAAATCTAACAAACAGGAAGTGGGAACACAATCCAAAAGAATTCATTCACAATGATGATATGAAAGTATTAGTAAATTGAGAAGGATGTAGGAGCTATATAAAGAATTTTTTTCCTAAGGGTAGTAAAGGAAAACTTAAATAGGAATACAGACCGAAACATAGTTAAAATACATCAATTCCTTCCAAATTAAAGTACATGTTTAATATGAATATCAAAACGCAAATAAGATATTTTAAAATCTGGCCAAAAGAAAATAATCAAAAAATATTTGATGAGAGCTCATTAGAAAGATATTTTATATGAAGGCAGAGGACACATATTTTCATAACAAAATGAACAAGTAATATATGAAATATCTTCTGCCTGGAGATGGTACACTAAGTATCAACGAAGAAAAACAATCCTACAGGAAAAGGCATGGCAATCTGTAGATGGTGTACAATGGTTATGCTAATCAACAGGTGAAACAAGAGAAATAAATATCTAAAAGAAATCCACATGAGACTGACACTTCCTATATTAAAGGGAGAGGGGGACATTAAAAATAACATTTATATACAAAAAACTTAGAAAGCTCAAAACAAAATATACAAAACATATACAAAATTAAATGACAAGGCAGAAGACAGATGGGCAAAATGCAACAAATACATATAAATTTTGTAGGGGTGGCCATTAGGTGTAGCAGTTAAGACACCACTTAGGTTGCTGACATCCAAAACTGGAGTGTCTGTGTTTGAGTCCCAACACCACTCTCAATTCCAGCTTCCTGCTAATGTGCACCCTGGAAGGCAGCAAGCGATGGCTCAAGTACTTGGGTCCCTACTACCCACATGGGAGACCCAAACTGAGTTCCATGCTCCTGGCTTGTGGCCTGGCCCAGCCCCCTGCTCTTGCAGGCATTTAAGGAATGAATCAGTAGATGGGAGCATAGAACCAACCAAACATAAGCAAAAACATTCAATTAGAAAATAGACAATATCAGCAACATAGCATCAAGCAATTTGAAGCACTCTATTGTGGGGAGCAACTCGGACTAGACTAAGTTACTGGAATTAAGACTTATTCTATGCATCTGCTCTCCCACAATATGGCGCTGGGAGAGGAGAAAACAGCTTCTACCCAGCTGCCTCCAGTTCAGCCAATAAACTGTAGGACCTGCTCCTGATTGGAGGAGAGCAGCGTACTCGGCGTGTGGGCAGCCGAGCACGGATTGGCGGAGGAGGACTATAAAGGAGGAGAGAGACGGCATGCACCAGGAACATCTAAGGGGAACATCTGAGGGAACACCTGTGCAGCCCCCAAGAGAGCCGGCCGGCGGTGTGCCGCTCCCCCGCGGAAGTGGGGAATGTGGCAGGGGGAACCGCCCTTCCACGGAGGTGGAAGGGACGGTAGCCAACCCGGGAAGAACCAGCAGCAAACCCGGGGAGGGCCGAGCAGACGAAAGAACAGCGCAGGGTCCTGTGTCGTTCCTCCACGAAGACGGGGAGCGACATAATGGTGCCGTGACTCGGATAGGAAGCCTAGGCAGGATTTAGTGTCGTTCCTCCACGAAGAGGGGGAGCGACACTCTATTACCTCACTTTAATCCTTGCAGTGCCTTAGAAGGTAGGCTGTGATGTGCTCATTTTGCAAGCAAGGACACTATGGTAAGTAAGCAAGATCACAGAAATAGTAAGAGATGGTACTGAATACAATCCCAAGAGGATTATCTCTAGCCTGTAGTATGGTCTCCACAATAATCATAAACCTGACAGTCAATAATTTTCTAAATAGCCAACATAATATTCAGAGACATATATAAATTTTAAACAGTCAGGTATCATTTTCTCCTCTCGATTCATTGGGTACTTTTCAAAATAAATAATGTTCATGATAACAGTAATTATGAAAAATGGAGACCTAAATGTTCAACCTTAGGAGTGAGTCACCATATCATGGCAAAGCTAAGCAATGGAATGTCACGCAACTCTTCAAAATCAAATTTGCAAAAACTACTTATGACATAGAGATGCTCACAGTGAACACTCTGTTCACATAATGCTGTCCCTAGATATAAACAGGGTGATTCACTTGAAAACAATCAAAACATGAAGAACAGCTGTCCTTGGGGAATTTTTATTTGGTTCTCTATAAACTTCTACATATTTAGAATTTTCAGCTTTCATAATACAAATGACAATAGTTTTTAAATGTAAATTTACAGCAACACAAATAAAAAGTCAAATGGAACTTGTGGTTTCCAGTCCAGCCTCAAAAGAAGCCTGGAAGGCACCACTGCATCCTAACAACAGGTGAAATGCTGAACACACTGAAAACTCCACAACTCCATGAGCACTACAGGAGAAGTGAAGTCACAGGGCAAACCTCTGCCCACCAACTAGACACTCGGGAGAAATCAACAGAAAATAAAAGACAAAGAAAACATGCTGAAAGAAGCAAGGGTAAACAAAGACCTCGCTCATAAAGAGTTAGGGTAAGAATTACATCCGACTTTTTCCCAGACACTATGCAAGCAAGAAGTGAGTGAGTGAAATATTTAAAGTGGTAAATATTCAAAGAAAAAAAAGTTCACTAACCTAACATTTCTCTTTGTGTATATGCAAATGTTCCAATATCTGGAAAAATCAAAAAACCTGAAATCTAAAATACCACTGGTCCCAAGCATTTTGGATGAGGATAGATGGCCTTTAAACATAGTTTTGATAGCTATGTCATATTTCACTGTGCACATTTATCAAAATAACAATTGTTAGGCAAATTCTTTATCCAGTGAAATTATCCTTCAGAACAGTAGGATAAAGAAAGCCTATCTCAGACAGTAATTGAGCATAATTTTTTGCAACAGATGGGTCTCACATAAAATATTAAAGGAAAAAATTTAGGGGAAAATAATAAAAGTCAAAAACACGGATCTACATATAGAAATGAAGAGCATCAAAAAGGAACAAGCGAAGGTAAAACAAAACCTTTCACTATTTATTCACAATTATTCTAACCAATAAATTTGTTCAAAATAATAGCAAAATTATACCAAATATGTACATGTGTATATATATATATATAGTCAGATATGCTTATAAATAAGTGAAATGAATGACAGTAATAATACAAGTGACAGCTGGGAGGAATCAGGATTATTTTGTTATTATAAGGAATTTGACATTACCTGTGAAAAACTACAGTTATTTGAAAGTGGACTTGGGTTACAAATTCTAGGCTAACAACCAAAAAATAGTTTTAAAGAAAGAAGTATACCTGATATGCTAAGAAAGGAAAGAAAATGAAATCATATAATACTCAGTTAAAATCACAAAAGATAGAAAAAGAGTGGGAGACATGAATAGGAACAGAGAACAAGGGTAACAATGAAAACAGTAACAAATATGATTGATATTAACTCAACTACATCATTCATCACTTTAAACATTATTGTTCTAAGTATACCAATTTAGAGACCAAGATTGTCACAGTGCACACAAAAATGAAACCCAACTATGAGCTGTCTATAAGAAACCTAATTCAACTTTAAAGACACATATAAATTAAAACAAATATATGTAAAAAATATACCATGTTAACAACTATCAAATAAAGTGAGAGTCACTGCATTAATTTCATAGACAACAGATGTTAGAGCAAAGAAAGTTATCAGGGATAGAGAAGGGCATTAGATAATGATAAATGGGTCAATTCTCGAAGAAGATACAGCAATCTTTAATGTTTATGTATCTAATAAGACAGCATCCAAATGTATGAGGCAGAAACTGATAGAAGTAGAAGGTGAAATAAATGAATCCGCTACCAAAGTTGGAGACATGAACATCCTCTATCAGAAATGGACACATCCAGGAGGCAGAAAGTCAGTAAGGACATAGTGGAACTCCACAACACCATCAATCAACTGGATATAACGGGCATCTTAGACTATAACTTTAACAACAGCAGAATACACATTCTTCTTAAGTTCACATAGGACAGCCACAAAGAGAGAGAAAATTCTGAGCCATGAAACCACAAAATACACCTCAACAAATTTAAAAGAACAGAAACCATACAATGTCTGCTTTTAAACCACGATTGAATTAAACTAGAAATCAATAACAAAGTCATCAGGAAAATTCCAAAATACATGGAGAGTAAGCAGCCTACTCTAAATCACACATGAGTCACAGGCGAAATCTCAAGAGAAATTTAAAAAATATTTTCATCTAAATGACAATGAAAATACAATTTATCAAAATATGTGATACAAATGAAAGCCATATTTAGTCAGAAATGCATAGCACTGAATACCTATATTAGAAAAGAAGAACTGAATAAACAATCTCAGCTTCCATACCTTAAGAAACTAGAAAAAAAGAGCAAATTAAATCCAAACTAAACAGAAGAAAAGAGATAATAAAATTCAGAGTAGAGTCTGTGAATTTAAAAGTAGGACATGAATAGAGAAAATCTATTAAACCAAAGGCTGGTTCTTTGAAAAGATCAATAAAATTGTTAAGTGTCTAGCTAAGCAAATTAAGAAAAACAAGAGGACACAAATTACTAATATCAGAAATGAAAGAGGGGACCATCAGTATAGAACTCACAGATATCAAAAGGACAATAAAAGAATACTAGGAACAATGCTAGGCCCACAAATTTAATAACTTAGATGAAAATGACCAATTCCTTCAAAGATACAATCTGACAAAATTGACACAAGAAGAAACAATCTAAATCAGTCTACATATATTAAAGAAATTCAGCAAATAATCATCAATCTTCCAAAATGGAAAGCATTAGGCTCACATGAGTTCACTGGAAAATTCTACCAAACATTTAAGGGAAAAATTCTCTATCATCTCTTCTAAAAACTAGAAGCAGAGGGAATCCTTCCTAGCTCATTCTATGAGACAGGCATTATCCTAATTTTGAAACAAGACACTACAAGAAAAGAAAATTATAAAATATCAGTATCTCTTACGAATACAGCTGCAAACATCTTCAACATATTAATAAATCAAATCAACAATGCTTTAAAAGAGTTGTACACTATGACCAAGTAGGCTTTATCCTAAGTATGCAAAACTGGTACCTTTGAAAAGCTACTCATTTAACCTATTGCAACAACAGGCCAACCTGGTCATAGCTATAGACAGAGAAAAGACAAAACCTACCACCCATTTGTGATAAAAACAAAGACAAAACCCACCACCCACTTGTGACAAAAACAGTCAGTCAACTAGCAATAGAGGAACCACCTCAACTTGATAAAGAATATCTACAAAAAAAATCTACAGCTAACATCTAACTTTGCGGTGAGAAACCTGAAATTCCTGCTAAGATCAGGAACAAGCCTCTGCTGCTTCTCAACATCACACTGGAAGCCTTAGCTGACGCAATAATACAAGAAAAGGAAGTAAAAGATATCCTCATCAGGGAGGTGAGGAAAAATAAAACCATCTTGTTCACAGATGACATGATCATCTATGGAGAAAATCCAGAACATTCCAACAGCATGGCCAAAAGCCAGAACAGTGACAACACCAAACGTTGGTAGGGACGTGGAGCAACAGAAACTGCAAAGCAGACACTCCGGAAGATGAGCTGGCCATTTCTTACAAAACTAAACATATTCTCACCGTACCATCAATAATCATACTCCTTGATACCTACCTAAAGGAACTGAAAACTTACATCCATACAAAACCTTGCACAACGATGTATACAGCAGCTTTTTTATAATTGCCAAAACTTCGACACAAGCAGGAAGATGCCCTTCAATAAGTGAATGGATGGAAAAAACGATGGTACATCTGAACAATGGAATAACACTCAATGAAAAGAAATGAGCTATTGAACCACAAGAGGACAGGGAGAGACAGTCAATGTGTAGGACTAACTGACAGACACAGCAGCCTGAAAGCCCACATGCTATGTGAGTCCAACTGTCTGACACTCAGGAAAAGGCAAAGCTATGAAGACAGTAAAAGATCAGTGCCTTCCAGGGATTAGGGGAGAAGGGTAGATGAATACATGAAGCATGGAGCATTGGTAGGGTAGTGATGTTACTATAGGAAACTACAATGGGGGATAGACACCACTAAATTTGCTGAAATCCATGAAACATACAATTCCAAGAGGGAGCCCTACTGTGGGTGATACAGTGCATCAGTGTGGGTTCTTCAGTTGTAACAATGTTCCACTCTGGTAGGAAGTACTAAGAATAGAGGAGGCTAACGCATTTGTGGGGAGGGGATGTGGGCAATCTCTGCACTTTCCTCTCGGTTTTGCTGGGAAACTAAAACTGCTCTGAGAAAGTATTTTTTAAGTCAAATGACAAAGGTAACATACTTGTTATTGAAAGACGATTTCCCTTTGTTTCTTTACTATTATTCCCCCTCTGACCCTGAGAAAAAAGACTACAGTGTTGTACTGTGTAAAACCTTTTCCCTTCAGCCTCTGAAAATTGGTAATAATTAGCTTGATACAAAGATCAAATAAACATACATTCCTTCAAACTCTGCATTGCTGATCAGGCCCTTCGGGCAAGCTCTATTTACACTTCAAAGACACAACTGGGCTCTTTCCTGCCTTCCCTTTCGCTAGGCTGCACTGTAATCTCATCCCAGGGTTCATGGACAGTTCTGCAGAAAACAGTCAATACGGCCGGCCTGAGACTGTGGCTTCTTAGAAGAATCTGCTTAAAAGGCTGACCACTGGACATGGTCTACAAACTTGGATTTCAGGAGTGTGCCTGCCCACCACTCTAACCAACAGGGTGGCTCACTGTACCTAATCCGTATAAACCATGCAGGCTATGGGGACTGCTCCTGTTCTTTCAGGGAATCTGAAATGTTGGTGGTAGTAGGTCAAGAGGTCCTACGAGGTCAGCCCCCAGGAAGAACCTCAGGTGCTGAGTCTCCAGAGTCTAGGCAGAGTTTCACACGTGTGGGCACGGTTACTCCTGGAGGAACATCTTGTGGGGCTTCACAGACAAGCTTGCTCACATGCTGGTCTCCGCACTTCACCCCGGCACCTTTTCTCTTCGCTGATTTTGCTCCGAATCCTTGCACTGTAAAAAATCTAAGACTAAACTTGGGGTTAGTGCTGGGGACCCAAGCCCAACAAATCATTTACATTTCAAAAAACAGAAAAAGAAAACATAAATAGTAAAACCCATAAGGTTCTTTCCTAAGTTCACCTCAAGCGTTCATCTACAGATTACTCTTACCCGTTATGCATTTCATTCACTGTTGATCCCTCTCTCCCTCCTACCCTTCACAAACACAGAGTGACAAAATATTTTTTCACCTAAACTTCCTTTTAGCTCAATTTTAGTGGCAACAAGAAGTAGCAAATATGCATAGATGGTTGGGGCATCATAATTTTTCTTTGAAGAGATTAAATATATCCTTAAAAAAAAAAAAAAAAAAAAAAAAAACCTCTCAGAATAGCCATGATTTGTCAAAGTGGCAGAAAACATAAACATACCAAGAAAGAAAAGTCCCCAGTTCTAGGAGGAGTGTGACAAAGTTCCAAGGAGAAGCAGTTAAACAAACCTACAAGGGAAGGACAGACGCAGCCCTTGCTGGTCGCGCTGAGAAGAGCAGCGAGGTAGGTAGCCCGCCCACCCCTAGACACTGCTTCTCAGAGAGAGAGAAGGTCTGGAAGCCGCAGGAACACCTCACTGGGGGGCTCCAGCTAGAAGATGCTCTGACCCCAAAGGGCGACGGGAGAGAGGTAAAGCAGGACTTGGTGCCCTCGGGCTGGGAGCTGAGCCTGCTGGAGACATGCTGGCGCCCACTACAGCCCTTACCAGGCGAGGACAGCTCTCGGAGCTCAGGGATCTGCTGGTCTCAGACAAGGGACTGCTTTATCCCTGCACGTTTCCTGAGTCACCTCGGACCTGATTCTCCTCCTCTTGACCCAGGAAACTAACCCCAGGCACCAAGAGTCCACAAGGGTCTTCTGGTTTGTTCTCAGTAACATGTACTGGGTGGGGGGGGGGGGAGGTTGGTTTCAAAGAGCTTTAAGAACATTAAAATGCGTGAGACAGAGTTAAGCAAAGGGAAGGGAGGAAGGGGGGACAATTAAGAAAGCATACACAACAATGGCTCCTCTAGCAGAAAGGAACACTCAGCTGGCTTCAAGTTCACGGTGACTGTTTCTTACACTGTGTGGCAGCTAAACTGTTTATTTATTCTTTTATTTTATTGTATATTGCCAAAAGGATAGCAAACTCAACTATGCAAGTTTCATAATAAATTCCCACTGGGAATTTTTCAATAGAATTGCCATGGATCTGTAGACTACATCGGTACACCCACATGATCCTGACTCAAAGATGGAATGCTGGACGTGGCCCTGCCAAATAACCAAAATCAGCTCTGTAGAGAAATTACGTAAAAGAGTTTTCTCCTTTCTGCTGCTGTGTGATTCTCCCGCCTCTCCCCACCAAGCTGCCTGCATGCGGCAACTACTTGCTACCCCTCTCAGCACAGGTCTGCGCCCTACCCGCCAAGCTTCTCTGCACCTAAACTCTTGGTGGCATGAACTGGGTCTGCCCCCGTGCCTGGCACAATCCCTGAATTCAATAACTGCTAATGATTAAACCAAACACACAGAGCAGCCAGTCCCTTTGCTTCCTGCAGCTCCCTAGAGATGGCCTTATTAGCACCAGCCCAGGTTTCTTGGATCTCACTGAGATGAACAGAGAGTACAGAGCCACCTATATTTCAGGGACATGATGATAAAACACCTACCCTTGACAGGGACAAAGTGTTCAAAAACTAGGGGCCAACTGCTGTCTTTTCCACTGCAGTGGCAGCACTGGAGTTTGCGGAATAGACCACATGGTACCACGAGAGACTTTCTCAAAAACGGTGAAGGACATTCTCTTTGTACTTTTTAAAAATTAAGAGAGACTCTTGAGGGCAACAGCACCCTCTGCTGGATCTCAGTAGCAGAACCACTGCAGAGGAATCATTTGACTGCACTTACATTGGAGGCCTTCCTGTTATGGAAAATCTTATAATGAAAAAAAAAAAAAAACAGATAAAAATCACATGATTCTCCCCTCAGTGTCCCAATATCCTTCATTTATCTTAGCCTCTTACATACTGGGACAGTCACAGCCTTCAGAGAACATGCTGAGAACAGCATGAACGGAGTTGACTCAAAGGCTACACAGCGAGGCAGCAGAGAAGCACCCTATCCTGACCACACGCATGATGCCAACGCTGTGGAAACAGAGGTGCAGTCACCCACACACAGAGATTCTCTGAAAGCACACCATGAAAAAGCAAACCTGCCCAGGAAGTGCTCCAGACCCTCTGCTCTGCAGTCACGTGGGCCTGAGAGCAGTCAGAATGGCCGCGTGCAAGCTCACCGGCGCTCGGCTGCGGGCTCCTCGTCAGCAATGCAGGGATAGGAGGGGCCTCGCCCGTGTGCAGTGAGAACCACATGAAGTACTAACCGCCAATGGGAAACAGCAGGAAGCTAGCGTGAGTGCTCCCAGGTGTCCCCATCACCATCCTCTTCGCCGTCAGGAAGGGCCACCCTAGGGGTAGGGGTGCACTACGAAACGCAATCAGAGTGCACTGCATTCGTTCCGAACCAGGGAGTCAGAGCTGCCTCCTCTGCACCCCGAGGGGCTGTGCACAGCACGGATCCCGCACTAACAGACTTAACCTCCCGAGAAAGAAAGGCAGAAGGCTGAGTCCACATACGCACGTATATGGACACAAACACGTACACGCAGAAGGCGAACACAACAAATACAGCCAAAAAGAGTTACAAATTGGTGAATTCTGTGTAATGGCTATGCAAGAGTCCTTTGCATTTGGTACACCATGAAACTATTTCAAAGTAGCAATTCAATCTGGCGAGTATCTTTGAAACGAATTTCACAAATTCCTAAATCCGTATCTTACAGATAATGTTGGACAAGAAACAGCAAAAGTTGCTGATGCTTGCTGTGTGAGTGGATGAGCTGGACACTTAGTGGCTGTGTTCAGATTCTGAAGAACTCCGATGGGTGTACAAGTAACCAGCCACAGGGACACAGACACAAAGGACTACAAGCGGCATCGGCCAGGCCTCTCTCCAGACAGACACGAGGAAGTACTGGGGAAGGGGATCTCTGAGATGATCCTGCGTTCTAAGAAGGAAACGAGCTAGCAGGGGGTGCCAGCAGCAGCAATGAACTGCCTGCGCACCAGGCCCCAAGCAGCCCTGAGCGGCCAGGTGGGGGCAGGATTTCACTCTCCACCATGGAGAGGCTTGGCTGCTGGCCCTGCCCTTGCGCTGGCCCAGCATGAAGGCCTCTCAGCCTGTGGCCCTGTTCTGCAGCATTTGAGGCTGGGCGGCCTCCTCCCCAGGCAACAGAGGACCACCACAGCTTTACCAACACGGTCCTGGCCACTGCTGCCGACAAAGCCTCAGCTGAAGAACGGGGAAGAGCAATAGGATAAGAGGCCCAGGACAAGCTATCGCAGGGGCTTCTGACCGTGTAACCATGTAACCTTTGAGGGCACGCAGCCCTCCACCACTCGCAGTGTGACAGCCATGTGCACGCCCGCTGTGTGCCAGATGTGGGCTGACATTCTGAGGGACAGTCTCGAACAACACAGACAAACATGCTGCCTTGTAGAGCTTAATTTCTTAAATGTAAATGAATTAAACAAGCACAATTGTGTAGTGCAAAACTCAAGCCAGGCAGGAGGCAGGGGTGGGGGGTGGGGGGCAAGCAGGAGCCTCCAGGTGTGGCGTGGCAGGGAAAGATTCCCCCGAGGCTGTCAGTGAGCTGGGAGCAGAGAGGTGGCCCTGCTGAGATCTGGGAGGCAGCATGGCAAGGCGGGGGGAGCAGGCCAAGGGTCCCAGGGCACAACAGGCCTGGCACAACCAAGCAACAGGGAAGAGGCCAGAGAGCTGACTCAGAGCCAGAACAGGGCAGAAGATGGAAGGGGTGAGGCCACGGAGGGGCGGCGGGCGGGGTGGGGGGGCTCCACAGCCCCATGCACGGCTCACAGTGTTCATGGGGAAGGGCAGTCAGAGGAGCTGCTCCACCCAGCTCACCTGGTCACAGAGAATCACGTCTCCTTCACCCATTACCGAGGCCAGCTTCTCACCCTGGTGAGACCCGGACAGGCGGGTGCCCAACTCAAGGCTCAGTGGAGAGGGGACACCAGAGGATGAGGGTTGCAGCCACAGAGGAAAAGACTACGTTTTCAGCTAACACAGCACAGAGGCACAAGCACTTGCATGTCAGAGTATGAGCACAAGAGGTGGATTTCCATCTGCAGGGCCCCTGGTGACAGGACAAAGGTGTACAGATTGGGTGGAGAAATCAGCTGGGCTCAATGAAAGGCCACCTGTTTGGCAAAGCAGCAAAGATGATGGAAAGAATGCCCATACCCACCTCTGAGTGTCTGGGTTCAATTCCTGTCCTGGCTCCCAACTCCAGTTTCCTGCTAATGCCCAGCATGGGAAGCAGCAGGTGACAGCTCAAGTAGGTGACTTCCTACCACCCAGGAGGGAGACCTGGATTGAGCTCCAAGCTCCCAATGCCTAGCTTTGGCCTGACCCAGCCCCAGCCACTATGGACATCTGGGGAGAGAAACAGCAGATGGGATCTCTGGCTATCTATCTGTCTGCCTCTGTAGCTTGCTCACTCTCTCACTCTCTCTCTGCCTTGCAAATAAAATAATTTTTTTGACAGGCAGAGTTAGACAGTGAAAGAGAGAGACAGAGAGAAAGGTCTTCCTTCCATTGGTTCACCCCCCAAATGGCTGCCATGGCCAGCGCGCAACACCGATCCGAAACCAGGAGCCAGGTGCTTCCTCCTGGTCTCCATGCAGGTGCAGGGCCCAAGCACTTGGGCCATCCTCCACTGCCTTCCCAGGCCACAGCAGAGAGCTGGACTGGAAGAGGAGCAGCCGGGACAGAACCAGCGCCCCAACCCGGACTATAACCCGGAGTGCCAGCACCACAGACGGAGGATTAGCCTAGTGAGCCACGGTGCCGGCCAATAAAATAATTTTTAAAATAAGATCTTTAACTTAAATGAATACACGATTTATTTACTTACCTTATAAATTCCACAACTTAACTCTGCCTACTTGAAACACTCAAGCAATGAAAACCCAGGAGCAACGTGCATCCCTGGGATCCAGAATACGGTCTCTGAGTACCATTTCCACTAAAAAGAGTCTTTTATTTCCTACTTAAATACTCCTATATCCATCAAAGAAATTGCAATTGTTGCTAAAAATCATCTCACAAAGAGAGAAAATTCTGCCAAATAATTAAGGAAGAAATACTGCCAATTCTACGCAAAAATCCCACAAAAAATTCACCAGGAAGGAACACTTCTCCATTCATTCTGAGATCAGCAGTGTTGTGAGAACGAAATCACACAGTGATGTTACAGAATGGCTAGAAGATATAGTGTAAGAGATGTGACAAGCATTAAATGCTAAATAGTTTAACAAGAAATGCACAAAACTAGCAAGACGACTCAAAAAAGTATTTTTGAACAAAGTAAAAGCATTACACATTCTTGGATGGCACATGTCAACAACAAACATTTATAAAAACATTTGGTGCAGAAAACAACAAATCTTTCTGAGCCAAAGAGTAAAGAATGTTCAGGCACTAAGAGAGGGATATCAAAAGGGCAGAGAGGCTAGCTTGAAACAAACCACACTGGCTAAACTAGGAAAGCATTTAGCTTCAAAAAGAATAATTTCTGGGGCCAGTACTGTGGCATATTGTGTAAAGCCTCCACCTGCAGTGCCGGCATCCCATATGGGCGTCAGTTCTAGTCCTGGCTGCTCCACTTCTGAGCCAGCTCTCTGCTGTGGCCTGGGAAAGCAGTAGAGGATGGCCCAAGTCCTTGGGCCCCTGCACCCACATGGGAGACCCGGAAGAAGCTCCAGGCTCCTGGCTTTAGATTGGCTCAACTCCAGCCATTGCAGCCATTTGGGAAATGAACTAGCAGTTAGAAGACCTCTCTCTCTCTCTGCCTCTCCTTCTCTCTCTGTGTAAATATGCCTTTCAAATAAATAAATAAATCTTTAAAAAATAATTTCTGTAACTGATTATAAATTACTAAATAAATAAAAAGATAAAAGAGTCTAAAGTGACATTTAAAAAGCAAGAAAGAAAGGAGCACCAGCACTGTGGCACAGTTGGTTAAAGCCCCAGCCTGAAGCACCGGCATACCAAATGGGCGCTGGTTCTAGTTCTGGCTGCCCTTCTTCTGATCCAGCTCTCTGCTATGGCCTGGGAAAGCAGTAGAAGATGGCCCAAGTCCTTGGGCCCCTGCACCTGCATGGGAGACCCAGAAGAGGCTCCTGGCTCCTGACTTTGGATCAGCTCAGCTCTAGCCATTATGGCCATTTGTGGAATGAACCAGTGGATGGAAGACCTCTCTCTCTCTCTCTTTCTATCTCTCTCTCTCCTTCTCTTCCTCTCTCCCTCTCTCCCTCTCCCTCTCTGCCTCTACCTCTCTCTGTAACTCTGATTTTTAAATAAGTAAAAACTAAATCTTTAAAAAGAGAGAAAGGGTGGGAAAAAAAGAGAGTTCAAAATCATTTCTACCACAAAGATAACTAATGTATCAATTTCATAATCTGAAACTTGGTGGTTAAAAGGCGAAGAGTTAAGTATTCACACTGCCTTTACAGGAGTTAGACTCTCAACCTGTATAATTATGTGTTCATTTTAGTGGGTATCCAGCCCATTAGGTAAATGACTTGAGGAGTAGTCTATCTAGAAAAGAGTATCTTTAAAATTACGAGATCCCATGGTCACCATCTGAATCAAATAATGAAGCTTGGCATTGCTAACAATGGGGCAATCTAATATTATGTATGTACCTCTTCATATGATACAAAATGAAGTATGTAATTTCTCCCACAAAAATACCCTTACTAAAAAGGCTAAAGTGAATCTACCCTAAACTCCAATATAACAAGATACAGAATAACCAACCAAGAAGAAACAGTCAGACAAACTGGAATGGGCACCTCCATTCCTTCTTCTTGGCTTGGTTTACACACCTCCTGTCCTTTCATCCCAGCCTCTGTCCCAGCTGCAGTCAGTTCAATGAACACTGAGACAGTGCAGACAGTAGAAAGGCCAGGTTCTCTTTATTCTCATCTTGGACAGCTGCTATACTGGCCCGCCTGGCAACCTGGCCAAATTCCTTTGAGGAAGAATGTTGGGAGGGAGGTACATAGAAAAACACTAAGGAATTATCAGCAGAAAAGATGGGTAGAGACCATATCGAGATGGTAACATAGAGCAGACAGAGCAGACAGGGCCAGCAGCTAGAGATTCGGTGTAATCAAGATATTTCACAAGTCCTAGAATGATATGGGGGTTGAGAAGATAGATGTGCTGACAGATTATCAAGTAGTCAATGAAGACAACAATTCTTAACTCAAATATAAAAACTGTTTCCCTGTTCTCTACAACCTTTTAATTTGATGATGAAATAAAAATTCAGTTGACTTCACCTCGCTTGGTGAAGAGATTACGAAATGTACCACACAGGTAGGAAACTCCACCACTGTGCAGGTCCACGTGGAGCTGGTAGCCATGTAGTCCATACTCTGGGTTGTCATCCAAAACGGGACTATGAGGAGGCAACTCATAAGGACTGAAAAGCAAAACAAAACAAAAACAAAAATTCATCAACACCAGAGGAAAAAATACCTGGATTGAAAACAATTTTTCAAAAATTAACATTCATTTACATACTTCTCAATAATTTTCAATACCAAGAGCTCAAAACAACAGCTCCATGTCCCTTTTATCAACTTCTATAAAAACAGGGAAAGATATGAACTCTTGGGCATCCACAAGACCACCACAGCTTTCTGATATCCTCCCTAGGGCTGCAGCTCCACATTGCTCTGTGTCTCCTCTGTCTCCAGAGGGCAGAAGTACTTCAGTAGGCAAATGTACAAAACAGGTCCAGTGGTTAGTAAACTGGGCAGAAGACCCAAGCCGAGATGGACACTGCTTTTATCAATAAGTAAAACCTTACTACACAAAGGAGCTTTTTAGGTAAACAAAAACTGAGTAAGAAGGAGTCTAAGCACACAGGGGAAGGATGGGCAGGAGCTGTAGAGCCATGAGTCTGTGCACCTTGCAAGATTCACAAGTCCACGTAAGTGCAGGAACTTGAGAGACAGCAGCAGCACCTTGCAGCAATGAAGCCATCCTGCTCCTATAAATAATATTCTACTCAGAATAAAGCCAATGTGTACTCAGGGACAATCTAATTATTTTAATTTCTGTCTAATGATTCAAAACAGGGTTTCCTTGTAGTTGTTCTCAGGATATTAAGATGGCATCAACTTCTAATCCTCTACATTGACTGTACAAAAACTGAATTCACCCTTGTACAGATACATACACGGTGGCCGAGCCTAAAGTGCTCCTCTCCACAAGGTGATGGAAATGAAGATTTGCCATCACAAAAGCCAGCTCTTCCTCCTTCTGAAAAGTTAATTAGAAAGAATACATTTTTCAGCTGAAGCATTTCAATTTTTCACAAGGTCATCGTGAAGGTCACAGCACATTCATCTTGTAGATAGATGCAGTTTCTTACAACTATGAGAACCACCACAGTGCTAATGCATTATTACTGCTAGTATATTACCACTATGTAATGACTTAGATATCATACTGACAACATAACCACAATTCACCCAAAAATGCAGAGCATGTACTGCCACATAATTAGCATCCTAGTACTTGTGAAATATCATATTATAGTATATAAGATGATTACAAAAAATACAAATTGTTAGTTCCCGACTGTTTTGAACTCTTTTCAAAGATAAAGACAACACTGGTAAGACAGACACCAGATTAATTCCCCAAATACTGAACATTACTGGCATCATGTTCCTATCTCAACTGCCTGCTTGATTCAGAAGTTAGCCAGATTCAGCTTCTTCACGTATCCATCAGGCTGGACAGCAGAAAATGGGACTGTTCCGGAGCTGATATCCATGTCTCCCTAGATTCACCACTGACAGTTCCTGGCGCAGGCAGCCCCACGTTCTCCAGTGGCCAGGCAGATGGCAAGATCGACCAGAGCATCCTGGTAACTGCAGGCCAGTGTAGACTGATGAATTTAAGTCATGCAGTACACGGCAAGCAAACTGATGCCTTACTCACAAGTCACCCTCACACAGAATGGAAGGAGGGAGGGAGAAATGGACTCCCAGGGTTAAGTTGAGAAACGAAGAAGGTACAAGAGGACCAGGCTATATGAAGCGGTGGATTTCGATTCTGCAGAGTCATCTCACAGAGATGCAGACCGCTGTTCTCAGCCTCGAGTCTGTGAACTATTCTCTTAAAACAACCAGAGGCCAAGGCCACAGATGTAAAATAATCTGGGTATACAGAGGGACATCAAACTGCTCTGCTCTTCTGTGCAGTGATTGGCCAGAAAATGAACCCCAGAGAAGCCTGCCCTGGTAAATCGAGAAACTCTGCATGGAGGGAAAGGGCAACTTCTTAGATCCTTTCTCCTGGAAGGCGGATTACACACAATGCCGCACCTTCAGCATTAGCAATGTGCCTGGGAGATACTGTGTTGAGTGCACAGGAAGACAGGCTTTGGCAGAGAAAGGACATGAAAGGGACAGAAGCAGGAGCATGAAATGATTGGAAGGGGAAAGGAGGAAGGTCTCGCAACACTCAGGGAATAACATGGACCACACAGAAAGGCAGGAAGAGGTGCTCGTCCCCTCTGACAGCGGACTAGCAGAGCAAGCTCAGTGGAACAGGGGGTCACACGGAAACACAAAGGTGGCAGCACAGGAGATGGAAAGGGACTCAGCGGTCTCCGGGGATTGCACGTGCGGTGTCACACCGCATGGAGACAGACGTGGGGGTGTGAGGGAGAAACGACACAGGACAGACACACACAGGGCTTGGTCTTACCTTCCACAGCCCCACCAGGAGGCCAGGGTTTAGGCAGAAGATCCGAATGAGTCTGTCACAGCCAATCAGCGTGCACTCAGTTAAATGACTGAGGTCATACTTTGCAATTAAAGAATACCAACGAGGTCTTTGAGCAGCCATGCCAAAGAGAGGGGAGACAGAAATGAGCTTTTCTATCTGCAGCATTGTCAGCTAGCTCACCAGTGCATCTCAAAGTGCTTTTGGAGAGCATTTCTAGATGAACAACTGTGTTCAGACTAAATGGCATGTCTGTATGGTACGGACACAAAACACTTATATAAATAAAAGGCAAAATGGACATTCCAATGTCTTATATCCAACTGTGTTTTCCTTTGCTCCCTCTCACTCTTACTGTCAACTCAATGGCTTAGCCAGAAGAAAGCTGAAAAAGTGGGAAAACCATCTTCTGTTTCTCCCCACACTCCGATGCCCAAACCCAGCACAATGCTTCACTCAAAAGCAGACTCTCAGTGTGTACCCCTAACCAAGTGAGTGAAACAACACGCAAGCAGAGATGCAATGCTTTACACGACACAAAGGCAGGAGGTCTCAGGGGTCTGAAAGTAGATGTGCCTTTTACAGTCATTACCCAAGATAACTCAGAGATGGTGAAAACTGAAATACTGAAAAATAACTCTAAGCTAAAAATCATGACAATTTTCATGAAGAAAATGCTATAAACTCTTAGTCTTAGTATCTAAGAGTAAACATTGAGATGTGTAAAAAAGGAATGACTCAGCTATTCTTCCTAAGACTTGAGACAATCCAGAGGGAAGCATCTGCATCTCTACTCTCCCTGGAGACACAGAGCTCTGTCCCTCCCGGGGACCTGGGGGCGGACCAGGAGATTACACAGCAGATGGGACCTCACAGTCAATCAACAGCAGAGTATTGCACCAAAGTCCTGAAGGAGTGGGGGGCCACACGGTTTTCCAGAGTTCACGTCCAGCACCCAACACACAAGCCAGAGGCAACAGGTATTCAGAAGTTCATCAAGTGCAGTAATTAAAGAGGAGGTCAACAGTGCACTGATTCAAAGCAGGGGTGGGGGCTGTGTGGCATCAAAACCAATGCAGCTACCTACTACTCCAGTCCTGCATGTAACTTCTGCAGATAATCGTCTGTGCCGACAACCGGGTAAGGAGAGGGGGGCACTGAGCATGCGTGCTCTGTATGAGCCACAGAGCTGCTCAGCATCGGCAGAAGGCACCTGGAAGAGCCTGAGCTCAGGGCAGGAACCTGAGTGTGGACTAGCGACACCAGAGGTAAACCCCAGCTGCAGCTCCGCACAGACGGGTTCCTGTGTTGCAGGACGTCGCCAGCCGCCTCAGAGGGCAGGATGCAGATTGAATGAGACAGTAGAAAGAGAGCACAGACACACAACAGGTGCTCACTCAGTGGTAGTCACTGCTGTTATCCCACACAATGTGGATGAAGGAGGCTGGGTGGGGATGGGACAAATCCTCTCTGCCCACTCTTCAGGGTGCCCAACGCTGGACAACACTCGTAAGTCAGCCTCTTGAAGCCTTTAAGCAGACTGTGAACACACACTCAGCCCTCACCTGCCTTGGCCTTACAAACACAGAAGCCAAGGCCAACATTCACCCAACAGTTCTCATCAGCCTGGGGAGGAGCGGCACAAACTGCAAGATGGGAAATGCTGGCAAGAAAGTGAATTTAGAGTCGACTAGAAAGGCATAAAAATCACAGGGAAACTCAAATTGCAAACTGTATCAATGTGGCTTTCGCTCTGCTTGAAGAAGTTCTCATAGAGGAAGCAAGAAAAACCCAAACACAAATCCCTTGTTGGCTGTAGGCGTGCACAACGATCTAGCGTCCTGCATGATGAAAGCAGTGGCTTATAAAATGGCAAAAAGAGAGAGAGAGAGAGAGAGAGAGAGAGAGAGAGCGCTGTTTGAAACAGATTCTTGAAAAACACTTTTTGTTTGGTTTACCTCAGTTTACCAAAGACTGGATGAAGTCCACTGAGTTTTACTAAAGATAAATTGCACTAAATGAACTTTCCCAATGAATTTTAGCATTTGTCACTATGTCATTTCTAGTATTTCTGACCCTAATGGCAATTTTCAGGAACACATATTTCAGTAAGCTTTACAATTCGATATAATCAATTTAGGGTTCTTTTTTTAAGATCCTTCTAAATAATGTTAACAATTTTTTCCTAATACTTTCCAATAACATTTCACAACATTCCCACTAATACACCTGTTCAGTCAAACCAGTGGAGGTGTGTAGACTCATATCCAAACATAATTTCACAGTACATAAAATCAAAGTTTTTTTAAGATTTATTTATTTATTTGAAAGTCAGAGTTACGAAAAGAAAGAAGGAAAGGCAGAGAGAGAAAGGTCTTCCATCTGCTGGTTCACTCCCCAGTTGGCTGCAGTGGCCTGAGCTGCACCGATCCGAAGCCAGGAGCCAGGAGCTTCTTCAGGGTCTCCCACACGGGTACAGGGGCCCAAGGACTTGGGCCATCTTCTACTGCTTTCCCAGGCCATAGCAGAGAGCTTGATTGGAAGTGGAACAGCTGGGTCTCAAACCAGCGCCCATATGGGATGCCAGCACTGCAGGTTTTGGCTTTACCTGCTACGCCACAGCACCAGCCCCAAATCAAAGTTTTACACTAGAAAAATCTGGTGTAAATCATGATACTATAAGAAATTGCAGAGATTTTCCCAAATAAAAATACTATTTAAAAAAGTAAACTGTGTTTCCAAAATATTTTCAGTTAACACCATGAGGGATAATAATTTACATTTATTTTTTCATCACAGCACTAGGGGAATTTTTAGATTTACCAGCACCAACAGGTCCAAAGAATGGGACACTCAGGGCCCAGAGGAAGCTCAGTGATCGCTGAGACAGTCACAAAGAGCCAGCACCATGGAGAGCAGCCAAAACCAAGCTTCTCCGTTACAGAGGCGCAGAAAGCAATTCCACGTCCGGAGAAACTGAAAGAACGCTGTCCCTCCAGAGAGACGGCAGGCACCAATACCAGCTACTGTGACACCGGTCACAGCTACGGCAGATAAGAAGAGGAACTGAAAGAAGAAATTCGGCAAGCAAAGAAGGTAAGCAAAATGGTGTGGTCAGTGCCATGGGAAAACCAAAGGGCGCTGAGACTGCGAGGGAGGTGGAGAGAGGCAAGACGCCAGCACTGGAGAAGGCAGACGCTACCTCTGCATTTGCCGTCAGTTTTACATTAAGGATGTCAGCTTGCTCAGGAGAGGAGGATGCTACACAGGCCACAGTCTGTCTCACTCAGAAAACGACCGATGCCAAGAAATTGAATGTGATGGATTTGCTGGGAAAGGCAGATATAAGCCTCATAATGAGGATGGACTCAGTGCAAAGCCCCCTAACGGAATAATGAGAAGTGCTCAAAACGCATCAGCAACGTGATACGAGTATTTTATAGGATTTGTGATCCTTTTCACAGCAGCCACACACGCTAACTGCTACATCGGCGCATCATCACTCAGGTGCAGAACGAGGAAGCGACTTCCATTGTTACGTATCCAGTAAGTCAGGAGACAGGCACACAAATAACTAACAAGTATGACTTTACAACCGCATACTAAGACTATGATTAATGTGCTGTTGATTGAAGGGGAAATAACGGGGGCTGGCATTGTGGCGCAGCAGGTGATGTCGCTGCCTGCAACACCAGCCTCCACGTGGGTGCAGGTTCGAGATCTGGCTGCTTCACTCTGATCCAGCTCCCTGATAATGTGCCTGGGAAAGTAGTGGAAGATGGTCGGAGTCCCTGGGCCCTGCACCCAGGTGGGAGACTCGAATGAAGCTCCTGGATCCTGGCTTTGAATGGGACCAGCTCCAGCTGTTGTAGTCATCTGGGGAGTGAACCAGCAGATGAAAGATTCTTTCTCTCTCTCTCTCTCTCTCTCCGTGAACTCTGCCTTTCAAATAAATAAATAAATCTTAAAAAGAGGGAAAATAGTTTTATATATATTTCTGTTAAGATAGTTAAAGCTAAAAACTTCAAGAGGCTAACCATCAATCCACTCAGGAAATTTTGTTAACTAGGTTATCATTCTCTACTATTGTAACATAAATTTAGATATAACAATAAATGAGAGGAATGCATCACTTTGCTTAGTCTATAGTGACACAAAATGACAGAAAAGTTTTTAAGATGTAATTAAATTATAAATTATTGGTGGTATTTTTGAATTACAAAAGTAAGGCCACCTAATATTTACATACAAGATGTTCTCACCCAACAATTCTGCTGAGTTAGTACTTACCCATTTTTGGTGGAGAGTTTATACCGGTCCATAAAAACTGGTGTCACACCACACAAATCTAAGGTTGACAACGAGGCTAAACATGGCCAGTTTTTGTCATACCACACCACAGTAACTGATGTATCATTTAAGGAAAGATCAACATGGTCCATGATATATTCTTTTCCACTTTTCTCTTTCAATATAATTGCCCAGCTTAAACCAGATATTCTGGAAAAAGAAAAAAAGCTACAAATGTATACTTCATTGCAAAAAAAAAAAATGCTAAAGGCAGTTTTACATGATATCATATTTAAAACACCTTGTTTCTTAGAAGCCGAAGTCAACATGCTCAATATAATGTTCACCTCAGCAGCAGTTTTCAGATCTCTCTCCTCTCCTAACATGCACTCTCTGGACACCTGTGATGTCCCAGAGACTGGCAGGACATGACACGCATGATGAAGGCTCTGCCCACCAGGAAGGACTCCTCCAGTACTCCTGCTTTACCAGAGAGATCGCTAGGCTATTTCTGTTCTTCACAAAAACTTTGGGCCATAGGAATGGAACAAGAAATGCTGTGTTCTTTATAGATGTACAAAACACAAAAACACATCAGAGATGGTTGCCTACAATCTAAACTGTACCAACTTCTTACATATACAAATGCTTGCAGCCACTACGGTCACTCCTTTCTAAAGTGGTTATGAATGGGAACACTTAACCGTGCTGTCCAGTACCCCGGTGGCCACTGTGAGGCCAGAACACGCTGTGTACCTGAGGGCCTCTTTGGTTTTCACTGGCAGGCCTGTGTAGGGGTTGACAGGTCTCAGGACCTGAGCGAGTGCCCCCTGCACGGATGCCATCTGCTTTGTAATATATTCCTTCTTCCAGTATCCGGCTTCTTTTTCCCCAGAGGATAGTACGCTGGTCTCCTCAGCTGCCCCTTCCACTGCATCGACTTTCCAATTGGATCTTCTAGGTGGAAAGGCAGCCGAGTAAACTCTGATCCAAATAAAACTAGAGGGAAAAATGAGGAAATGTGTTAGCTGACAGACACTGTCATGTACCTGCAGTAGCAATACACTAAGTTAGAGACACATAATAATTTTAAGTAGTCCAATCCGTGAATAAGTCAAGCTGAACATTTATGGTTGTTGATACGTCGAAGTGAATTGTATTCTGAGATAAGGGTTCACCAGCCCTAAAAAATGCATAAAGGAGTCAAAGCCTATTTCCCAGGGTCAAGTTTAAAGTGAGCAATCTCATGTTATTTGGAATCATCCAAAACTGTGTATTCCTAGGAGACAGAAGCAAGTATATACAGTGTGATTCTTACTTTGTTTTTAAAAATATATATGTTTTTTAAAAGACCAGAAAGGATACATACACATATATATGCAAACAAATCAATAGTGAATAACTGAATTGTGTATTATTTTTGCTTTCTACTTTTTAATTATTTCAAGAATGAACCTGCATTGCTTTCACAAGCACAAAAAAGTAGAGATCATTTAAAAATAACTAATAGTGGAAGTTAATATAAATTTTTGTGAGCACATTTAAGAACTTCATACAGGTTAACACACTCAATCCTCACAATAAACCAATGAGGTGGCTCCAACTACTGTCCTCATGGAGTAGTGGATGTAACTGAGGCCCAGATGCAAAGTGATTTGATCCAGGTGCAGACAGAACCAGGTGGTGGCACAGGATCTGAACCCACGCAGCCTCAACCAGAGCTCGCACTCTTACCCCCTGCGCGTCACTGCTTCTTCAACAGCATAAAGAAAATGAATAAGCTGCCCAAAGAAGCGAAGGAACCACGAGGCTGGAATTCAAATTCAGCTGTGAGACAACATCTCAGAGCCCTGAGAAGTCACTGCGCAGGGCAGCTCCAGTGCGCCTAGAGCTGACCCGAGAGCTGTGCTCCCTGGGCCACAGCACTCCACCAGGGAGAGAGGCAGCACTTCGGGAAAACCGAGAGGGGAAAACCCGCTTCCTAATCTGAAAGGCAAATTTCACATGAATATGATGTAAGTATTTGCTAACTGATGCCTCCACTTTCCCATCTAGAGCAGTATAGGACAAAACGGTCAGTGGGCAAGAGGGAATCGCTGGGAGAAAGCAATCCCCCCACAGAAGGGGCTGGCCCTGAGTGGCAGGAGGTCCACTGGAGACACCCAGGGACCCTCTGCAGAGAGGAGTGGCTACCGCACTGCCCGCAGCAGAGTCGGGATCTTACGCCACAGCACATCTCGCTTCCGACACTCTGCAGACAGCCCGACACTCAGTCACTCACTCACACCTAACAGATCCCTGCTGACATCTCTTTCCACACAGATTCTCAGGTCATTCCTTACCCCACAAAACCATTTAAAGCCAAGCCCTTATATTAAACTATTTTATGTCAGAACAGAAATTTCTGGATTTTCATATGTAAGCTAATAGACACAAAATGATTTAGTTGAGTACATCTAGGTAAATCTCAAAGCATTCTACCAAAATATCTGGATTTGACACTTTTAAACACTCACTATGCATAAAAGCTTGCTCTTGTTAAATTCAAATTTATTTGACATATCATCTCGCTCTACATAGGCTTTCCTTTGCTTTATCAAGATCTTTATGGATGCCAAATTTCTCACATCAGTACTATGTAATCTACTGTTGCTACCATTTTTTACTCGCTCTGGCACTCACAAACCACAAAACATGCACCACTGTGGAGACAGGAATCAGAGCATAAACACCACAGCCACCCAGAGACAAGAACTACACCTCGTACTCGCAGGACCAACTACATTCACACATTACCTTATCTCAGTTGTGCATTACAGAATTAAAACATCGTAGTAAATTCCCCTTGACTAATTGTAAAATATGTTAAAGTGCTTTAAACAGTTTCCAAAACCCAAACACTTTCTTTTCTTTTTTTAATTATTTGAAAGGCATAGTTACAGAGAGAAAGAAAGAGAGAGAAACAGAGAGAGAGAGGGAGGGAGAGGGAGAGGGGGTGGGGGGAGAGAGAGAGAGAAAGAGAGAGAGAGAGATCGATCCTCCATCCATAGGTTCATTCCCCAAATGGCCGCAATGGCTGGAGTTGGACCAGGCCAAAGTCAGGAGCCAGGAACTCCATTCTGATCTCCTACATGGGTGCAGTGGCCCAGGTATGCCATCTTCCAGTGTTTTCCCAGGCACATTAGCAAGGAGCAGGACCAGAAGTTGAGCACCCAGGACTCAAACAGGTGCCCATATGGGATGTGGGCACTGCAGGCATCAGCTTAACCCACTACACAACAGTGCTGGCCCCAACACTCTACTTCTTGATCCCCAAATTCTCCATCCTGTTACAAAGCTAAGACACATTTGAGGACAAAAGTATATTTATCAAATGACAGTCAACCAGGCTCAGAAAAATGTCAAACAAGTTGCTTGTAAAATGCAGCTTCCCAGAGCACATTGCAAATAAAACTGGCTCATGGTGACCCAGAGGCCACCTACTGCTCACCTCCCTGTCCCCACGCAGAGACTCAGGAGGCCAGACTCAGGAGGCCTCCCCACTGATGGACTGGAATGGGGGGGGGGGCCCCGCGGGGCACAGGGATCACCACTGTTCAAGGTGTTTCTCTTTAAGTCAACAGTGCAAGGTATGTTCCTGTTCTCTCTTGAGAAGCAATGCTTGGAAGGTATTTTTAACTTTTCACAAGTGTTTATTGGTTATCCATTCAATGGTTATACATCCTCACATGAAGTCTCAGTATAAACTCAGACTGTGACAAACAGCACAATTCAACTGACACGATCGAGATGTATCCTTTGAAAAGAAATAGGTGTTAATTTTCATCCAAACCTTGGATTCTTAAAGGAAAACTTCCAAGAAAGTGGGGTGGGCACACAACAACAAAGGCATGAAAAGAACAGCCCTGGAGTCCTGGCCCCAAATATGCCTGGAGGCCTGCTTCCTGCACCACCTTCACTCCTCACGGTGAAGTGGAGAGAGGTGATACTGGAGAAACGAAGAAACGTTTACCTGTATCAGCTTCCTGATTCTGACTCGATCCTGGAAGTGCTACAGTTTTCAACACACGGTTGACTCCCTTCTCAAAAATTACCTTGGTGGCCGGCGCCGCGGCTCACTAGGCTAATCCTCCGCCTAGCAGCGCCGGCACACCGGGTTCTAGTCCCGGTCGGGGCGCCGGATTCTGTCCCGGTTGCCCCTCTTCCAGGCCAGCTCTCTGCTGTGGCCAGGGAGTGCAGTGGAGGATGGCCCAAGTGCTTGGGCCCTGCACCCCATGGGAGACCAGGAAAAAGCACCTGGCTCCTGGCTCCTGCCATCAGATCAGCGCGGTGCGCCGGCCGCAGCGCGCCAGCCGTGGCGACCATTGGAGGGTGAACCAACGGCAAAGGAAGACCTTTCTCTCTGTCTCTCTCTCTCACTGTCCACTCTGCCTGTCAAAAAACAAAACAAAACAAAACAAAACAAAATTACCTTGGTGCATTTTGCTTTTGAAAACACCTTCTTAGCCGGCGCCGTGGCTCAATAGGCTAATCCTCCACCTTGCGGCGCCGGCACACCGGGTTCTAGTCCCGGTCGGGGCGCCGGATTCTGTCCCGGTTGCCCCTCTTCCAGGCCAGCTCTCTGCTATGGCCAGGGAGTGCAGTGGAGGATGGCCCAGGTGCTTGGGCCCTGCACCCCATGGGAGACCAGGAAAAGCACCTGGCTCCTGGCTCCTGCCAGGATCAGCGCGGTGCGCCGGCTGCAGCGGCGGCCATTGGAGGGTGAACCAACGGCAAAGGAAGACCTCTCTCTCTCTCTCTCACTGTCCACTCTGCCTGTCAAAAAAAAAAAAAAAAAAAAAAAAAAAAAAAAAAAAAAAGAAAAGAAAACACCTTCTTAATTGTTTGGGCAATTAGGAAAGAGACACACAAAAACCGCTCTACAATCACTCAAAAGCTACATTCAAGAACATGACCCAGCATTTCATCAATCTGTGCAGGCACACACTGACACAGATACATTAATGAAGATGGACACACTAGCAGATTTTTTCCCATATGAGAAACTTCTTTTAAATTAAAGCATAAGGGGCAGGCATTTGGCACAGCAGTGAAGACACCATCTTGGACTTCCCAGGGTTAGAGCCCCAGCTCCACTTCTGATCCAGTTTCCTACAAATGTGCACCCTGGGACACAGGGATGCACAGCTCAAGTGCTTGGCTCCCTGCCACCCATGTGGGAGACCTGAGTTCTGAGCTCCTGGCTTTGGCCTAGCCAAGTCCCAGCTGCTGTGGGCATTTGGGGCACAAACCAGTACATGAAAGATTCCCTCTCTTCAATTAACAAAAAATAAATAAATAAATTGCAAATAATAAAGCGCCTCCCCAACCAGGTAATGGCGCATGTCCCCTTCTGAGAACGACAGCAGCTGAGGACATCTTCAGTGTGATCTGAAGGCATATTCTGGGCTTCTCACTTAAGCGGTAAACACCCAACATCAAAGCTACACTAGACTGGTCAGTTCAGACTCCAGAGCAAGGGATTACAATCTTCAAAAATGCAGACTAGGGAATCCAGATTTCTTACACCTTCCCAGCTGGATCTGATGCCATCTTCTATGAACTGGCACACACCAGATAACATGTCCTGCCCATCGAGTCCCACGATTAAATAATAGCCCAGCCCTCTTTCCACCATGCTCCATCTCCTTGTTTATTTGACAAAACCACCCTGTCTTCCCTCTTACCTTGATATTCCCTGGTTGATATGTTAGTTCTACGCACGATCAAGGTTAATCTGATCTTCTGATGTTGAATGGGAGGGGGCCAAAAAAGCCAGCACTTTCAGTTGCAGGCCACAAAGTGTTCACTGGGAGTGAGGAAGATTACAACCTCTCTCAACCCAACATAAACTTGTGAGTTGTAGGCAAAGATCACAGTGACCAAACAGAAGCAGAGTCTTCTCTGCTTTCCTCATGGCTCATTTCCTCATGTGAGCCTAGGTGACGGGAGTGACCCTCCGCCCCTGTGAGCCTGGGTGACAGGAGTGACCCTCCACCCCTGTGAGCCTGGGTGACGGGGAGTGACCCTCCACCCCTCTGCCTCCTGGGTCACTCTCTCCCCCACACCCCCTCTCTTCAGAAGTCTGAAAGGAGATGCTAAACACAAGTTCCCGAGCCCCATTCTGCTCCTTGTCTAGGATCTGTGTGCCTGCCTGCAGAGGGCATGCACCGCTCTGCAACCAGGCGCTGGAGTTCTAGAAGAGGGGCCCTGCAGTGCTGCTGAGACCAGGCGGGTGAGTCTGCCCAATTCTGCACGACGCAGCCAAGCTTCCTGGCTAACACACCAAAGTTGCCCCCTCCAACGGCTATGCCAATTTACAGGCTTGATCTTCTCATTATATGCAAAAAACATTCCTTCCTTTAAGCAAATAAATGCAGATATTTGAAGTATCATGTGATTACATGAAGCATTAGATACATCTCTTTATGTCCAAAATATTCTCAAAATTAATTATCTTAAATTTTTAAAAATGGCTAAGAAATTCTCCAGGTTTCACGACTTCTATCAGTCTGTCGTCAAAACACAAAAGAGAGGGTCCAGCAAGGAGGCACGGCAGATTAAGCCTCTGCCTGCAATGCCAGCAGCCCCTGTGGGCACTGGTTCAAATTCCACTTCTGATCCACCTCCCTACAATGTGCCTGGGAAAGCATAGGAAGATGGCCCAAGTCTTTGGGCCCCTGCAACCACATGGGAGTGAACAAGTGGATGGAAGATCGATCGATCTCTCTCAACTCTGCCTTTCAAATAAATAAATGAATCTTTAAAAAAGAAAGAGAAAGAAAGAGAGAGAGAAGAAGAGGGAGAGGGAGGAAGGGAGGGAGGGCAGGACCACACAACAGAGAGGCTTACTTGTCATTGGCCAGATGATAAAAGCGCCTGCTTACACATCCAATGCACAGCAAACTTACAGCATCCAGGTAGGAAAGTATCTTCAACAAGATTTCTGAAGGCATTCTGAGAGAGGGGAGAGAAGCAGCAACATTAACAAGTGCATACTCTACAAATGACCCAGAAAACCACTGGCTGCAGGCCCTCCTGCACAGAAGGCAAGCTGTGCCCTCGTCTTCAATTATTTTCTTCATTGATAGCTTCTGGTATCACAATTCTTGTGACTGAAACCAATAAAGACACCCGAGAGTAAAAGAGCTAACTCCCCTCGCGTCTAAGTCACGCGCACACAGCCTGATCAGCAGCAGGACCTCACTGCCGTCTCATAGAAGTGTGGGCTCTCCTCTGGTGAGATAAAGACAGACACAACCACTCTTAGCTGTGACAGAAACACAGGACCACCCCTCACCACCAGCAGCAAACGAAAGAGTAAGTGGGGTGGGAAGTGGGATTATCGCCCCACCACGCCCCCTCTTGGATGCCCTCACACTTTTGGTCATTTGCTTCTTCTAGGGGCTCATGGAGACACTAAACCCACAAAGTTTCCTGAAGTGTCTTTTGCATTCATGTGATTAAGTAAATATGATGCTGAGATGTGTCCTCAATATTTCATCTATTGCAATGATCTTAAAATTCTGTAAAATAGGGGCCGGTGCTGTGGCACAGTGGGCAAAGCTGCCCCTGCAGTACCAGGATCCCAGATGGACACCAATTCGAGTCCCGGCTGCTCCACTTCCAATCCAGCTCTCTGCTATGGCCTGGGAAAGCAGTGGAGGATCGCCCAAGAGCTTGGAGCCATGTACCCGCGTGGGAGACCTGGAGGAGGCTCCTGGCTCCTGGCTTCAGATTGGCCCAGCTCTGGCCACTGAGTCCAACTGGGGAGTGAACCAGTGGATCAAAGTCCTTCCTTGCTCTCTACCTCTGCCTCCCTGTAACTCTGCCTTTCAAATAAATAAAGAAAAAAGAAAAAAATTCTGTAAAATATACTAAAAATCTGAAAGTGCCCGTAAAGCACTACTAATGTTGTTAGTCAGAAGGGGCATTTATGCACCTTGATGAGCTCCAGCAAAAGGGAGAAGGAAGAGGAAGCCCCCCAAGACTGGAGCAAGAGTTGAGGGGAAGGGGTCCAGGGAGAAAGGCCTGAGGGGAAAATCCTTTTATCAATTTAAAATGGCTTGCCCATTCTCTACTTGTGATTTTAATGATTTTTTTTGTTTATGATGCGAATCAGATTATCAACATGTCATACAGAAATAACCAGTTACGAGTTTTGAGAATATTAATAATGACCTGAGTCATCACAAAAAGGATGATCAACGTCATACCTATTTGTGATATGCCACTACCAAGTGCCACAACTGACCAAAACTGAGATATTTGGCCGAGACCTGCAGACAGTCTAAACAAGCAGCTCTGCTTGGGTATTAGTTAAATGTCTCTCCCCAGATGAACTCTCTTATGGTCAGAGTCAATCAATTAGATGCTTTGAATAAGAAACAGTCCCCGATACTAAAGACAGCAAAGTTAAAAAAAAAAAAAAAAAAAAAAAAAAAAAACAAAAAAAAACAGGTTTTTGGGGATTATTTGTACTATGCACTGCATACCGTTTTTCTCTTTTAACTATTTCACAAGCATTGTTTTTTAAATTATATATATATATATTTATATATTTGACAGATGGAGTTAGACAGTGAGAGAGAGAGACAGAAAGAAAGGTCTGCCACGCGGGTGCAGGGGCCCAAGCACTTGGGCCATCCTCCACTGCCTTCCTGGGCCACAGCAAAGAGCTGAACTGAAAGAGGACCAACCAGGACTAGAACCCGGCCCCCATATGGGATGCTGGCGCCACAGGTGGAGGATTAACAAGTGAGCCACGGCGCCAGCCCCCATAATTTTTTTTTAATCAGTGTAATTAAAGAAAACTTAAGAGTTAAGACTTAAAGGCAACATTTCAGAAAGGTATGCAGCAACTAGAAGAAATATGTAACTGGAAAAATCCTACTGAAGACAGGCATTAGACAGGATTTTTTACCTCCCTAGCCACCAGACTAAGACAATAAAAAGGCTTCACTTTCTGCGACTTTAGCTATAGAGAAAATTTCTAAAGTCAAAACAACTGTTTGCTATGTTTTCAAAGACATTCTCTCCTTTCGTTTGAAAGGCAAAGAGAGCAACAGAGAGAGAGCTCCCATCTGTTAGTTCTCTCTTTAAATGCTCACAACAGCTGAGTATGGAAGGGCCAAAGCTGTGAGTCTGGAACGCAATCCAGGTCTTGCACATAAGTGGCAGGAGCCCACCCATCTGGGCCACCACTGTTGCCTCCAACGGTCTGCACTGGCAGGAAGCTGGAGTCAGGGGTCAGGGCCAGGAGCTAAACCCCAGCTTAAGAATGCCAACATCTTAACCCCTAGGCCAAATACCTACCCCTTCAAGACTGTTTTAAGTTATTATTCCTGGATCTGGCACTGTGGCATAGCAGGTAAAGCGTCTGCCTGCAGAGCCAGCATCCCTTATGGGCGCTGGTTTGAGACTCAGCTGCTCTACTTCCTATACAGCTCTCTTCTGTGGCCGGGGAAAGCAGTAGAAGATGGCCCAAGTTCTTGAGCCCCTGCACTCATATGGGAGGCCCAGAAGAAGCTCCTGGCTCCTGGCTTCAGCCATTGTGGCCATCTGGGGAGTGAAACAGCAGATGGAAGACCTCTCTCTCTGCCTCTGCCTGTCTGTAACTCTGCCTTTCAAACAAAATAAATAAATAAATAAATCTTTTTATAAAAAAGTTATTGTTCTTAAGGGTTCCTTGAAGTTGGTATAATCAACACTTATGCCATGCTGGGTTACCTTCTGTTGCACTGTATTATTCCCAATTTCACATAATTATTGGGGTAAGGACAGGAAATGACGGTGAGGAAAGGAACAAGGGAAAGTGAGAGGCTGAACAGTCATAGACTTAGAATGTCAGAGCAAGGAAAACTGTTTCAGGCCAGCAGGCTTCCCTGTTGTTAAAGTTAAAGTGGTTGGTACACATTCGTTCTCAGTAGTATGTGAAATCACAGATGAACACGACCTTGTCCCTGTTTCATGTCGTGGGTCCGTGCCAACCTGCGTGCACTTACTGTCCTACCCCGCCCCACTTCCAGGACAGAACAACCACTTCCTCCCGTCACACCAGCTGTGCCTTGGTCCCCAGTGTCCCCAGGCTCTTCAGCCTCCATTCGCACATCACCCTCGGCATCATTCACATCAGCCCCAGAACACCGCATGCTAACACTGTCCTCTCCCCTTGGTCTTGCCACCCCAATCGCTCCAGCTACCACACAGCTTCTACGCTCCCTTCGCTGCCATACCTCTGGGAAAAGAAAAAAAAAAACTTAACTCCACCCACTGCCTCCACATCCGTGCCTGCTACTGTCTGCTTTTCACATTTCAGTGTGAAATATCACACACACAGAGCTACAAACATAAGCACCCAGTCCATTCCAGTCTATGGTCTGAACAGCTCTGAGGTTGCCCCATCTTCCCGGCCGCCAAGCCCTCCACTGCCTCCTGCCACTCGCCCTCTCTAGGCAGCAGGGGACTGACCACCCCGGTCCATGCAGCAGCTGTCTCTCATGGCTCACACAACGGCCCCTCTTCTTGATTTCTTCCAGCTCATGGGTGTTCCCTGGCTCCTCGGTCGCTTCTCAATGACCTCATTCCCCCAGCTTGCTCCTGAGCCTCCGCTGGTCTCGATGCTACCTGCTGTCCACCCCAGCCACCTCCCTGAGTGCTCACTCCCGTCAGAACCCGCCCCAGACTAGACTAGATGCATCCTTCTTTGCACACGTCCCAGCCATCTCAGCAGTCACAAGTCCAAAGCCATTATTGTGACCCTCTCCTCTGCCCCTACCCCAACTGCTCTCCATCCCCAGCTGCATCCCCACGTGCACATCTGCTCACGCCAACAGTTGGGAATTTCTACCCCATGTCTGTTTTCTCCTCCCACCTCCATCTTACTCATGAATGAGTGGTGTCAGCCACACTCCCCACACACATCTCAAATCTGCCCATGTCTCTCCTTCTCCCTTCCTTCTACAGATGAGTGCCAGGTAAACAAGCTAACTTTAGAAATCAAATTACATCACACCATGATATAATAAAGCCCAAACTCCACCCCGTGGTCCGGCAGTCCCTCTCCCACCATGCCCTGTCTGCCCAGTGGCCCTGCCCTACGGCCTTGGAGCTCCCGACTCGCCCTCTGCTGTCCCCTCTCTGGTACGCTCCTCCCCACCAAGCTCCTCAATCTCAGTTGTCTGCTCATCTTACATGTCTCCTCCTCAGAGAGAAGTCCTTCCTCACCAGCCTACCACACTACCATGGAATATGGAATCCACTGTTTTCCTGACACTATGTATTCCAATTAAGAATCAGCTATTTTTTTAATCTGCCCCTCCACGAGACCACTAGCTTTATGAAACCACATGTGAGTGGTGGTTATAGCACCAAGCACAGGAGGGATGAATGAAATGAACACATATCTGCTCTACTTCTCATATGGCACTATTGCACGACCTTCTATTTGCAAAGTGTAGTTTTTTAAGCTTAAATGAATATTCTTATTTTTCAGCTTCTTTCTAAAGCACGCTAAAATATGTACATAGTCATGCATACACTGTTAGTGCAGCTAGTGATGATCTCTTGCTCAATGCCCCACGCTTGAAAGAGGCAACTTATGTTTGTATTTCTCTTCTATCAGCTATGGGGGAGCCTCCCTAGAGTAACAGCGACTTTCCAGAGCTCCACTTGACGCTTAGAATACAGTCGGTGTGCCCTGCTACCACAGCACACATCTCCGGGCGTCTCAGCATCAATTTCAAACAATAATTTTTGAAAGAAAAAGAAACAGCTCCACAGGTCTAGGTGCTGGGGGCCGCAGTATGAAATCTTGCCATGGAAAAACGGGTCCTCAAAATACAGAAAGTTAGAAACCAAGAGGGCTCTTGAGCTTTTAAGAAAACACATTTTAATCTTCTTTCTTCTTTCTCAAGTGTCTTCAGCAATTGAAAAGTGAGTAATTCTGAAGAACATTTTAATAAAAGGACAATTCAATTTACTTGTCACAGAAGTTTAGCTTCATAAAACTACTCTAATAAGAACAGTGACAGGCTCATGACTCACTTCAAACTTTCCGTGTTATGCATTCAGCCCACGCACGCCTATTCTTGGAGAGCTCAGAACAGCATTATGTACAAAGCATTATTAACTTTCTCTGATAACCCCATGCCTGGAGCGCACACACCTCCACCCAGCCCGGCTCCACCCAGAGTGAGGCTGCCTCTGCTACTTACCTCGCCAGGGACACAGGGCAGCCAGAGGACCTCTCACAGTGCTGTGTGTGCCTGGCACAGGGTCTTCCAGCAGCGCGGCCCACAGCGAATCTGACCCCTGGTCCCTTTCTGAAAGTAAATGTGAGAAACTGAAATCACACAATCAGTCAATGAGGTGAATTATCTGTTCCCCTCTACAAAATCCTAAGGGATTCATAAACGCCAAAGATTTCGCAAAACTTCACCTATGCAAAGCAAGCAGGCATGGAGAAGAAGGAAGGAGTGGGTTGTAAACTAGTGTTTGGAGGAAGCAAACCTGAAGACTGGGCTTACTCCGATGTGTTCTCAACCTAAGGTAAATACCTACTCTCACTGTGGGCTGGCAGTAGGTCAACCAGGTGCTGTAAAATACATTTACGGGAACAAAAAGGACAACTGGTAAACCATAGTGATTGGCCAGCTTGATAATACAACAGAGGCCTGGAAGACTGCACTGATGGAATTCCTCTAACCTGCAGATTTGCGAACTAGAACTGTCAACAACTGACAGCCACAGCTCTGCTGCCTTAGAGGGGCAAGGGCCAGCTCCTACTCAGGCTTTGGCAGCCAGAGCCACAGGAGCACCAAATATTCACCCACAGTTTTCTCACCGTCTAATACCTCACTCTCGATGGAGTCTACGTACACTGACCATCATCTTATTTGGCCATGTGTAAAGCAATAGTACGCCTTACAGACTAACAGCCTTTCAGATTCAGTGCAATAGGGTATGATACTGTTTGCAGTTAGTCCTTTTCAGTTTCAGAAAATAAACTTCTGTTGAGGCCGACCCTCAAGTGCAGGGATGCTCAACGGTGGTCTGGAGGGGATCTGGAGACACAGAAAGTCACGTGGCCACAGCCTCTCACTCCTGCGCAGTAACCCCCGGGGACAGCACCCCGCGGCTGTGCCCTGTGGAAAGCTTGCTAGTTGCTTCTTTAAGCACTGTCCAAAACACAGGTATCAGTTATTGATCCACCTGCCACGCTGCATGGTGTCTGAGAAACTCCAAACCACAGTTTCCATCACCCACACACTGGGTTCCCCAGCACCACTGCTAGGATTATGTAATTTGCTCACCAAAAGTCTCTCCACCTTTGGCTTTCCTGCCAGGCTGATCCCCAGATGCATTTAATCTAACACTCAAAAAGGATGTAGACAACAACCAGGGGCCACAGAACTCTGACGGTGAGGTAAGTAACTCTCTGGGAGTTGATGCACGAAATTCACACAGAATAGATCTTAACGGAAGCTGGCCCTTAGTGCCAAGAAAAACACAACCTGCTGGTACAAGGCACAGACACTGAAAGGGGAGCCCTTGCGCAAGGCCTCAGCTGACCACACAACAGCCTGGCCTAACACCTACTGCCCACATGGTGCACTGAGATACATATACACCAATAAGCACCAAGTCACCCAGCAGTGCCCATCTGTCATTCTCAGCAACAATCCCCCGTGTGCTTGTAAGCAAGTGGAAAATGGATTTCTCTTTCCTTGGTAGATTTTTCCTCTCTTTGGAACAAGAATGGCTGACGCACAATAACCCCTCCATAAACATTAGTGATCATCTGAGTAAGACTCAGTAAGGTAAACTTTTCCAGATCCTGAGGGGAGGAAAAATGCTGGCCACACATGCGTGCCTTGCATAAAGTACTGGATTTTTTTTTATTTTTTTTTGGTCTCATCTGACTCTCTAGCCAACGTTTTCAAGTTAGGCAAGACCAATGTGCTCTGCAGAACAGGACGGAACAGAGAAGACAGGAAGAGACGCAAACGTGGAGCTGTGCAGTGCTGCCCCTACAGCAGTCTACCTGTCACGTATTCACGCACGGCTTTCTAAACAAAGATTTCCACAGCAGAAAAGCTCCTCCGTTGGCCCTCACAAAAAGCAATCAGAAGGAAAACAGAATTCCCAAACTGGATTGCTTCCGAGGCTGCCTTAGCAAGTACCATGAACCAGTGGCTTAGAACAGAAACTAATCGCCTCCTGCAGTCCCAACACATGAAGGAGGATGAGGCCGGTGTTAAAGCACTTACCGCATTGCCTTATTTTCCCGCAATCAACACAGATCTCCTAAGTAACTGGCACTCAGCCTCACACGGGGCACTCATGTGCCACATCACAATGTCTGGCTTCAATCCCCGGCTCCAGTTTCAGATGTTAGCTACCCAACAACACAGCCCAGAGAGGCAGGGGAGGGGGGGTCCCTGACACCCACGTGGAAGGCCTAGGTTAAATCCCCAGCTCCAGGCTTCAGACGCCAGCTTCCCACGGACACAGCCCTGAGAGGCGGGGGGGCCGGGGGAGGTTGAGGGGGTGTCACCCACGTGGAAGGCCTAGGTTAAAACCCCAGCTCCAGGCTTCAGACGCCAGCTTCCCACGGACACAGCCCTGAGAGGCAGGGGGTGGGGGGAGGTTGAGGGGGTGTCACCCACGTGGAAGGCCTAGGTTAAAACCCCAGCTCCAGGCTTCAGACGCCAGCTTCCCACGGACACAGCCCTGAGAGGCGGGGGGTGGGGCGAGGTTTGGGGGGTGTCACCCACGTAGAAGGCCTAGGTTAAAACCCCAGCTCCAGCTTCCCAGGGACACAGCCCAGAGAGGCAGGGCGGGTAGGTCCCTGACACCCACATGGAAGGGCTAGGTTAAATTCCCAGCTCTGGGCTTCACTTCTGGCCTTTGTGACCATTTGGGGAGTGAACCAGCAGATGGTAGAGAGCACTCATGCTCATTCTCTCTCCCTCTCTCTGCCTCTCAAATGAATTTTTAAATGAAAATTAGTTACAGTAGGTCACAGAGTCCCTCATTTCACAGGTTCGAAGACTAAGGCTCCAATTCGACAAATTAAAAGGACCTGCTTAAGAGACCCAAGACAGAGGCAGCCAGCCCCCAAGACCTCCACTCCTACTCATGCCACCATGATAAGATCATGAATCTTATCAACATAACTTTCAGCATTACTGAAATCCTATCTTTAATGCCTCTATAAAGTAAACCAGCTACACACTTCCGAGGGCCACACACTCAGCACATCAGGAAGTCCCATGCCCAGCCTCTGGCACACTTGTGTCTACAGAACACACACTGATAGACTAAAATAACACTGAGCTTGAAAACCCCTTTTTAAGGGTCAAATCTTCACCTAATAGTTTTAAATAAGTCCAGTAGTTTAAAAATGTTAACTTCTGTGCCTTATTTTAATCTCACAACGAAAATAAATTAGACCAAGTTCAATTTAAGCTGATATGCTTTTTGCTATACTTAGCTTGTGATATTTATATCACGTTATGTAAAAAAGGAACCACTGACTCCTTATTAACATGTAATGTTGCAGAGATATTAAAAATAACCGCCTTTTAAACCACAGTCGAGCATCCTAATTGGGGCAGCTGATTTTTCTTTGCCAGAAGGAAATGTACACAGCCCTGAGTCACAGGTCGAAATGCAGGCTTCCATGACAGGCCTCTGTCAGGGCTCCCTAAATCCACTATCCCACCAGGAAGTGCACCGGCTTACTGAGGAAAAAGAGACTCATCACTCCAGAGCCCCATGTAAAGACCAGTTTTAGTAACACTGGCAAACTGATTTAAAGTTCAAGTGCCCTATTTAAATTCCAATCTTTCTCTCCTACCTAATTCTACATAATAGAACTTTTGCTAGTACTGTTACCGCCTTGTCACAGGCTGGTGGCACGCCTGGCGTTACAGCTCTTCCATCAAGAACGATGAGGAACAGGGTTGTGACCTGCAAACACGGTTCCTGGGGACACTGAGCCTGGAGGCCACGGAACCCGGCCCTGGAGACTGGGGTGGGGGCTTGAGTAGCTCGGCCAGGACCAATCCTTGTCTACACTTCGACGTTTGGCTATCAGAAGGCAGAATGCGCCGCGCTCCTGTATCTATCAAGTAGGGGAGCCTGGGGAGACCATCACCGCCGGCCCTGGGCAGGGGCGGGGGACGGGAACAGCTCGGGGAAGAGGCCGGAGGCAGACGCGGCATCCAGCCCCCGGCCCCTACCCCACCCCGGGGAGTCCAGGCCCAAGAGACCCCAGGAACACAGACCAGAGGACGAGCCTGCCGTCGGCCGGACGGGCTGCCCCGTGCACGAGGCGGGATGCGCCCTCGGAACCCCAGGGCCCTGAAAAGACGAGACTTCGGGGCGGGGGTCCCAAGATGTGGGCGGGGGCCAACCGCGTCCCGGGACGCACGACACCAGGACCTGACCCCGGACACTGCACTGCTTGTCCACAACCTGGAGCGCCCGCAAGTCCAGGACAAAGCGGCTGTCCCGCGTGAAACAGCCCGGGGAATAAAAACACGCGTGGGAGAGCGCGGGGCGGGGCCAGGGACACTCGAAGGCTTCCCGAGCCGCGGAGCCCCCACCCGCGGTTCCCCCCGACCGTCACCTAAGCCCCGAAGCCCCTGGGCACCGCGCGGCCTCCCCAGGGTTCTCGCAAGCCGACCCCCGGCCGCGCAGGGGCCAGTACAGAGCCTGGAGGCCAAGCCAGTGCTGCTGCAGGAGCCGACCGCGTCCGGTCGCCATGGAGACCCGGAGTCCCGCCCCGGGCGCGTGCGCAGAGCGTAGAGAGGCGGCGCGTGCGCAGTCCCCGGACACGCCCCCTTGGGGCGCCACCGCTTCCGGTGCGGCGTTCTGGGCGCTTCCGCGTCCCGCTCTTTCCCACGCCCCCGACGTTCCGACGCCGAGGACGCCCCTCAGGAGCATGCTCCGTGAGCTCCACTTGCTGTGTACTGTGTGGCAAACTCTTAAGAAAAAACTGAATTCTGGAGATGCGGGAACTACAGCCTCGGCCTGTACGGGCCCGCAACGCCACAGTCGGACGGATGTCCCAGTGTTCAGTCCTGTCTAGAAGAGTCAGGAAAACGCGAGTTGTAGGTTCCTCTTTTTAAACTTCGGGTTGGACCGTGCAGAGACCGAAGCAGGAATTCCTCACTAGCGCGGCCCCGCCCTCCTGTACTTGAAGGACGAGCGGCGCATGCGTCCCGCGCAGAGCGTCTGGGAGCCTTGAGAAGGCCGACGCGCCCGAGCGCCTTGCATTGTGGGAGTTGTAGTCCTTTTCTCGCCTTCCGCGCCCTGCGGCTGCGTTAGGAGCAGGGCTCGGCACTGCAGTTCCCAGGATGCTCTCGAGCTTCCCGGGTTACCTTGCGAAGGCGCCGCGGTGCGGTGTGAATGGCAGCGTAGAAGGGGGTCAGGTTTTAGGAGAAGGGAAAGCGAGCATAAACTTTTCTGGGGCGATGTTCCGTCGTAGGAGACGCCTCCCAGCACTGTGCGTGACGCGGGCCTAGGCACGTGTCCGGCTGGCTGCGTGGCGGACTGTGAGGCTCTGCTGGTTGCACTTGGCATCGGCCCCCGACGGGACAGCTTGCGGCGAGCATGATCGGTAACTTGCTCCGGGCTGCGCGGTGTGCGGAGAAGCTGCACAGGTGTTCGGGCAAGCGCTGGTTTTCGCCACACGTGGTGCTTCACAGATCGTGCCTGAAGCCCGGGCCCCGTTTGACATGGGGGCGGCAAGAGCCGCGGAGAACCCCGCGGCCCGAACCTGGCCTCGGCGCCGGCCAGAAGGCCCTTTGGACCGGGTGCCCGAGCCCCCGGAAGGCCGAGGAGGACAGCAGCAAGCAGGTGTCCGTGCACGGAGCTCAGGGAAGGGACCCGGCCGTCTCAGCCTCACAGAAAGGTAACAGAACCCGCGGTGATGGGAGCGCGGCCGCTGCCGACGATGCAGACGTGGCTGGCGGGTTGAACCAGCAGTGACAGCTGGGGTGGACGCCCACGGCGGCCTGCACGGACGCGGTGCTGGTCATGAATGTCACGTTGCATGTCACGTCATGTGACATGTCACGTCCGCACGGTGTCTAGGAAGCTTCTCTCGGCTTGAGTGAGCCCTGGTCCATGTAACAGAGTAGTTGGCTAAGCAGAAGAGAAAGCTGATCCGTTCATAGTAGGGAGAACTCTATGCAGGTCGACCCACGTGCACTTGTGTTGAGTAACTGCTGCTGTGCCGAGGCCCTGAGTTAGCCCCCGTAGACCACAGAATTAAAGGTGTCCGCAACACCCCTGGCCTGCGATGTTACATGCAGTCATGAGACGTACAAAACAGGAGGAAATGTGACTTGTAAGGGAAAACCAGAATAGTTTCACAGGTATTTTAAGTTTTCGTTTCTTCGTTTCAAAAGTAATTGAGGGGAGAGAAGCAAAGAAAGCAGTGTAGACCCCTGCCTATACCATGCAGAGATAAGGTGTATGTCCTTTCGATACAGATACATTTCCTAGTAAATTGTTTCCAAGTCTCAGGTCCTGCCAGATGTCTTGTACTCTACTAATGGGTCAGAACCAATCTGATTTTCATTCGTGATGGCGATTCGGCATGAAAGGCGCAGCTGCACGCGGACAGGAGTGGGAGTGGCAGACGGCCCGTGTGTCGGTCACCTGTTTTATGACAGGCTGGGCTCTTCGGAGTCCTTTCCCGACATGGACCCCGTTCAGAGGTGACAGACTTCCCGTCACTCAGTCGGTGGGAGCAGTATTCCCGGATGTGGAAGACGCTGGCTCCAGAATCCAAGGAGGCCTAACAGGTGTTGTGGTGGGAAGGGTAGGATGCGATTTCCCCTTTACTTGGGGTGGAACACCCTAGCACATCTCAGACCAGGGCCCTCTACAAGGCTGGGTGATGTGGTCGGCGAGGGGGCCGCTGCATCTCCACAGGCACGCCTTTCCCTCTTGGGGCCCTCGTCTTACCCAGCCTTCCAGTGCACTGCCCCTTACTACTTCTGGACTCTAAGACGATGGCGTCCATACTCTGCCAGCTGTCCAGAGCAGCGTTGTCCAGATGCGTGCTCTACAGTGATGGGAATGTTCTGTCTGCGTTGTCCAGCCTGGTAGGCACACGCAGCTGCTGGGCACTTGAATTTTCCAGCGAACTGAGTTTATCTTATTTATTTAAATGCATCTAAAACTACTCACAGCCATGGGTGGCCAGTGCCGATTGTGGCGGCCCAGGTTCAGAAGGCTCCAGTCCCTCAGGACTGTATATGATGAGATGGGAGAACTCGCAGTCCTAAGCAAGACCACAGATACACGCTGGTGTCTGCTCCTTCTCAGTGCTCTCCGGCTCGATCCCAGCGCGTGAGGCCGTGTTACTGTGCTCCCGGGAAGTCGCAGCATCTGGTTTTGCACCTGGGTTGCAGCTACTGCTGGGTTGAGTTCCCACTGAAGTACAGTCATTCTCTGGCCTCTTCCTGGGGTTTCTGTCAGTGGAAGACTGGTGATTGACGTGAGAATACGGTGGGTACTACAGCCCTCCGAGAGTCGCAGTGTCTCTGGCATGCCCCGGAGAAGCGATGCATTTTGATTTGCTGTCTTGGTTGGGTTGGAGGTGGTAGTTTCAGAGGCTTCTGTTAGACTTTCCCACTGTGATAGCTCTTCACCCGCCTCCAGAGAAACTCGAGTTACTGAATACTCCATTCCAGTCACACATTCGGAAATCAGGGAACTGACTACTGGGCAAGTCCCTGAGCTCAGCTGTGAACACTTTACAAGCCAGATGCTGTGCCGTGGCCCCCTACACTCCTAAGAGGGGAGCCCTGCGGCCTGGGTCCTTGGGTGCCATTGTGACTGCAGGTCCTTTAGTGGAGGACCGGTGAGTCATCGTATGCACTTGTCCAAGTGCCTCAGAGGGAGGTGGCCGTGGCAAGTGGGCTCCAGGTCTCAGTGACTCTGGTCTAGAAACTGGGGCAGTGATCGAACGACTGCCTGCAGCCACCGAATCACCCATAAATAATTTCTAATGATTATACAACTGAGCATCGTCCTTGTCAGCTGCCGTCAGTCTTCACGTGGCAGCACCATGTTCCCATGGACTGTTCATCTCAGCCGCTCTCTGTAGGTCTGGCACTGCCGCTGTAGCCTGGCCGTTCAGTGCGGTAGGTGCACTGATCCGTTACACGCTCCCTTTGTCCCTAGCACTGTCGGGGGACCCTACTCTTGAGTGATGTGACTGTGTGGCTCTTTACGGCTTTGGTAAACAGTGTTCTCTGGCCTCTGGTACTCACGTCCACTCCAGCATGCCCGTCCTCTGAGCGTGCTGAGCCTTCCCTCCAGTGTTGTTCTGTCCAGGGCCATTCTGTTATTTCCAGGAGCCTGGGACTCCATCCAGTCCTACTGTGTAGGCACCAGGGACCCACGTACTTGGACCATGTTTCACAGCTTTAGCAGGCACATTAGCAAGGAGCTGGATAGGAAATGGAGCAGCCAGGACTCAACTGGTGCCCGTATGGGATGCCAGTGTCACAGGCAGTGGCTTATCCCACTGCACCACAATGTTGGCCTCAGATGTGAATTTTAATGTGTAGAACATGAGTAACACTCAGCACAGGGCTTTAACAGAGTAGGTGTGCAGGAGCTGCCTAGAGAGAAATGATTAAATAGCAAGGCAAGCTGAATGTTGGGAGAGGATCAACAGTCCAGGGTGTTGGGGCCAGTGGCCTGTTGGGTAATAGGCACAAATACGCTGCTTAGTCACATGATTGTGCTCTCAACTGGGGCTTGTCGCTCCCCCTCTTCGTGGAGGAACGACACAGGACCCTGCGCTGTTCTTTCGTCTGCTCGGCCCTCCCCGGGTTTGCTGCTGGTTCTTCCCGGGTTGGCTACTATCCCTTCCACCTCCGTGGAAGGGCAGTTCCCCCTGGCCACATTCCCCACTTCTGCAGGGGAGCGGCACACCGCCGGCCGGCTTTCTCGGGGGCTGCACGGGTTCCCTTAGATGTTCCCCATAGATGTTCCCGGTGCATGCCGTCTCTCTCCTCCTTTATAGTCCTCCTCCGCCAATCCTAACTCGGCTGCCCACACGCCGAGTACGCTGCTCTCCTCCAATCAGGAGCAAGTCCTACAGTTTATTGGCTGAACTGGAGGCACCTGTGTAGAAGCTGTTTACTTCTCTCCCAACGCCACATTGTGGGAGAGCAGATGCATAGAATAAGTCCTAATTCGAGTAACTTAGTCTAGTCCGGATTGCTCCCCACAAAGTAACTTAGTCTAGTCCGGATTGCTCCCCACAGATCCCCCTTTCTTTTTATTTTTTAGCGTTGATACGCGCCTGTCTTCGGTGTCCCGCGGCACACACTCTGCTCTACTTGCTAGAGTTGCCACAGGCTCTTACAAGTCCTATCAGGCAAACCGAATCCGGGTCCTCTCTTCGCCATGTTGTGAGGAGGTTTTTAGGTGCTGATGCGTGCCTGTGTTCGGTGCCCTGCAGCGCATGCTCTGCTCTGCTAGAACTGCCTGCAGGTGTTTACAAAACCTATCAGGCAAACCGAATCCAAGCCTTCTCATTGCCGTATTGTGGGGGAGACTTATTAGTGTTGGTTTGTGCCTATCTTCGGTGACCTGCAGCTCATACTCTGGTCGAGCTGCTTGCTGGCGCTTACCGCCTTAATTAGGCAGACCGAATCCAAGCCTCCTAATGGTTGTATTGTGGGGAAGCCTTACTGATGTTAATTCGTGCCTGTCTTCGGTGACCTGCGGCGCATAAGCTGCTAGCCGCCCAGGTGCTCATCGCCTCACTTAATCAGGCAGGCCGAATCCAAGCTTTCTCATTGCCATGTTGAGGGGAGGCCTTATTTTTCTCTATTTCTCTATCTCCGGGCATTCCTATTTCTCCCATTTTACTTCTGTCTGCCAACATTCCTATTTCTCTCACTTTACTTCTAAACTTCTGTTTCTCTTATCCCTGCGGCTTTCCGGCACCTCGCCCCGCCGGCGGGTTCCCGGCTCTGCGCCGCTTCAGCCCGCGCGCCTCTCTCATCTGCGCAGCTTCCCGGCTTTGCGCGGCTCGGCTTCGCGCGCTCCGCGGTCTCCACGCTTAACCCTTTCGCGTCTGAACCACAGCCTCGCGCCAGCCCCGTTCCCTATCTATTCACGCCCCGTGCTCTCTGCACGCGGCGGCTTCCGCGAGTAACACAGCGTAGCTTACGTGTCCGCCACTAGCATTCAATCTAAGTTCCCCGGGCTAGCCTGGCGAATTCAACCCAGCGTACGTCTCCGCCCCACGGTTTGGCTTCCCGTCCTTTGCTCCCCGGGCTAATCAGACGGATCCCAACCAGGCTCACGTTTCAGCTTCTGGTTTCAACTTTTCGCCCCCCATTCCCGGGCTAACTTGAGAATCCCAAAGTGGCTTTCGTGTCCGCCTTGGCCTGCCCCCCACGGCTTCAATTTCCCTAACATTTTTCTCTACCCGGTATGTTTCCCCAAACTTTCCTCCAACGATATTCCTCCCTCATTTCTCCTGGCCTCTCCCCACAGTCCGCGTCCGAGTCTGTTTGTTCTAGCTTTCACTTTCGCTTTCGACCTTAGAGATTTCTCCCAGCTTCCCCCCGTAGTCCGTATCTGAGTCTATGCCTAGGCTTTCAATAGCTTCTTCCGGCACCCTTTTCGTCCGGCTTTTCCCTAGGCTGTTTGCTAGTCTCTCTCTCCGGTAATTTCCCAGTTCTTCCCGTTTCTTCCCTCCTAAGTTTCCTATCCGTCCTAGGTTTCCTATCCGAGTCACGGCACCATTATGTCGCTCCCCCTCTTCATGGAGGAACGACACTAAGCCCTGCCTAGGCTTCATATCCGAGTCACGGCACCATTATGTCGCTCCCCCTCTTCGTGGAGGAACGACACAGGACCCTGCGCTGTTCTTTCGTCTGCTCGGCCCTCCCCGGGTTTGCTGCTGGTTCTTCCCGGGTTGGCTACTATCCCTTCCACCTCCGTGGAAGGGCAGTTCCCCCTGGCCACATTGCCCACTTCTGCAGGGGAGCGGCACACCGCCGGCCGGCTTTCTCGGGGGCTGCACGGGTTCCCTTAGATGTTCCCCATAGATGTTCCCAGTGCATGCCGTCTCTCTCCTCCTTTATAGTCCTCCTCCGCCAATCCTAACTCGGCTGCCCACACGCCGAGTACGCTGCTCTCCTCCAATCAGGAGCAAGTCCTACAGTTTATTGGCTGAACTGGAGGCACCTGTGTAGAAGCTGTTTACTTCTCTCCCAACGCCACATTGTGGGAGAGCAGATGCATAGAATAAGTCCTAATTCGAGTAACTTAGTCTAGTCCGGATTGCTCCCCACAAAGTAACTTAGTCTAGTCCGGATTGCTCCCCACAGGGCTTGTTAGTATATGTGGAAGAGTATTTTGTGACATTAATAGAGAATGGAGTGAGACGCTGTCACATGTAGCCCTTCCCAACTCCTGAACCTTGCTAAGGAGATTGGGTCTGTGGTGGTAGGTACTCTCTAGATCAGTCCCCTCAATTACACAGGTTTTTTTTTTTTTTTTTTTTTTAACAGATACTATCTTTATTTTGAATTGCATCTCTTAAATTAAGTACCTGTACTGAAAACCTGGACTACTTGTTTATGTTATGAAAGCATTAGGAGCTTGTTGTACAAAAGTGAAAAATGGGGGGCAAAAATAACAGTGTTAAAATTTTGCTGGTTTTCTGGAAAAAAAATTGTAAGAGATTTGTATTTAAGAAGTCTAGATTCCTAGCGTGGTGAATAAATTATAAGTACAATATTAGGAAGTGTTTCACTTCTTCAGCATCAATAAAAAGCTGTAGTTGTAATAATAATGTTGAAGCTCTTTGTGAATATATGAAGATATATACTGACAGCTGTCAGTATACACACTGTGTCCCTTAACAATGCACTGATGGAATTTCTTTAGTTACCAGTTCTTCTCTGCTTGACCCATATGCACACATTAGTTTGTGGGAAAAAAAATACAGACATTCCCTGATTTAGAGTGGTTCAGTTCACCATTTTTCCACGTTAGGATGGTGCAAAAGCCATACACATTCAGCAGAAACCATACTTTAAATTGTGGACTTGGATCTTCTCCCAGACCGTGAGAGGATCTCTCAGCCCTGGGCGAGGGAGTGAGCACAGCTGCCAGGCAGCTCTGGGTTCACGACGGGGAGGGAAACAGCCAACGCCCTGCAGTGTGCTGTGTTGCTAAGCTGTGTTTTGTGCCCCTCCAGTGTACAGTACACTCTGCAGTTCATGGTGTTTTAATCAGGACGTAACCCCATTGTAAGTTGAGGAGCACCTGTGCGATCTGTGCAGGTTCTTCATGTTCTGAGTTACTTGAATCACATATTTCTGGCCAACCAAATTCACATTCTGTGTTTTCATTTTATGCACCAGTCTGGTGGAGTTCGGTTGGGGAAGAGGTGGCATTTGGGAAAGCTACTGTCCGTTGAGAGTTGACACTGATTTTGGTCTCCTTGACCCTGTGGTTGGCAAAGCTGTCACTGTATCTGGGTGGCAGACCTGTGTCCAGGGTTGTTTTCACTCCAAGGGACCGGAGGGGGATTTTAGAAAGTAAGAGGCTATTAGAATTGTAACACTGTGTTAAACAAAATAAAACAGATGCTGGGCCTGCTCGGAGCACCCTCCAAGTTTCAGGTACACGGAAAGATTGAAGGGCAGCTGCTGCAGAGCACACCCAACGCACTCACTTCGGTCCTGAGCCTGTGTCTTGGCTTCTGGACACACCCAGGTGGCAAGCAGGTGGGTGACGGCTGGCACATGTGTAACTCATCGACCTTTTCTCTTTACAGTGAAAGAAGCTGGAAGAGACTTTTCCTACTTGCTAGTGGTGCTTATTGGAATCGGCATCACAGGTTGAAAAAACAGCAAGTATAACTCCCCTGAGTATCTGTGTGACTCACCATTTCATCTGGCCCTGCTTTGCTTCACCTTTTTCTGTGATTTACAGGTGGCTTGTTTTACACGATTTTCAAAGAACTTTTTTCTGCATCCAGTCCTCATAAGATATATGGGAAAGCATTAGAAAAATGCAGATCACACCCTGAGGTTAGTTCTCAAAACTGGATCACACAGATTCCAGTGATGGGGGAAAGGTGTGACACAGTGGAAGCAGGCTGAACTCCGGCACCAGTTCTGAAACTTGTGAGGTTTCTGTATAGTACGTGGTAGTTGGATTGTGCTTTTGTTCTGTACTTAAAACAGTTTGATTTTGAGCATTCAGGGTATGGATGTTTTCATTCTAAATGTGTGGAAAGTTTCAGTGGGTGGTCATCAATATTCAATGCTTAGGATACACCACAGTATCTCACATGATGAGTTTTTAGTCTTTTTATTTAAAAAAAGAAAGAAAACTTGACTCGTGGCTTCATGATCGTAATAGTAATTGACAGCACAAGTGCAGTAAGTGCCAGCATTATGCTTCGTGTCCCAGTGCGGCGTCTTGACTGTCTCGTGAAATCCACCTGCAGTAGGTACCAACGTTGTCTCCACTTTGCAGAAGGGAAATTGAGTGACTAAACCACCATCACCCATCTGGTGCGTGGGAGAGCCAGAACCTGGATACAAATCCGGTTCTTTTTTTAAAAAAAAGATTTATGTATTTATTTGAAAGTCAGAGTTACACAGAGAGAGAAGGACAGGCGGGCGGGGGGTCTTCCATCCACTGGTTCACTCCCCAGTCAGCCGCAACGGCCAAAGCTGCACTGATCTGAAGCCAGGAGCTTCTTCCAGGTCTCCCACGTGGGTGCAAGGGCCCAAGGACTTGGATCATCTTCTGCTTTCCCAGGCCAAGCAGAGAGCTGGATCGGAAGTGGGGCAGCCGGGACTTGAACCAGCACCCATATGGGATGCCAGCACTGCAGGCGACGGCTTTACCCGCTACTCCACAGCGCCGGCCCCACAAGTCCCATTCTTAAGCACAGCCTGCCTCAGCCATTCCTGGGAGGAATGGGTATGTGGAAAAGCTGCTGGTTATTTAAAGGACCCTGTCCAGAAGGAAGGCTTCATGGGATGGCTTTCCCGTGACCGGCGGCCAGCCAGTGTGGCCTGAGTCCTGCCAGGTTTCTTCCCTAGGTGGGGAGCTGCAGCATTGGAAGTCTTGCATCATAAATGCCAGGGCTGTTCCTCACACAGACCAAGGAGTGCTGTCTGAGAAGTAGACTGCCGTCCCCAGCCCAGGGCGAGAGGCAGGTGCACAGACCGCTGTCCGCACGGACGCCTGCCCTGGTTTTCCCAGGCACTGGCTCTGGATGCCCCCTCTGTCGGTTTCTCTGGTGGTCTTGGCATCTCTCTTTTCTTTAACTAGACTCTGCATAGCCTGGGAACCGTGGAGACAGAGGCAGGGTAGGAAAAGTGTCCCCAGGAGAGTTGAAAATCTGCAGGAAGTAAGGAAGAGGTCCGCGTAGTTACTGAGAACCCAAATTCTGTCTAACAAGAAACACTCTCTCCAGACTACAAAGCAGATGTGGGCGGCGACCCAATTAAAGATGGAGAGTGGCTGTGTCATGCACCAATAGCCTTTCATAGGTTTTTCAGCATTTTAAACAGAACTCCACAGAATAAACACAGAGAGTGAGATATTATTGAAATCATAACTTGTGGGCAGGGTCGGCGCTGTGGCACAGTGGGTTAATTCCCTGGTCTGAAGTGCTGGCATCCCATATGGGCGCTGGTTCAAGACCCAGCTACTCCTCTTCTGATCCAGCTCTCTGATATGGCCTGAGGAAGCAGTGGAGGATGGCCCAAGTCCTTGGCCCCCTGCACCTGCATGGGAGACCAGGAAGAAGCTCCTGGCTCCTGGCTTCGGATCAGCGCAGCTCCAGTTGTTGCGGCCAACTGGGGAGTGAACCATCGGGTGAAAGATCTCTCACTCTCTCTCTCTCTCTGCCTCTCCTCTCTCTGTGTAACTCTGACTTTCAAATAAATAAATATTTAAAAAAATAAAATCATAACTAATTGTGCTTCCACAAAGAACTCTATGGATAATAAACTTTACAATTCAATTTTGCCGGGCCGGCGCCGTGGCTCACTAGGTTAAATCCTCCGCCTGCGGTGTCGGCATCCCATATGGGTGCCGGTTTTAGTCCCAGTGGCTCCTCTTCCAGTCCAGCTCTCTGCTGTGGCCCGGGAAGGCAGTGGAGGATGGCCCAAGTGCTTGGGCCCCTGCACCCACATGGGAGACCAGGAGGAGGCACCTGGCACCTGGCTCCTGGCTTGGGATCGGTGCAGCGCTGGCTGTGGTAGCCATTTGGAGAGTGAACCAACGGAAGGAAGACCTTTCTCTCTGTCTCTCTCTCTCTCACTGTCTATGACTTTACCTGTCAAATAAATTTTTTTTAAAAAGTAAAAAACAAAAATTCAATTTTTTCAAATTTTTGAAGGGCACCTTGCCTGCCTAAAACAACAGAAAGTTCTAACATTCAGATGCTGATGTGTTTAGTCTGCCCAGGTAAATTATTATGACAGTTGTTACAGTTGTCTCAGCTGTATAGAATTAAATTTATCTGTCATCTTACATATTGTTTCTTTGTATGCCTGGAAAATCTGACACTGAAGACACAGATGAAATAAGAAAAATGTTACAAAGTCAACAGCCAAGTTTTTTGTGTGACATCAAATTTGTTTTTTTTTAAAAGAGAGAGTACCAAAGTATTTGCATTTTAACTTAACAAAAATTTATGTTTCCACTGTGTGTGAATTTTCCCAGTATGAAAAATTGGCTCACACCTGTAAATCTGAATTATTTCAAATATGTTGTTTCTACTGAGGGTTTTTCTTTTCCTCCCTGTGTGTAGTGACTTCACAAGTCATTTAGGGGTGGTGCTTGGCCTAGCAGGTAAAGTCTCTACCTGCAATACCAGCATCCACATAGGCTCTGCACCAGCTTGAGTCTTAGCTGCTCCAGTTCCAGTCCAGCTCCCTGCTGATGGCCTAAGAAAAGCAGCAAACGTTGGGCCAGGTGCTTGGTCCCCTGCTAACCATGTGGGAGACCCGGAGGAAGCTCCTGGCTCCTGGCTTCGGCCTGGACCAGCCCTGGCCATTGGGACTATCTGGAGAGTGAGCTAGCAGATGGAAGATTTATCTCTCGTCTCTCCCTCCCTCTGTGTAGTTCTTTCAAACAAATATAATAGGGAAAAAAAGTCCTTTTGATCTCATAGTTTTTAGTATTAGACCCCATTAATTAATTCTGCTTTAAAATGTTAGTGTACTTTATATATATATATATATATATATATATATATATATATATATATTGACAGGCAGAGTGGACAGTGAGAGAGAGAGACAGAGAGAAAGGTCTTCCTTTGCCGTTGGTTCACCCCTCAATGGCTGCCGCGGCCGGCGCATCATGCTGATCTGAAGCCAGGAGCCAGGTACTTCTCCTGGTCTCCCATGGGGTGCAGGGCCCAAGCACTTGGGCCATCCTCCACTGCACTCCCGGGTCACAGCAGAGAGCTGGACTGGAAGAGGAGCAACCGGGACAGAATCCGGCGCCCCGACCAGGACTAGAACCTGGTGTGCTGGTGCCGCAGGCGGAGGATTAGCCTGTTGAGCCATGGCATCAGCCTGTACTTTATATTTAAACCATAAGATTTTGGTAGAGAAATACATGTGTTCATTTTTTGTCCCGGGAAATAAGAACAGCTTCACTCCAGCCTACATTGTTTTAGAACTAAAGTAACACTGTATCACTGCCTGTGGCACTCTGCATGAAGCAGTTGTCACTAGATTGTTGTTACACAGTGACTTACTTTCTCAGGATTCTCATCATTGGAGTGGTCACTTTTTAAAGGATCCTGCTTCACTGATTTTTTTTTTTACCCAAATAAATCACTAAGTTTGTCAGATCATACTTTCCTAGGACACTAAATAAAGTATTGTCTTTGTTTGGCAGGTGATCGGTGTCTTTGGTGAGCCTGTCAAAGGCTATGGTGAGATGACGAGACGTGGCCGAAGGCAGCATGTCAGGTACCCCAGTCTGCTGAATTCAGGAAGCTTAGGGCTAATTTTTAAATGAAAGGAAATTAGACTTCTGTACTTACTTTTCTTGGCAGTTTTATTGAATATGTAAAAGATGGGCTGAAATACATGCGTGTGAAATTCTACATCGAGGGCTCCGAGCCAGGGAAGCAAGGAACAGTGCACGTGGAAGTGAAAGAGGTGCAAACCAGGGGTTGGAGGACGGGGGAGATGGTTCTGAGCCCAGAAAAGAAAGCAGCACCTGGAAATACTTGGTGTTTTTTGTTTTTGTTTTTGTTTTTTTCAGAACCCAAAGACTGGCGAGTGTGATTTTCGATATATATTTGTAGAAGTTGGATCTTATCCTGGAAGAACTATTGTCATTGAGGATAATCGATTTCAAGAGAATTAAAAGAAACCCTGCAAGCCTGCAGTTTCTGGAGGCATGGTGAATGGTGCAAGTGGTCTCACAGGACTTCCAGGGTCCGTTCAGAACAGACAGGGAAGGGTGTGGCTCACAGAAGCGAGTCAGACAGGCAGAACAGCACGCCACAGGGCATGTTCTAGTTGTCCCACTGATTGTCGGTCAGGGACAGTAGTTCTGCTGTACTTCAACACCTTTGTGATGAGAATTTCTTACTGAAAATTTCACACTATGTTAATAAAAACAGATTTCAATATTTTGTGCTTTTTAAAATACTGGATAACTATATAAAGCCTGCACAATAAAAATTAAAACTAATGAAAATATGTCTGAAGCAGCTTCCCTCCACATACTGGGAAAACTGACTTGAGGAGAAATAAACTGTGTGAACTGGATGATAAAACATTGTTCAGTTATCACTGGAAGGTTGTATACACTGTATGACTGGGGGAGTCTATCTCCTGTCCTCCCCCCGCCCACACACACACACACACACAGTGGATTGAGAGCATGCTGAGTAGTGGAAAAGCTGCGTGCTCCAAAGTCGGTGGACCTGGGTTCTCCTCTCACCTTTCTAGCATGTGTGTGTGTTCCTGTGCAGATGCCTTAACCCTGTCAACCCTACTGTTCTGGGATTTGCTCAGGTGACTTGAGGTGAAAGGTGTAAGTACCTGGACCATAGAAGGCACCCACATAGGGTTCCCTTCCCCTCATACTGCTGGAAGAGGCCTGGAGACCAACAAGAGCCATTAGAGTGTGCACAGAGCCTTTTTTTCCTTAATGTGAGCACTGTTTTATTTGAAGTAGTTAGGGGTCTTTCACCTATGAGAACCTGACCTCATGTCTGTAAGGTGTTAGTGTACTAGGGGAGGTGTAGGAGTACCTCTCTCTGTGGTGGCCTTGGGGTGAAATGTCCCCTGCCGGGTATCCCTTCCTTCTCACTCAGAACTCAGAACTGAGTGTGTTCTTGAAAGTGTAGGGTGTTCAGGGCCCCCAGACGGTCATCTCCCCTTTTAAGTTAGTCTCCATGCTTGTAAGTTGGTGGGTCTTTTTTTCTTGGTTTAACTACTTTTAAATGTTTCCTATTTTATTTATAAAAATGTCACACATCTAGGAAGTACAGGAGCTAACAGCAGAATCCTTGGCTCCCTGATGTGACACACTAGGTGGGTGAGCTCTTACTGTGTGTGGCTCTGTCTCCTGACCATTTCTTGCTGGCCTTCCCAGTAGATGTCCAATGTCAGTAGTCTTTTCCTTCACTGAAACTTTAGCACTTGACAACCTGAGAGGTTCTGCTTGCTTATCCTGCACTCAGAGAAGCAGCCCTGCTCTCCACAGGACTGGCTTAGGTGTGGCCTCCCTCCCCCAGACTGTTCCATAGTGTAAGACTGCTGTGTACCTCCCATTTTATGATAAGCCATATCCCTTGAAGATCTGAGCTTATCAAGCTCCTTTTACATTAGAATAAAACTGAATTTTCAAAAGGGAAAATATCCCTTCAGGATTCTGAGTAACCATAGGAAAATGCAGAGCATAATTATTTAGATGCCTCTGTTTTCTTATGATTTAACTTGATTATGTCAAAATTTCATTTTCCTAAAAAGCTTCCTTCATCATCATCAACTCTGGCTTCTCTGTCCATGGGCTTAGTCCCATCTTTTCTCTGAAATCAGTTCTAAAATCAGGAGTACATACCTCACTGCTCAGTATCCTCTTTTTTCATTTTTATGAAATTGATATTGTCATTTTTATGAAAATGATATTGTCGTTTTTTAAAAAAAAAAATTTGTTTGAGGTACACAAACCATGCATTTCATACAAATTTAGGAACATAGTGATTTTTCCATGATAGTCGCACTCCCACCTTTGTTCCTCCTCCCTCTCCTATTCCCATTCTTATTTTTTACAAACATCTATTTTCAGTTAACTATTTTTTAAAGAGAAGATTTTGAATTAGTTCTTCATTAAGTATCTGGTAGAATTCAGTAGTGAAGCCATCCATCCAGTCATGGGCTTTTCTTTGTTGGGAGGGTCCTTATTACTGATTCACTGCAGGGCTGCAAGGCCTGGTATTTCCATGCTTGTGTCTGATTTGAGCAGCATCCTTCACTGCTCCCACCTGGTTACAGCCAATCAGGCCAGGCCCTGCCTTGCACTGAGACATCATCCCAGCTCTGCCTCCATATCTCCTGTGGCTTAAATAGCCTCCCACTCCAGCTTCCCTGGACCCCACCCTGCATGGTCTCTTACCCAGAATCCACCTGCACCTGGCCAGTGTGGCTCTGGGACCCTGCTTGCAAACCCACCTGACTGACCTGGACCCCCTTGGTTCTCCATCTTTAGTCACTTAGCAACGTGATTGATGAAACCTTCCCGAGAGGCCACTGGGTCACCTGAACTCTCCCAGGCCTTGGTAGCAGGAGCACTGCCTGAGCTCTCCTCCCCTTTGCTGCTGGCTGAGAAAGAAAATAAAGTCTCCTAGGTCATCTTCTTTAAAAAATATTTATTTATTTATTTATTTATTTGAGAGGCAGAGTTAGGGGAGAGAGGGAGATTTTCCATCTGCTGGTTCACTCCCCAAATGGCTGCAACAGGCAGGCTGGGCCAGGCCAAAGCCAGAAGCCAAGAGCTTCTTCCAGGTCTCCCATGTGGGTGTGGGTGCCTAAGCACTTGGCCATCTTCCCCTGCTTTTCTGGACACATTAGTGGAGACGTGGATCAGAAGTGGAGCAGCCAGGACTCAAACCAGAGCCCATATGAGATGCCAGCACTGAAGATAGCGGCTTAACCTGCTGAGCCACAGAGCAGGCCCCTCCATGGTCATCTTAAACTAATCAAACTTTGCCTCTGAGCTGGGGTGGCACGAACTCCCTGGGGAAAGGTCCCCTAATCAGCTCTGGACCTGTCAACAGTGAAGCTGCAGGGAGCAAGGAATAAAGAGACGTCCATTTCCTTCGGCTGCTGTACCCCAAGTGTTACAAACCTGGGGCTTTACACAACACAAGTGAGCTCTCGCAGCTCTGGAGGGGGTTAAGGCCAAGCGCAAGGCGTCATGGGGTCCTGCTCCCTGTGGACACTAGAGAAGAATCCTTCCTGTGCCCTTCGGCTTCCAATGGCTCCAGATGTCCTTGGCTTGTGGCTGTGTCACTCCAGTCTTTGCCTCCTCTTCAGTGTGTCTGACTTACACGGAGGCGTGTGATTGAAGGTAGGGCACACTCATATAACCCAAGATAAACACATGCCGGCAAGACCCTCATCACCTCTTTTGCCACACAGATTAATATCCACAGGATCCAGGGATTGTATGTGGATGGACATTGGTGGGGGTGGCACCAGTAAAGCAGCAAGTGGCCCAGGGTCATCTATTTGTATGACCTTGGTGCCAGCCCTATCCAATTGCAGACCCATGTTTAGGCATGACCCAGTGTTGCCTTTCTTGTTTCTCTACCTCTCTACGTTTAAATTTCTTCAGTTTTCAAATAAGGACACCAATACCTACCTCAGAGATTTTACAAAGTTTACCTGAGATCCTATGGCAGGTGCTTCAGCTATGGCTGGCACAAAGTCAGCTGTGAAGTGTGTCTCTTATCTTCCATTAGATTGTATGTAGAGAAGGCATCATTTTAACTTTTGTTATCCAGTTATTATAGCATTTAGAAGACAGGCTCTCAGAAACACCATTAAGTAGAAACCTTGGAACTGCCTCTAGTTTTCATACCAAAGAAGTACATTACTCAAAAGTGACTAAGAAAGCTGCTGGTTTCTGGTGTGCCAGCTCTGAGACATAGAAGATTGCAAAAATTATGGAGTACTCCTGTCATCCCTAGAAATGATTATGCATTAAGTAAAAGAAGCTAACAACCCAAACAAAATAAATCAAATGGATCTAGAAGATTAAAATACCACCAGGAGCAGGACTGATGGGAGGAAAACATACACCGTACTGGGTGTGGGAATAAAGCAGCAGAAGAGTTGATGGAACAACCACGTTGGAAAACCACCCACTTTATAATGTGAGAAAGCAAGAATGCAAAGAATATTCTGACAAATAGTTACTAGAACCACCAAAACTGCTTTGGTTCTATCAATTTGACCCTAGAGATGTTTTTCACATTTAGAAAACAAATGGTTTCATAGTAAAACATTTCTGTAACTACAGGGAAAGTGTTGTAACCATTTACTTGAAAAACTCCAGCATCGCTAGCTCAGAATAGCCATTTGCATTAATCGGCTGCATCAGTATTCAGCAATGACTGTCCAGAGTGCCATCTTAGTCACTGCTTGCTGTTCATTGTGTGGTAAATGGTGCTTCCCACAGTTAAATGTCTATGAGACACATATGAGAAAGGCACTTTCCAAATTACCCTGACAACCAGGAAACTTACAGAGGCACTCTGGCCCTCTTTCTACCAAAATCCTATTTCCAGTTTCCTCACCCTAAATAAGAAAAAATTGGCCAGCTGAGATTCTACGTTTTACATCATAATACACACATCTGGACAAATTATAAAACCTCTCTCTCCTCTTTCTGTTCTTTTTCCTCTGGAATTTGCAATGAAAATTTGTTAAAAACATTTAACAGAAATACGAACACATCATTGGATGTTAACATGCCAATTTCATTCATTTCTTTGAGATCTGAGGGGTTTTTTAAAAGTCAAAGAAAGCACACCAAAGCGAAAGCTTACTGGAAAAGGCCAAGGTCACCAATAGAGAACCTGGCTTTGTAGCTTGTGGTGGGCACCAACAGCTGCCTTTGTTGCTCAGTTTCCAGTGCATGTTGAAAACATCAGCTCACAGGAGGGAGGCACGGCCACCAAAGAGGAAGGACCAGCACGACGTTGGTGGATCATGGCGCCCTAGGCCAACGGAGACACATTTGTAAGAAAGCGTCATTCACTGCACTTACTGCTCCCACCACATGAGCTGTGGAAACAGGGATGTTCATCTATTTAACTGTCAGCTCCATTTTAGAAGTAAACGCTGTGGCCGTCAATATGAAAGAAGGTGAAGGAAGAAAACCTCCCAATAAAAGATCACAGGAAGTTCAAAGCATATATTAGAAATATCTTCGGGAAAATGGCAGGGCAAAGTTACTACTTACCAATAGTCACATGAATGTTAATGGCCTCAACTATCCAGTTAAAAGACAGACTGGCTGAATGGATTAAGGATCGAAACCCATCTATTTGCTGCTTACAAGAAACACATCTTTCCAACAAGGATGCATGCAGACTGAAAGTGAAAGGTTGGAAAAAGATATACCAAGCCAACAGAAACCAAGAAAGAGCTGGTGTAGCCATCTTAATACCAGACAAAATAAACTTTAACACAAAAACTGTTAAGAGAGACAAAGAGGGGCACTATATAATGATTAAGGGATCAATTCAATACAGGAAGATGTAACTATTATAATGTACATGCACCTAATTACAGGGCACCGGTTTATTTAAAATATATGTTAAGGGAATTAAAGGGAGATTTAGACTCCAATACAATAGTATTGGGGGACTTCAATATTCCACTTTCACCAATAGACAGATCAACAGGACAGAAGATCAACAAGGAAACAGCAGATTTAATCAACACTATAGCCCAAATGGACCTAACAGATATCTACAGAACTTTTCATCCTACACATAAAGCATTTACATTCTTCTCAGCAGTACATGGAACCTTCTCTAGGATTGACCACATACTAGGCCATAAAGCAAGTCTCAGCAAATTCAAAAGAATTAGAATCATACAATGCAGCTTCTCAGACCATAAAGGAATGAAGTTGGAAATTAGCAACTCAGGAATCCCTAGAGCATATGCAAACACATGGAGATTGAACAACATGCTCCTGAATCAACACTGGGTCATAGAAGAAATCAAAACAGAAATCAAAAATTTTATGGAAGTAAATGAGGATAACAGCACAACATATCAAAACTTATGAGATATAGAAAAAGCAGTGTTGAGAGGAAAGTTTATACCAATAGGTGCCTACATCAAGAAATTGGAAAGGCACCAAACAAATGAGCTTTCAGTTCATCTCAAGGATCTAGAAAAACTGCAGCAAACCAGACCCAAATCTAGTAGGAGAAGAGAAATAATTAAAATCAGAGAAGAAATCAACAGAATTGAATCCAAAAAAAATTACAAAAGATCAACCAAACTTAGTAATTTTTTGAAAAAAAAAATTGACACACCATTGGCCCAACTAACTAAAAAAAGAAGAAAAAAGACCCAAATCAATAAAATCAGAGATGAAAAAGGGAATGTAACAACAGACAGCACAGAAATAAAAAGAATCATCAGAAATAACTACAAAGAGTTGTATGCCAGCAAACAGGGAAACCTATCAGAAATGGATAGATTCATGGACACATGCAACCTACCTAAATTGAACCAGGAAGACATAGAAAACCTAAACAGACCCATAACTGAGACAGAAATTGAATCAGTGATAAAGTCCCTCCCAACAAAGAAAAGCCCAGGACCGGATGGATTCACTGCTGAATTCTATCAGACATTTAAAGAATAACTAACTCCAATTCTTCTCAAACTATTCAGAACAATCGAAAAAGAGGGAATCCTCCCAAATTCTTTCTATGAAGCCAGCATCACAGCAGACTCATAGAATGACAAATATCCTCAACAACACTCTGGCCTCAGAATCAGCCCTTAAGGTATTAGGATCTGGCTGAAGAGCCCATGAGACTATTTTAGGCATGGAAAGCCAAGACACTGTGGCAAAAAAAAAAAACCTAAATGAAAGATCTCTGCGAGTGAGGAGTGAGATCTCAGTGGAAAGAATGGGCCATCAAAAAAGGAGGTACCTTTCTCTGAAAGGAGGAGAGAACTTCCACTTTGACTATGACCTTGTCTAAATAAGATCAGAGTTGGTGAACTCAAAAGGCTTCCATAGCCTTGGCAGCTCATGACAAGAGCCTCGGGTGATTACTGACGCCATAAACAAGAGTGTCAAATGTTAAGTCAACAACAGGAGTCACTGTGCACTTACTCCCCATGTAGGATCTCTGTCCTTAATGTGTTGTACAATGTGAATTAATGCTATAACTAGTACTCAAACAGTACTTTACACTTTGTGTTTCTATGGGGGTGCAAACTGTTGAAATCTTTAGTTAATATATACTAAACTGATCTTCTGTATATAAAGAGAATTGAAAATGAATCTTGATGTGAATGGAATGGGAGAGGGAGTGGGAGATGGGAGGGTTGCGGGTGGGAGGGAAGTTATCGGGGGGAAAAAGCCACTGTAATCCCAAAGCTGTACTTTGGAAATTTATATTTATTAAATAAATGTTAAAAAGAAGAAGTAAGCACTGTGAGTGAATCAGCGCTGAGTGAGCCCCGGGCTTCCTGCCTTGAGGAGGCTCTGAGGGTCCTCGTTAATCTCGGCATGAGCCCGGCAGGACTGTTGTCTGGCACAGACGATGAAAATCAGCCACGTTTTCCCTGGAAGCCACTGGCTGCTGTGTGGGGCAGGCTGCCCGTAATGCGGTCACTTTTATTTAGGGATAATTCAGATGAAAGTCAGAAATGTATTTAGCTGAATACCACAGCCATTGATATCAATTTACATGAAACGGGAAAATACAGAAAAATAATATTATGTCATTTCAAGTAGCTTCAAATTATATAATCGGCTCTCAATGGGCTGATTATTTTTCACATCAAAGAGCTATAAAAATGTTCATTTTTGTTTCCAATGTGATGGCATCATTATTTGTTATTATTAAGATTTATGTTATTTCCAACACCGACGCTCTGCTAAGAACTGTGCTGACGTTTCTTGTGAATGATCGACACCAGCAGCTCCAGATCTTCAGCGCGCCCTGGGGGTGGGGCTCCTTGGACGGGAACGCGTTGACCCAAGATTGCATCCGATCTTTGAACCAAGTGCTCACCTGGCTCCTGTGGCGCCTGTGGTTGCAACCTTTTCAGAAAGGCAGCTTGCTGTCCTCCCACACACAGGGCACTGCAGACTTCTCAGGTCCAGGGAGAGACGCGGGGCTTCAGTGTCCAGAGCCCAGACAACAGATGAATGGGGCCAACGCGTCAGCATCCAGGTGACTTCACACCTAAGCCCATGGCTCAGGAAACAGCAGGCTGCAGCCTCTGAGGACAAAAGCTCCCCACCTCGCCCCCATGTTTCTCTCCTTTCCTGTGCCTCCTTCCCTCGTCCCTCACCACTCTGATTCTCCACCTCTCTCCTCTCTCGAGTGTCTCTGTTTTCCCATCTTCTACCTACTCTCTCCTCAATACGCTATAATAAAGACCCATGCCTCTGAGAATTCCTGGTCCAGCCTGACATTTATAGTCCTTTCTGTTGACTCAAGATCGAGCCAGGCAAATCTTTAGGTCTCACCAGTTCAGGGAAGGTGAGGCTGACTTCACAGGGGAACAAGCGTAGAACTAGAAATGTGCCACCTTGTAGAGGCCACCCAGCTACCAGGTAACCGCAGTGGCCTTTCTCATTCTCTGACCAATCCTCATAGCCTCATTTTATTATTCACAGTGAACAAGTCCAGGAACTTGGCCCACTTTTCTTAAGAGAAGCAATACAGCTCAGGACTCCCACGGTTTTACCTGGATTCAAGACCGAGTTCTACCACTGTGATAGGTTATTTCTTTTCTTCTCTGAGAACGGCCTAGCATTTTCCTCATATGTAAAATGGGATAATAGTGTCTCCTGTTGCATGGACTATCCCAGGAATTAATTGCATGTAAAATTCTTAGGAGAGAAAACACCAACGTACAAACTTGCAAAGAAGCAAGAACTTTGGAAAGAGCAATTCAGCATTCCAGGAAGGGACAGAGAGGGGGAAAGGGGACTTGGAGAAGGGAAAAGGTGTACTCTATCATGAGAGGGAAATAATCAACCTCTGAGGATAGGTACTCCCTCCACCCTCAATAAGTGAGAGAAGCATCGGGAACAAGAATGGGACTGCACACGGCAAACCCTAACCATCACATGGCCCCATAAGGAGCTCCAAACAAGCAGAGACAAGAGTGTAGACTCAGTGCCAAGAAACCAGGCAGAGTGATTATTTCAAGCACAAGAAGGCGCTTCCCGCAGAGCGGAAGGAGGAACCGTTTCTTACTGGGGAGACTTCAACCACATCCATGAGAGCAGCGCTGGGAAGGAGCCCTCTGCCATTATGGGGTGAGGCTGTACAGTCCAGGGAGGGAAGAGGCTAAAGACGGGGTTGGGGGTGTCGGGCCTGACCTGACAAGAGGGTCAGGAGCTACACAGAGGATGCCCAGCAAGGCCAGCACACATCCTCCTCACCAGGTGCTGCTCCTGGTCCATTCCCAGACTTCCCACAGCCCCTCCCTTACCAGTCCCTCCAGCTGTACTCACTGCACACACTGCTCGACTTACAATGGAGTCACACCCTGACGAACCTGCACGGTCCGACTGACTCCAGTCTCAACACCTGTGAGAGAATAAACTTCTGTTAGGCTAAGCCCAGTCTGTGACAGCCACATAAGTCAACATGGAAACCAAGCCAGGAGTGACCTTGGGGAGTGAAGGAGCAGCAGAGGCCTAGCTGCAGGTGTCAGACAGACAAGAGGAACCTTGCTGGGGAGCTCCATGGAGGTCTTCAGTGGGGCAGAGGGAGTTACAGTAAGGGGTGGAGGCAGGAAGCTCAAATCTGCCGGGCAAGGCTCCATTTCTGACAAATTAGCAACAGAAAGGAGCAAGAACAATGGACACAGAAATGGGTAGGAGAGTCCAAAAGGGATTTTAATGTAGAAAAGCACTTGCCACCCTCAAAGGCAATACGTATGGTGAGATAAGAAATCTGTGTGGTTAAGAATTGAGTAATCATAGAACAGGTGCTTAAGCTGACCCAATCAGTGAGCAAAGATGGGTTTTCACTGTAACATAAATTGTTTCATGAAGCTAAGAATTCAGAGTTATGTGCTGGCTGTTGACATCTCAGACAAGCTGGAGTGACATTCTATTAAATGATTAATTGTAAGCTTCAACAGTATCCAGCTCCTGAGTGTCAAGGAAAAAAATAGCAAACTTAGAAACTGTTCCAGACTGAAAGAGGCTGAAAAGACACGCAGCCAAATGCTGAGCAGGGTTGTTTCAGAATAACAGACCATATGGGGACAATGGGCAAAACCTGGGGGGTTCCTGAGGATGGGATGTAAGGAATCAGTGTGAGCACTTTGCTCTAACAGGTGCACCCACTCGCTAGGGCTGCTACAACAAACCACCCCAGGCCAGGCGGCTTTAACCACACAGATTTCTCATCTCACCCTTTTGGAGAACAGAATTCCAAGATGGATGTACCAGCAGGGTTGATTCCTTCTAAGACTTCCTGTAAGGACAACCTCACATCGGATTAGGGTCCACCCTAAAGAACTCTCACTTTCGTGAGCTATTTAAGATCCTATCTCCCAGTGTGGCCATATTCTGATGAACTGGAGGTGGAGACTTCAACAAATGAATATCTGAGCTTGCAAAGGGCATCCTTTTGTGGGCAGGGTGGTTAACCATGGGGACCACAGTCTGGGTGCTGGGTTTGCATCTACAGATATCATAGGTACTCTTATTAGGCCACTTTTCCTGATGAAATTGTAGAAGACGTTCTCTCTTAAGGTCCTCATGTTAGTTAAAGATTAATTTACTTAGAATTTATTAGAGTCAAAATTAATTTACTTTAGCACTTTAATTACATTTTCTAATTTTTAAAATTTCTATTTTACTTCCTCTGAAAGCTGTTTCAATTTTTAAACATCTCTTCAAAACTCTAAGTATATCTCCTGCTCTTACTAAGCTCCACATTACTTATTTGCCACCACTGTTTGGTCTGTTTATTGAATAGTCCCATGTGAGAAGCCCACAGCTTTTTATCTGGCTAATTGAAATCTTAAACCAAAGCCCTGGATCTTAGACAACGGCATACAAGGCACAGTTGTGCCTGTGGGCAGGGATGTTGGGTCAGGGGTTTCCTTACTCATTCTGCCATGGGGATTCACATGCCTGCCCCTCCCCACACACACACTGTGAGAACAACTACAAGGTATTTTCCATTTACAGAAACTTGGCAAAGCAAACTTCATGTCTGTGGTTTCTAGAAGGCCAAGCCTCACCATGCATGTTCTTGATGAAGGGAAGAAGCTTTGAACTTGTATAAGCCCTTAGCAATGATAGGGGTGCCATTCCACTAGGGGTAAGTGGAAGGCTCTTTTTCAGTTTGCCTCATTACTCTTTTTATTTTATTTTTACTTGAAAGTCAGAGTTACACAGAGAGAGAAGGAGAGGCAGAGAGAGAGGGACAGAGGTCTTCCATCCGCTGGTTCACTCCCCAGTTGGCCGCAACAGCCGGAGCTGCGCCAATCCAAAGCCAGGAGCCAGGAGCTTCCTCCTGGTTTCCTATGTGGGCGCAGGGGCCCAAGGACCTGGGCCATCTTCCACTGCTTTCCCAGGCCATAGCAGAGAACTGGTCTGGAAGAGGAGCAGCCGGGACTAAAACCGGCGTCCATATGGGATGCCAGCACTGCAGGCGGTGGCTTTACCCATCATGCCACAGCGCCGGCACTGCCTATTACTCTTTAGCACACACCTGTAAATCAGTGAGCCTTGATTCTTAGGAGAACAGGAAGCAAACACCGTGCTTGGCAGACTTGAAAGGGTAAGTGTGCCTTATTTCATTGACCTCTTATTTACTGTTCTATGCAGCTGTTCCCTGCAGGGAGAGGAGACTGACAACACACAGGGATTCCATCTTAATTTCTTTTAAAAGACAAGGCCCAGGGCTGATGCTGTGGTGTAGTAGGCTTAAGCTAAGCCTCTGCCTGTGGCACCGGAATCCCACACGGGCGCCAGCTTGTGTCCCTGCTGCTCCTCTTCCAATCCAGCTCTCTGCTTAAGGCCTGGGAAAGCAGTAGAAGATGGCCCAAGTCCTTAGGCTTCTATACCCAGATGGGAAACCCGGAAGAAGCTCCTGGCTTCCAGCTTTGGATCAGCACAGCTCCTGACATTGTGGCCATATGGGGAGTGAACCTGTGGATGGATGACCTTTCTCTCTGTTTCTCCCTCTCTGTGCCTGTAACTCTACCTCTCAAATAAGTTTTTCAAACATCTTTTTAAAAAAGTTTGTAGAAAAACGGAATCAAACAATATGTTGAATAAGGTGCAAAAAAAATGCTGAAACCTACACATAGTTGTCGCTCCCCCTCTTCGTGGAGGAACGACACAGGACCCTGCGCTGTTCTTTCGTCTGCTCGGCCCTCCCCGGGTTTGCTGCTGGTTCTTCCCGGGTTGGCTGCCGTCCCTCCACCTCCGTGGAAGGGCGGTTCCCCCTGGCCACTTTCCCCACTTCCGCAGGGGAGCGGCACACCGCCGGCCGGCTCTCTCGGGGGCTGCACAGGTGTTCCCCTTAGATGTTCCTGGTGCATGCCATCTCTCTCCTCCTTTATAGTCCTCCTCTGCCAATCCGTGCTCTGCTACCCACACGCCGAGTATGCTGCTCTCCTCCAATCAGGAGCAGGTCCTGCTGTTTATTGGTTGAACTGGAGGCAGCTGGGTAGAAGCTGTTTTCTCCTCTCCCAGCGCCATATTGTGGGAGAGCAGATGCATAGAGTAAGTCTTAATTCCAGTAACTTAGTCCAGTCCGAGTTGCTCCCCACAATAGTATTTTTTTTTAAAGACAAGGCCCTTGACTACATTTGGTGTGACTTACAGATCACCGAATAATGACAGTAATCTTACAGAGGTGTCGCATTAATGTAGAGGTCTAACAACACAAAATGTTAGAAAAGTGAGATTTGACTTCTTCCCTTAAGAGTGGCATCCTAGGTGATGCAGCGAGTGACTGGGGTGTCACCTTTGTCAGATGCATTGGAAATTCTAGGACCTGGGGGACTGAGGCTTAGGGAATCACCATCCACCCTGTTTGTACCTTGGATCTAACTTTTCAAGAGGCCTGGCCCAGCCCCGGCCATTGCGGCCATCTGGGGAGTGAACCAGCAGATACATACTCTCTCTCTCTCTCTCTCTCTCTCATTCAGATTTTCAAATAAATCAATAAACCTTACAAAAATCTGATCATCAAAAGAAGTTATTGCAAAACAGGATCTACAACAAACTGCTTCTAAACAAGAACTATTCTAGCTGATGTGCTGGTCAGCAAACATTTAAAATCCAAAGGAAACTTCTGTTGGCATTAGATCACAGGACAAACGTAACGTCTCACACGGTGCCTTGTGTGAGTGCTCACTGTACTGGAACGCTGCTGCAGAGTCGCCAGCCTGGGCCTCCGTCATCCTCATTGCGACGACTGACATTGCTGTGCAGTGATGCACTCCTGCGCCATAAAAACCCACGGGCTACAACTCCAGGGTTTAACCTGCTGTATATTACACAATAATGCACTAAGATGGCAAACTGTTCATTTATGGGGTTTTCCTCAGGATAATTAAACGCTGCTAAAATTTAGAAGCTCCTTGTCTATTTTCATAACATCACCGTTTCGAAGACAAAATGCATTCCAGATGCCAGCAAATAAAAACTCAGGATGGGAAGATGACAAAGTAAAAGCTACTAGAGAAAAAAAAATGTGCCATCGGCTCAGTTCTTGGAGATAAATGCCAGGGAAGGGGACCGACTTTGGAGCTAGGACTTCCGAGAATGCTGCATGGTGGCGCCCTCAACAGACACGGAGGTGACTCTACAGGTCTATTTGCCTGCTGTGATAAATTTCATACAATGTTGGAAAAGTAGGCAGACAAGAATACCGTTAGCGGCCTGCACCGTGGCTCACTTGGCTAATCCTCCACCTGTGGTGCCAGCACCCCGGGTTCTAGTCCCGGTTGGGGCGCCGGTTCTGTCCCGGATGCTCCTCTTCCAGTCTAGCTCTCTGCTGTGGCCCGGGAGTGCAGTGGAGGATGGCCCAGGTCCTTGGGCCCTGCACCTGCATGGGAGACCAGGAAAAAAGCACCCAGCTCCTGGCTTCGGATCAATGCAGCGCACCGGCAGTAGCGGCCATTTGGGGGGTGAACCAATGGAAGGAAGACCTTTCTCTCTGTCTCTCTCTCTCTGTCTAACTCTGCCTGTCAAAAAAAAAAAAAAAAAAAGAATACAGTTAGCAAATTACCATATCCTGGTGACTCTGAGTTCCTAATTATTTTATATGTGTTTTGTCCACTGGGTTCAGTAATTTGATATAAGTTGTATAACATATAATTTGATATAACTTGTGTAAGTTACATACAATGGTTTTGTATTTTTTGCTATTGATGAGAAAAATAGCATACCAAGTTATTTTTTTTTTTACATGGTGGGGAAAATGCCTTTTTCTACTTCTCGTGAAGCTGTCCTAGGGGCTGAGGTGGCGTGGATGGAACCAGGAATGCAGGAGCCATGGGACTGAACACACAAAGGGGGCTCTGTGCTAGCACTGCACAGTCCCGCCTGCACCTGCTACTGCGAAGTCCACTTAGCAAGCTCAGGAATAGATGGGAGCCTTGCTTCTCTCTCTTTACTCAAAAAGAAAAACTATGCTAACACTTGAGGATAGCAAAAGACAAGGCAACAGCTGTCCACTAAATAATACTTAATTTAATAATACTTAAATTCTATTTAAGTATTACCTAGTCACAGAAAGCAGTGCTCTATGCCAAGTCGCATGTAATAAAAACAAAGAAAAAGTAAAGGCGCATTGAGAGAGCTTACTTTTGCAGCAACTTTGAATCTCCTGTGCCTTAGTTGTCATGAAAAGCGTCCAGGAGAACTAGAGCAAAAGTTCTCCTGTTGGGCTCAGGGACGGGGCTGGCAATGGTGTGGCCAACGCCATGAACACGCAGAGGTTACAGGCAGACGCACAGTGAGGAGAAGGCTCGCGCTCACGACCCCCCGATCCCTCATGGGACGGTCACCCCAGCATTCCTCCTCAACCTTCACGAGGTGTTCTCCCTGCCCCAGACACAAAGGCTAAAGTCAACATGAAACCACTGAGCGTTGCAAGGTGTCTGGTGCCTAACAAATCTTCCCAGCCAGATGAATCAATTCATTCACAAACTTTTATTGGGATTCCTCTCCCGGGCGAGGTTCGCCTGTCCCAACAGAGCGGGGGCGGGGAAGTCACGTGTCAGAGGTGGGGAGGGCTCCTTTTGTAGATACAGGGCGTGGGGGTTAGAGGTGGAGGCGGGTCTGATCCTCGTTGGTTGACCTTTAGGCACCCGCGGGGACCTTGACAAGGACTTTTCCTTCCCGGAAGTGCGGGTAGGGACTCTGCATTCCCGGAAGTGTGGGCCTCTCTCCCGCGGATCCCAAAGCCACCAAGCATGACTGGGCGCGCCCTTCAGTACCGACTGCTTGTCGTTTGGGCCAATCAAGCAAGAAGTGGAGCTCACCAGTCCATCAGCTGACCTGTTTCACCTGCCACTGAACCCCTTGGCGGCCTGGACCAGAAATCCACAGGTTGTGATTCACGGGTGAATCTTGAAATCACACCTAGCTGATTTCCAGAGTGGTGGATATGTTTGATCACCGGGTCCATGTCCCTGCCTACTTTGTAGGTGTGTGCACTTGTGTGTTTGCACATGTGTGTGTGTTCGCATGTGCGTGTGCTTGCACTCTGTGGGTCCAGGGCATGGCAGCCACTGGTGGTACCCACCCATACCGCTTCAATACTTAGGAGCACCAAGTCGGTGTGCGTCACGTGACACCAACGGCCAGCACCTGGGCTGCCTCCTGTGCTGTCTACGAGCGAGCAGAACTGTGGCCCCTGCCCCACGGCAGTCAGAGAGGGTGGGGATGCAGCATCGACGCCCCCGCTCCGTCACCCATCAAGAGGCCCCTCACCAGCCCACGAGGTCGCTCAGGCGCCCGCTCGCAGGGCTTCCTCGGCGAGATCAGGCTCCAGGGCACCAAAGGGCGGCTGGCTTTCAAACACGGGCTCCTGCTGTCTTCCCTGCCCTGCTGCTACGGCCTACTCCGCCGCACCTTGCTCACTGGCCGACTCTGCAAGGGTTGGCACCGAGCGCCTTCAGCACGGCGGGTCGGCGCGCTCCCTCGGGACAGCGAGCGCCTAGCTTCCTCTCGGAACCGAACCAAAGCGGCCTTTACCAGCTACAGGGTTGGACATTTGCTGGGTCTCCCCGTCGCCTCCCGCCCTGGGCCTCGCGTTTCCCGACGAGAGCGGCCGCTGTGCCCGGCGTGCCCACCAGGGGGCGTCCGACACCGCAGGAAGGGTTCGGCTCCATCCCTGCACTTGAGGCATCTGGTTTTTTCCTTTTTTTAAATTAGTTTTTAACAGATTCAATATAGTTCATACACACAATTTTTAAATTCTATTTAAGTTATATATACAAGTTTTATGTATTTCATACATACAGATTCAGGAACTTAGTGATACTTCCCTGTCTATCCCCCCTCCCACCCACGCTCCAACTCTTCTTCCTCCTCCCTCCCCCATTCCCACTCCTAATTTTTACAAAGATCTACTTTCAGTTACTTAATGATCGCAAAGTTAACCCTACACTAAGGAAGAGTTCAACCAGTAACATTGTACATACAATTCTAAGAAGATAATGGCACTCCCTCCTCCTTCACCCTCCCTCTCCCTTTTTGTAGTTTTTGAGATAACATCCTTTAGATTTGCATCACAACAAAAGGCTTTATGCTTCACCAAGGAAGAAGTTTCACAAGTAAGAATCAGAAAGTAGTTGACTGTGGCGCAGCGGCTTAACGCCTTGGCCTGAAGTGCTGGGATCCCATATGGGCACTGGTTCGAGACTCGGCTGCTCCACTTCCAATCCAGCTCTCTGCTGTGGCCTGGGAAAGCAGTGGAAGATGGCCCAAGTCCTTGGGCCCCTGCACCCACGTGGGAGACCCAGAAGAAGCTCCTGGCTCCTGGCTTCGGATCTGCGCAGCTCAGGCCATTGCGGCCATCTGGGGTGAACCAGTGGATGAAAGACCTCTCTCTCCCTCTCTCCACCTCTCCTTCTCTCTGTGTAACTCTGACTTTCATATAAATAAATAAATCTTTAAAAAAAAGAATCAAAAAGACCTTAATTTAGTGGGAATAGAGGCAGCAGCTATGAACAATCATTGAATGAAAAAATGACCATTCCACCCCACACAGTAAATTTTGAAGTAATCATAGATCATGAAAGTTTTTCCTTTAAAGCAAAAGTTTCTTCAGAATCTTCTTCTAAAGACATGCGTTTCCTTAAGATTCATTTTGTATAGTATGCATTTAAATGTCAAGGTTCTCTGGTAAACCCCTGACATTTGAAGTGAAGAAATGGTTGGCACTGGCTCCATGTGTCCAGCGGACATTCAAAGACCGCAGCCCAGAGTCTCTGCCTCCACTAGGCCGTGAGAAAGCGTCAGCCCCGTCTTCAGGAGCACACTCAGGAGAAGTGCACAGAGCACCTGCAGCTTTGTGTGCACCTGTGCCGCGCAGGGGAGGGAGGAGCGAGCTGCAGGGGGGTGGAGGTCAGGTCGTACCTGGGATGCAGCCTCTGAGCATTCTCCATGTTCATCACTTGAAAGGTAGGGAGTCTGAAGTCTCCCATGCTCTCCTGGAGGGCGTACTGTGTTCAGAGCAGAAAGCCATAAATAGATAGATAGATACATAGATAGATGATAGATACATAGATATACTGATAGATACATAGACATATAGATACATACATGGATACATAGATGACAGATATATAGATACAGAGATAGATGAAAGATACATAGATAGATACATAGATGATAGGTATATAGACAGATACATACATAGACACATAGATAGATGATAGACACATATATACATAGATAAATACATAGATATATATACATATAGATACATAGATGATAGACATATATACATAGACAGATACATAGATAGGTGATATATATACATACATAGATACAAAGATAGATACACAGATACATAGATAGATGTATACATGGATAGATATAGAGAATAGATAGATGACAGATACATACATGGATAGATAATAGATACATAGATAGATAAAAGGCCAGGAAAGGGAATGCCTAAGATCTGCCTGCATCAGAAACTTGAAGAGGGGCCAGGTGCTGTGTTGCAGTGATTAACTCCCTGCTGCTCCACTTCCCATCCAGCTCCCTGCTGATGCACATGGGAAAGCTGTGGAAGATGGCCCAAGTGCTCGGGAGATGAGGATGCAATTATTGGAACCAAGCTGATTCAGCCTGACCCAGCCATGGCCATAGTGGGTGAACCAACAGATGAAAGATCTCTCTCTCTCTCTCTAACTCTGCCTTCCAGATAAGTAAATAAGTAAATCCTTAAAATAAAATCTGAAAGGACCCTTGGGACTCCTTCGTGATATTTCTCCCCCATAAGAAACTCAATTTTTGGATATGTTGAAATTGAAGAACTTGTTGTTTTAATGTATCTTCCACACGTGGAGATGGTTAACATTTGAGGAGTCGGCAGTGCTGACTACGCTGTTGTGATCATCGGACACTGTGAATCACACATGGCTGGATTGTCTGCACGAATACTGAGTGTGGGCCACTTAGGGCTGGTCCTCCCTTCCTGTGTGGAAAAGCGGGGCAGCTTGCCACGGCCCGGGGTGCGGGATTGGATTTGCACAGCAGGGAGCCAAAGGGTCAGGAGGGTTCATGAAGACAGAACATGAACCAGGAAACTCCTGCCAGTCCAAAGATCCAAACGCTTCCCTTTGTGCCACTCGCCTCTGCCCTGGGCATTGAGCCCAGCTAAAAAATTAACCCGGCTCGGTTAGAGAAGCTCAGGGACTTATCCCGAGCCCTGGGAGGCCTTGGCTCAGCCTTCTGTGCCCTCAGGAGCTGCCCAAGATGATAGACCAGGGCACAAGTCACTGGACAGCGTGGTGACCCTTAGCCAAGCTTTGTTCTCCACGGTCAAAGCCAATGGCTGAGGTGGAGCAACCAAGGCGTCCACACTCCAGCAGGGTGGCCCATGACCAGCATGTTGCCACCGGAGGAATGGCTCTTTGGAGCTCCAGAGCTAACGGCTAAGTCCTGCTATGAATTCATCTCCGGTCGGAGTTTGCAAGATGGAGTAATACTGACGATGAGGCCAGGGGTGGCCACGGGGCCCCACATCGTCGATATTAACTGCAGTTCCTATAAATCTTAATCGTGTTTGCATGAGAATAGCTACAATCATTAGTGTCAGGAGACTTAGAGACGACTAAGATAAGTGACTTTAAGGTTGGCACAAACAGAGCTTGCTACAATTATTCCTCACAAAGATAACTTAAGAAATGGGCAGCTGTTATGTTCTGCTAGTGAGTTTAAAATTATAGCAACGTATATTCTAGCAGACTCCTAACGTGAGCGATACAGTTGCAAGGACTACAGAACCAGGAACTGTGGCTTCCACACCGGCTTTTGCTAATCAGAGGTGGGGAGGCCAAAGACGGTATTTTTGCTGTGGATGCAATTGTGCATGCAAATTTTGGGTGGCTATAATCGGGGATGTGGTGGTGTTTGGATTCATTAGTAGGATATTAAAAAGTTTAATGAGCTTGTGGAGTCTGGGATTTAGATTAATGCTGGGAAGAGAAGTAATGAGCCATCAGTGTGCAGAATGGGAAGTGCTCAATTTTTCTGTTTGTTCTCTTCTTCAGGCAATAATAGATGTGGGATTGGTGTTGCTTCAGAGATTATAGAACGAAATTAGTTCCATGGCGGTAAATACCATGACAGAAAGTATTTGTAGAAAACTGAATGTTCGTAATGTTAATTAATCAGAAGTCTTCCCCAAGAGAAGAGGTGCTGGAAGGGGGAATTGCCACCCACGTGATTTGATGTCTGAGTGACAGGAGCGTTGAGGTCAAAGCAGATCTACCAGGATACCTGCAAAGTGTTTACCTTGGATAATGAGGGACAGGTGGTCACAAAAAGACCTCGGTTCGGAAAATACTGCATGCCAGGGGTTCAGAAACAAGGAAGCAAAAAGTACTGAAATGCCTGAAAAATGTTTCTCTCAAATGTACATCAAACATAACTGCTGTCAATCAGGAACAACACTAAATGAGGCTGCTGGGGCCGGCGCCGTGGCTCAGTAGGTTAATCCTCCGCCTTCAGCAGCGGCATCCCATATGGGCGCCAGTTTTAGTCCCGGCTGCTCCTCTTCCAGTCCAGCTCTCTGCTATTGCCCGGGAAAGCAGTGAAGGATGGCCCAGGTCCTTGGGCCCCTGCACCTGCATGGGAGACTAGGAGGAAGCTCCTGGCTCCTGGCTTCGAATCTGCGCGGCTCCGGCCATTGCGGCCACTTGGGGAGTGAACCAACGGAAGGAAGACCTTTCTCTCTGTCTCTCTGTCTCTCTCTCTCTTACTGTCCGTAACTCTACCTGTCAAATAAATAAACAAAACAAAATAAAACAAAAAAAAAAAAAAAATGAGGCTGCTCTCCCAGGGAGCCCTGGGGGCTGAGAACTAGCACACACTGCACATGGGTCAGCGATGCATCAGTTATAAATGAGGCTGGTCACACACTCAGGCACACTGAAACCTTAGCTGTGTTCCGTCCACCTCGACAGCTGCTTCTGGATTGCACTTGCACCTAAATCTGTGCTGTGGACGAAGAGGGAGCTTCCTAAACAGAGCTGGGTCTTGGCTCTCGCACGTTTGAACCAGTTCATGAGCAGATTTGCAGCCTCCTAATTCGACAGGCATCTTCAGAAAAGAAAAAAGAAACACCTGGCACCACCAAAGAATAAAGCTGTGGGGGCTGGTGCTGTGGCACGGCGGGTTAACGCCGTGGCCTTAAGCACCAGCATCCCATATGGACGCCGGTTCGAGAGCTGGCTGCTCCACTTCTGATCCAGCTCTCTGCTATGGCCTGGGATAGCGGCAGAAGATGGCCCAAGTCCCTGGGCCCCTGCACCCGTGTGGGAGACCTGGAAGAAGCTTCTGGCTCCTGGCTTCGGATTGGCGCAGCTCAGGCCATTGTGGCCAGTTGGGGAGTGAACCACAGGATGGAAGACCTCTCTCTCTCTCTGCCTCTCCTCTCTCTGTGTAACTCTTAAAAAAAAAAAAAAAAGGAAGAAAGCTATGGTCCCTTACAACTAGAGATCAGAGAGATGAAAGAGAGTTTTCAGATTCTACAGCCCAAGGTCAAAACTGTGTGCACCCGGAGGCTGAGGGCCTTTCCCGCAGGTCTCACCAGGACGGTACAGCGAGCGAGCGCACACTCGGCACTCGGAACACACCTCGCACAAGGAACAGATCGGCAACAGTTGTTGGATCACCCTCACCCCGGGGAAGGCGTGAGAGTCACACCAGCTGTGTGTTGGGTGTCACTGACGAAAGACTGTGTGTTGGGTGTCACTGACGAACGACGGCCGTGAGCGGCATAAGCTGACAAGAGAGGAATCATGCTTCCGCGTCACGGTCTCCTCTGGCCACTGCGAGGTGTGAGCCCCAGCACCTCCGCTCCCTCACTGCACCATGAGGAAAGCCAGCTTCCGGGGCGCAGGGCAGCGAACTGCAGAACTGACGCTAACAGGGCACTCGGCCAGCCGCCACCTCTGGCTCTTGGCCCAGCGACTTCTTAGCCTGCGTGGGTCACCAGCCACTTCCTCCTCTGGAGAAGGGCTGAGGCTCAGAGGCTTGGGCAGGCCTTCGGCCCCAGAAGTCAAGGATGCTTCCTTTGACTTTGAATTTTGTCTTCTTGTCCGTTTTGATGCAAGTAAGACCCAAGAAGAGGCACAGCCCCCAACGATGTGAATGAGGGCTTGATCAGGGAGTGGGTTTTTGTTGCTGTTGATTTCTCAACAATGTTGCAGTGGATTCGTTTCTGAGAGGAGCAGTGTGGTGGGGGCAAGAGGCGCGGAGTCACCACACAGACCCCGGGAGTCGGGTGAAAGCAGGCTTGAGGCGAGCAGCCCACAGACTCATTTATTACAGTTGGAACTACATCTTATATAGCCAAGACCAGCCAATCTGGTCAAGGGGGGTCTATGCCCCAACCAATCACAGCCTGTTGCCAGGCAGGCTCCGTTGCCAGGTGGGTTCCAAAGCCATTCCTGAGTAACACACTCACTTGCCAGTGGCTACCTTGGCATGGCCATCTCATTCCACCACAGGTTTTCAGTGTGTTGGCATCCAGGACATTTGCATACAGCCTTACGGGCAGGTCTGGCTCTGAGCTGGTGCCCAGAAGTCCTGCTGGGCCCGGACCCTGGCCAGCATGGCTTCAGGACATCTGGGCAGAGCGGAAGGTGCCACCTCCTGACAGCCACCCGCCAGGCCTCCAGTTTCTGGTCTGTGTGTCCAAACGCCCAGGACCTCTGTGACTTTATTTGGAAATAGAGTCTTTGAAGAGAGGAGTCGTTAGGGTGGGCCTGGTGTCCTCACAAGAAAACACAGACACACACGTAGGGAGACCACCTCGGGAAGAAGCTGCCACAAGACACTGACGCCAAAGGTCACCATCACCCCCCACCAAGGCCTGGAGCAGGGTGTCCCCTGCAGGCTCAGAGCCCACCCTACCCACACCAGGACCCCAGCTGGAGTCTCCAAGGGCTGGGAGGGAAGAAGCTCCCGCGGAAAGTGCCTTCCCCACCCACATCTGTGGTCTTGGCAATGGCAGCCTAGGAAAAGACCACAGCATAGGCCGGCGCCGCGGCTCACTAGGCTAATCCTCCGCCTAGCGGCGCCGGCACACCGGGTTCTAGTCCCGGTCAGGGCGCCAGATTCTGTCCTGGTTGCCCCTCTTCCAGGTCAGCCCTCTGCTGTGGCCAGGGAGTACAGTGGAGGATGGCCCAAGTGCTTGGGCCCTGCACCCCATGGGAGACCAGGAAAAGCACCTGGCTCCTGGCTCCTGCCACCGGATCAGCGCCGTGCGCCGGCCGCAGCGCACCGGCTGCAGGCGGCCATTGGAGGGTGAACCAACGGCAAAAGGAAGACCTTTCTCTCTGTCTCTCTTTCTCACTGTCCACTCTGCCTATCAAAAAAGAAAAAAAAAAAAAGACCACAGCACCATGGCAGCACAGTGGGCACTGAAGACACAGCACGAGGCCCCCCGCCGGCCCTTCCCGCTGCAGCCAGCAGAAGCCGCGTTCTGCAGACCAGGACCGCATGTGGGCCGGTGACCTTTGCTCCGCACGTGCGCATGGAAGGGACCAGGCGTGGGGGTGACTTCTCCGGCAAGTCCAGCAGAGCCACCCCTGGGTGGGCTGCAGTGCAGCCATCAGCAACAAGGGAAGGAATCGGAAGAGAGAACCAGAGCTGCAGAGACCTGGAGAAACTGGCTGGGCTCAGACCCAGGCTCTGCACACGCTGGACACGGATGTGTAACCCAGGCGGTGCCCTGCTCCCGAGAGGCAGGACGGGTGCAAATCCCCACCACGGTGCCCTGCACTTGCTACTGGGGCTTCGGAAAGTTCGTGGAAAATGTGCATTCCCCAGAAATTCCATTCTGTCATGAGCGAACTGAAGGCCTCGGGCAAAGGGCCATGGCAGATGCTTTTACAGTCAATGCTGTGAGAGACTCAGGACCAGAGAGGCCTCGTGTGGAGAATCATGTGAGGTGGGGGCCTGGAACCTGAGTGAGGTGGGGAAGGGCTGGAGGAAACAGGGAGGTACGTGTCAGAGAGGCTGTGAGACCCCCCAGCGGCTGTGGCCTGGGAAGGGGCAGGGGCTCCCTGTGGGCACCCGGCCCAGGGTCTTGGTCCTGAGGCTCCCTCTTTGTGTCCCTGCCTCTGCGTGAACTTGAGTTGAGCAATCCCAGAACGTTCTAGAGAGGCACCCACACTGCCCTCCACTTCCAAAGGGGAATTGCCCAACTTGTTTGAAATGTGTAGCTCATCTAAGGATCCGGGACCAGTGTGAACACACACCAGCCCGTCAGGGGAAACTGTAGCCTGCGGAAGTTGAGCGGCTAAATAACACACAGTAAAGTGCTCCTCGAAGGGAAACTTCTCTCCTGAGTAAGAGCGAGGCACCCACTGCTCTGTCGCCGAGCCTCAGGACAACAGGTGTCGTCCCAAGCAGGTGCTTCATGGATTCTGCACATTGCTGAGAAAGTTCTTAACTCAGGTTTCCGCAAAGGAATAAAGACACAGCTACAGCAGTTGGAGCTCTAGATCCCCTTAAGCTCTGACCGGGTTTCACTGACACGTGGAGTGTCAGAGCCAGCCTGACTCCGCATACTTGGACAAAGATCAACGACATTCTGCAGGGAGGAGAGAACTTCCACTTTGACTATGGCCCTGTCTAAATATGTCAGAGTTTGTGGACTCAAGAAGCTTCCATAGCCTGGGCAGCTCATGACAAGAGCCTCAGGTGATCACTGGCATCATAAACAAGAGTGTCAATTGTTAAATCAACAGTGGGAGTCACTATGCACCTGCTCCCCATGTAGGACCTCTGTCCTTAATATGTTGCACTAGGAGAATTAATGGTGAAACTAGTCTTCAAACAGTACTTTATACTTTGTGTGTCTGTGTGGGTGCAAGCTGTTGAAATTTTTACTTGTATAGAGTTGATCTTCTGTATATAAAGATAATTAAAAATGAATCTTAATGAAGAATGGGATGGGAGAGGGAGTAGGAGATAGGATGGTTTGGGGGTGGGAGGGTGGTTATGCAGGTAAGAACTGCTAAAATTCAAAAGTTGTACTTTGGAAATTTATATTTATTAAACAAAAGTTTTGTATTAAAAGGGCATTCTGAGAACATTTCTCCAAGTCAGCTATCTAGGAAAGATAAGCTGACCATCTCCCCACACGTGCGGGCTCACACAGCAACCCAGTCACCTCCAGATGGATGCGTGCAGGTCTCACAGCTCTGAGAGATGTGATTGCACTGAGACCTGTGCATGGTGGGTGAGAGGTTGCCTAGGAGGTGAGAACTGGGCTGGCGTGGAGTGCACACTGGTAGGGGTGTACGTGGGTCATAGGGTTTGGGGGACAGTCGTTACAAGACGCACCGTGGGAGCAGACAGAGCTGACCCCTTCAGAGCCCAGACCCCTTCCCGCTGACATCTCACTTCCCAAGCACTGAGGCCGCCAGCAGATGCGGGGTCTGGGTGCAAGTCGGGAATCATCAGCATGGACCTAACAAAGTGGCCTTGTGAGAGGCGGGCTTTTGTGGCTTCAAGTGTCAGAAACCCAACTCAAGCGAGCTTAAGTATAAAAGAAATTTAGGTATACATATAAATGTACCAGATCCTGGGATCCGCAAAAAAGAGGGGTGAACAGTCGAGAGCAGGGGCACCCTGGCTTCAACTGGAGCGGCCTTGACACGGCCAGGAGCCTTCTGTCTGCGTGGGCTCCCTCCACCCTCAGCACAGCCGGGCGTCCCTGCTGGCCAGACACAAGGCCACACAGCCCATGGAGTTGGGGCCTGGGGCCTGCACAGTTCCACCTCAGAGAGTCCTGGCAGATTCCAGCCAGCTGTGGTCCGGGTGATGGGGTCAGGGATAGCCACGTGGTTAGGACGCAGAGCAGGGCAGGGTCTGGAAATAGGCAGAAACTTCCCAGAATTAATGGCAGGTTGGTGGGTGGGGGACAGAGAGGAAGGGGTGTCCCTGGCAAGCAAGGCCACCGATTTCTCTGAGGCTGAGGGCCGGGTGGCTGAGGCCAGGTTTCGAGGGGACAGGCCTTGAGCAGCAGTATTCAGACTCTGGATGGTGACAAAACAGCCCGGGATCAACGCCACAGCAACACGCCCATCTGGAAACACCGTCTGCCCTGCCTGCCACGTTCTCACCAAGACGCACTGCGTTCCCCCAGTTCCCCTCAGCACCACAAGCATGAGAAGCACATTGCTATTCAGCACCCAAATGACAAGCAAGCAAGCAGGCCTGGGGTGCCTGAACTGATTAAGCCAGCTAGTGATAACTCAGAAGGATCAGGCCCTCTGAATAATGAGGCCCGATAGTAACAGCAGGGCAAGACAAACTAAGCCCTTGGGAATGAGCTGAAGAGGAATTTTTAAGTGTTTTGAATAGTTTCAGGGTTTTATGAGAACAACGTCACGCCTAAGAAAACAGTTGAGGTAAAACGAGGTGAACTCTCACCTTATGGCTACACTTTTACTTTGCAGTCAAAACTTAATAAGAAGTAATTGTTCATGCACCTCGGGTTTTATGAGCCCTTCCAGGTTTCCTGGAGATTAGCAGCTGCCACACATGGGTGGCCCAAGGCTATTATTGAGATGGATTTGTTCTGAGAAGCGCGGTAGGGGCAAGAGGCGTGGAGTCACCACGCAGACCCTGGGAGTCAGGTGAAATCGGGCCAGAGGCGAGCAGCCCACAGAATCGTTTATTTCAGTTGGTACAGCAGCTTATATAGCCAAGGCAGCCAATCTGGTCAAGGGGAGGTTTATGCCCTAACCAATCACAGCCTGTTGCTAGGCAGTTTCCAAAGCCATCCATTCACGGTGGGAGTCACTCCTGCCAAAGCAGCAGGAGATGGGCGCTCACACTGGGTGACGACAATGCCAGGTGCTGGATGATGACTGTACTCACCCCCTGGTATACACTCATCAGGAGTGAAATGATTTCACTATGCTACACACACAGCTTCATTCGAGAGGCTTACGTCAAGATAACAGAATTATTCCAAAATGTTTAATGTAAGCTAGTGCCTGCTGTGTAACTCCTATTACTTTAGCAAATGCAATTATACATCAAAACACCCAGACATAGTTCTAACTGTGGGAAATTTTGCATTAAAGAAACCCTATTCTTAGACTTGCATGTCCAGTAGTGGTCTTTTTATTTCCATCTTAGTCAGAAGTCCAGATTTAGAACATTTTCCACTCACCAAATAAAGCACGTGTTAGTATGTGAACTGCATCTCAATGTAACTCTTTTTTTAATTGATAAAATAGGTTTCATTGATTTTTTTTTTTAAACTGCTCTTCAAAGTCACTGCTTAAAGAATGTAAAGATAGGGGCCGGCCCCGTGGCATAGCCGGTAAAGCTGCCACCTGCAGTGCCAGCATCCCATATGGGCACCAGTTCTAGCCCCGGCTGTTCCACCTCTGATACAGCTCCCTGCTGCGGCTTGGGAAAGCAGTAGAAGATGGCCCAAGTGTTTGGACCCCTGCACTGCATGGGAGACCAGGAGGAAGCTCCTGGCTCCTGGCTTCAGATTGGCACAGCAGATTGGGGAGTGAACCAGCAGTTGGTAGACCTCTCTCTCTCTGCCTCTCCTTCTCTGTGTGTAACTCTGACTTTCAAATAAATAAATAAATATTTTTTTTAAAAAAAGAATGTAAAGCTAAACCACAGGCTAAGAGAAGATAAGCTTATCTTTTAATTCAGTTTTCCATAAACTTTTTGAAGTTCCCTTGTAAATGCTATATATGAACACACAAACAGATTTATGGATTTTTGTGTGAGAGAGACAAATATTTTGAAAAAGGCTGGATTGTAAACATATGTTTTCATATTCATCAACATTACCTATTGAAAGAATTTTTGAGGATGAACAAAGAATAAATTACAAATACACCAGGAATTCTTCCTGCATTTATAAATTGATGCATTATTGTGCTCTAACATGGTGGGTTAGTCTCTAAGGGGTCTTCCTGGCTCCAACACTGACTCCAGGAAGCTGGGATGATTTTTCGTACAGAATGTGCATGTCTTTGTGCATATGCAAGTGTGATTAGAGCAGTCAGTTCAAGTTTTAAGTTTATCCTCAACTTCAGATTTTGCTTGCACCTTTAGTCAGTATCATGAACACGTCCTGGGGAGCCAGAGCTGGTTTCCAATCCTTTCCCTGACACATGAACTGTGCACTCTTGGGAGTCAGGTAATCTAATCACGACTAGTTGTTTCTCCTTGAGAAAGTGGGGCTTGTAGTGAGACCACCTGCAAGGCTATTTATGGACTATGAATGTGTAAATAAGTTCCATTGTGAGGTGTCTGAAAGTTTATCTAAATTCATACCAACTCAGAGCAAGCCATTCTTAAAAACCCCATCATGTAATGAAGCTCTTTTTACAAACGGGGAACACGTCCAGTCCCAAGGAAAGAAAACATACCCCCAGAGAGCGCCCCAGACTCCGGATCCTAATTTCTGTTCTTCCAATCTAAGCATGTTAAAACCCTGGCCCAGGTCAGGCACCCACAAAGCCGCCTTTCCACCACAACTCTGGTGTGTATTAAACATTTAGTGAGCACCGTGAAATGCTCTACACACTTCTCATTTCATTCTCCAGTGACCGGCGAAGCAGCCCGGGTCACTTTCTCTACCCTAAGAAAGAGGGCACGAGGACGCAGAACTTCCGTATTGTCAGCAGCCACACGGGGGTGAGGGACACCGCCAGGACCGGAGCTTGGGCGGGGAAAACAGCTCTGGCGAGGGGCAGATCTGGATGGGCACAGCCCTGAGACCCAGAGGTCACCCACAGAGCCCTCCTGAGGGCCTCTGGCTGGGCCTCAGGCCACATCCCTACACCACCGAGCGCCCTTTCAGCATTCAACATAGGCACGAGCTAGAAGTCAGAATGGGGCACCCTCTGATAAGACAGCTGGAAACGGGGCTTGACGGCATGACCCTGATGCATCTCCCAGCCCTGCGGATGCCTTGTGCACACAGCAGAGTCCCCTCTAGGGCTTGAATTTGGACAAAGGACTCCAGGGCCAACATGAAGTGCCGCCATGGCCAGGCTGGCTCCCCCAGCCCCAGCTGCCTCCTGCCAACCCCGGAGGTGGGAGCCACCCCTGGCCTCTTGGCTGGCCCGTGGGGAGTGTGGCCATGCTGCAAGACGCTGAGAAGTTTATAAACTGGGCTCTGGGGAGTCACATTCGCCCAAAGAAGCTGCCCAGCCAGACCCCAAGGGCACGTGAGCCCCACAGGCAGAGGGACCCCAAGTGGCACTGTGCCTGCCTCCAAATCAGAAAGAAAACAGCAGGAAGCCACGGGAGCATCACGGCACTCGCTCCAGCGCAGAACTCCCCGATGCTGCCGGGTTACTGCTCCCATGCGCCCGCGCTCTCCCATTTAAACAGTTGCCTGCTAAGATTTATGAACGGTTTACCCAATTCCGACCTTCCGCTGCCACATGATCAAAGCCAGCCAAGCTTCTCAGATGTCAGAGATAAGCGCCCTTGCAGTGCTACTTAGTAAAAGGTCAAGAGAGCAATGAGATTGAGCTTCCAACTCGCAGTTTTGTGACACACTAAATGCTCCTGTAATCTTATCTCTCCCCACAGAAACTACTTCATTGCCAGTTTCTAAGGCCTTGAGTGCCACAAGGGCGGAACACACAGCCAGCTCCAAGACAGCAGCCTCCAGCCGGACATGTGGTTATGCCACTCTGCCACTTCTGCGGGCACGAACTGAGAAAGGGGGCAGTGTTGAGGCCTAATGGGTTGAGTTGCCACTTGCAACCCTGGCATCCCATCACCGGTTCATATCCCCGCTGCTCTACTTCCAAGCCAGCTCCCTGCTAGTGGCCTAGGCAAAGCAATGGAAGATGGCCCCAGTGTTTGGGCCCCTGCTACCCAAGTAGGAGACCTGGATGAAGCTCCTGGCTCCTGGCTTCAGCCTGGCCCAGTGCTGGCCACCCAGCCATCTGGGAAGTGAACCAGTGGATGGAAGATCTCCCTCTCTCTCTGTCTTTCCCTCTCTCTGTATAACTCTTTCAAAATAAATAAATTTTTTTAAAAAAGCCTCTTTTCTTATGGAAAAGATGATGCAATTTGGAAATAACTGATTTACAAATACTTCTTGGACATTAAATTGGTAGCCAGTGTTTCTTCTTCTGAAGACTTATTCATTTATTTATTTATTTGAAAGGCAGTTATATAGAGAGAGGGAGAAGCAGAGAGAGAGAGAGACAGAGAAATCCTCTATCAGATGGCCACAACCGCTGGAGCTGGGCCAGCCTGAAGCCAGGAGCTTTATCCAAGTCTCCCACGTGGGTTCAGGGACCCAAGCACTTGGGCCATCTTCTGCTGCTTTCCCAGGCACATCAGCAGGGAACTGGATTAGAAGTGGAGCAGCCAGGACTCCAGTATCCCAGGCAGTGGCTTAACCCCCTGTGCCCACTGCCAGCCCCTCCAATTTTCTTAACCAAAGAGTGAGCAAAAAGAAATAAGAGAAAAACTTCAAACACATATCATGATTCTTATCAGCCAGTCTGGCCAATGAAAAAATAGTAATTTTTTAAAAGCATAAATAATTTGGAATGCTTTTTGTTTGATTAAATTAGGGACAAGCTACAGGAGATTCAGTATAATTTGAATGTCAGGTAAATAACATTAATATTTCCAAAATATTTTATATGATATTGTGTTGTGCATTATATCAGGTATACTAAAAAAGTATTTGTTGTTTATCTGACATTCAACTTTAACTGGAAATTCTGTATTTTAATGCACTATATCTGTAACTGTAGGTTGTTTCTGTATTTGGTCAGCATTTTTGAAGTTAAAAAAAAATAATAACCCTGAGAGCCTCAGAACTGACAGCCAGCACCGATGGGATCAGAATCCTTTGTTCTGGGCTCAGAGGAGACTGACAAGCAAGTGAGGCTCCGCGCAGGTTAGAGGTGGGCGTTAACCCTGCAAATGTTGCCCACCCTACCTGGTAGGTGGGGGGTGGTTTACCACGGGGGCAAATTTAGTGACTAAAAGCAGAATCTGTACTTTGTATTAGGTTTTTTTTTTTTTTTTTTAATCTTGATTGCTGGTTTTGAGGAGGGCCAGGCTTCGGTCGCAGGAAGCCCGTGAGCCTCAGACGTGAGAGGGCTGGGAGGGAAGCCCCTGGCCGCAAGGGCTCTGGACTGAAAGCTCGCCACCCCCTTCTGCTGCTGCATCTGGCTTCAAGCCCACCTTGGTCCTGCAAAGGCACAGCAGCGCCATGCACAGTCCTCATCGTCGTGACTCTCAGGAGGAGCGAGGGAGGAAGTGGCTCTTTCTTTCTTTCTTTCTTTTGTTTGACAGGCAGAGTTAGACAATGAAAGAGAGAGACAGAGAGAAAGGTCTTCCTTCCGATGGTTCACTCCCAAAATGGCCACCACGGCCGGTGCACTGCGCTGATCCGAAGCCAGAAGCCAGGTGCCCCCTCCTGGTCTCCCATGGGGTGCAGGGCCCAACGACCTGGGCCATCCTCCACTGCACTCCCAGGCCACAGCAGAGAGCTGGACTGGAAAAGGGGCAACCGGGACAGAATCCGGTGCCCCAACCGGGACTAGAACCTGGGGTGCCGGCGCCGCAGGTGGAGTACTAGCTTAGTGAGCTGTGGCGCCGGCCCACTTTTTCCTTCCTTTCCTTCCTTTCCTTCCTTTCCTTTCCTTTCCTTCCTTTCCTTCCTTCCTTCCTTCCTTCCTTCCTTCCTTCCTTCCTTCCTTTCTCTTCCTTCCTTCCTTCCTTCCTTCCTTCCTTCCTTCCTTCCTTCCTTCCTTCCTTTCTTTCTTTCTTTCTTTCTTTCTTTCTTTCTTTCTTTCTTTCTTTCTTGATTTACTTATTTGAAAGGCCGAGTCACAGAGAGGCAGAGGCAGACAGAGTCAGAGGGAGAGAGAGAGAGAAAAAGGGAAGGCTTCCATCCACTGGTCCACTCCCCAAATAGCCTCAACAGCCAGAGCTGGGCTGATCCAGACAGGAGCTTCTTCTGGGTCTCCCATGTGGGTACAGGTGCCCAGAGACTTGAGCCATCTTCTACTGCATTCCTAGGTCATAGCAGAGAGCTGGATCAGAAGTAGAGCAGCCGGGACTCAAACCAGCACCCATATGGAATGCCAGCACTGCAGGCAGCAGCTTTACCCACTATACCACAGCGCCAGCCCTGGGAGTGGCACTTTCATAGGAGGAGTGGAAGACAGAGAGGATGGGGAAGAGACTTGTGCATTGGACAAGGAAGAGAGGACGAGGGGGCATAAATGTGCTCTGCGTGTCCAGAGGAGAGGGGACTGGGAGGGAGGCTGTCCTTTCATTGGAGACCAGAGGGTAGGACCACACTGGACAGTGGCTGCTGAGGGGAGGGCCCTGCCCCAGCGTGGAGAACTGGATGGGACAAGAGCAACAGCTCAGTTCCAACCTCTGGACGTGCTTTGGCTTCCTCGCCACATTTAGTCCATGGTCCTTGACCACATTCCAGAGTTAGCCCCTACTAACAAAGGGCAGCCAGCATGCAACAGCTTCCTAAGTAATTTGCTGTCTGCGTTTCTCTCCATTTGACTTTTTTAATGCTGTGTGTCTGATCAATTCACTTGAAGTTCTAATGTTATGGAGTAAGGTGAGCAGCAAACGGTTCCGTTTTATTGGACCGGAAGGTGGTCTGGCCTGCAGGACGTCCCTGGTCTTGGTTTGATCTTTGCTGGGCCCTGATTGGCTCCGTGATCTCCATCCTCATTTGCTCAACTATAGAAAAGTTAGAGCCCGTGTGTCAACCTGGGTTGGGTCAGGGAGGCAGAAGCCATGCTAAGTACTAAAGACAAAGCAATTTCAGGAATTCAATACAGGTGGACGTGTCGAGCAGACGATGGAAGGACCAACAGCCACGCAGGGACCAGGAGAGTAGTAACCTAACTTCATCTCTAAACTATTTGATAATGGGGTTAATCAACCCAGCTGTTAGAGGTCTGGAGGCAACGGTCACAGATCTGGCAGGTGGTGAGAACAGGTCTGGAGGGTAGCAGAGACTTTACATGGGGAATCATGTTCCCCTGGGTCAGGAAGAATCTAGGTGGGAAGACAGGCACAGAGCAAGGGTTGGGGATGGAGGCGCACGGCTCTCGACACAGGTGAGTCTACTCAAAGGCTGCCGTTCCCTAATGCATGATGTTAATAGGGGGGTTTAGCAATGCTGTCCTTTTCATAGCCCGCACAAGGAGAGGTCTCCAGCCACACTTGCTTTGCAGCTACAAGAGACAGACCATTTCCTTAAGGTTGATCTCGGGATACATTTGTGCTTTGAACTGAGACTTCCAACTCCGAACTTTTTTTTTTCTGAAAGCTCTCCAAGATCATCAGACACTCGCAGTCCTTGTGACTGTCCCTGTTGGCACATCAGTCCAGAGCAGCTTCTGTTTAATCTCCATAGCCTTGAACTCAAGCAGCACCTCAACCCAGGCGATGCCAAGTGATAATCCGGGCAGTCATGATGCAACTCCAGTCACGGGTGACCAGTGGCCTACGTTCCATCTGCACCCAAACAGGGGAGCAGCTCCGTCCCAGAATCTCGTCTCACAGATCTGATTCTGCTACCACGAACTTTACTACTCAAGGTCCAAACTGACCATTCCAGTATTTAAAACAGAGCATCTAATTGGTCATATATGTGACAGAAGAGCAGAGAAGCTAAATCAAGCACACATGCAGAGATTGGCAATACAAGAAGACACCAGCATCCTGGGCTGGAGGACAGAGGGGAGCCCAGGCCCCAGGGTCACCTGGCAGAGTGTGGCCTGCAGCAGCCCTTGCAGATGGAGGTCTGTCCCAAAGAGGAAACGTGGCCACTGCCTGAGACACCACTCAGAACCAAGCAGGGGAAACCCTGACTCCCCTCACCCCAGTCTCTCCAGCCTCCTGGCCGAATTCCAGTCAATCAGGAAGCCCCACTGGCTAAATCAGTTATTCTGAGTGTGGGACATGAAGCCTGCAAGTCACCCCCAAATGTTAGGGAGCCAAGCAGAGCTCAGAGGAGGAAGAGATCTGGGAGGGAGACTGCCCAGAACAGGGTCAGGGTGGTGAGAGTCCATGCACAAAACAGACTGTGCTCAAATCATTGGCCCCGATGTGTGCAGGTAGTTGTGGCTGTGTTGGTTAGGGTGAACTCTTGTGACTTGTCAATAGAACGACCGAACAGGGACAAACAACAGAGGAAAGGAAAATACAGTGTATGAGATATCGAACAAGCAAATAGCTACGTCAGACAGGGAGTACATGGACCCCTGCGTGCTCTTCTGAACACAGCGGCCCCTTTAATGTACAAAGCAGATGACTGTGGGTGTACTCTGTTCGAGTGGAAGTGGGGGCTGTCAGTGCTGCCCACCAGCCCTGAGCACCAGCGGGCATCTCGAGATCTCTTGTCACCCTGTACTTGTCGTCTTGCAGGCACATCAAGTGTCCTGATGGGTGTCAAGTTAAACCCTAGCTACCACATGAAGGTGATCCAGTGGGACCAGCTGACGAAGCTGGAAGATGCCTTAGACGGCGCTGTCTGTTACGGAGCCATCCGAATGCACACTGATTTCAGGGGCAGGAGAGCACAGATACTGATTCACAGCAGGTTCAGTATTGCAATTCCTAATTTGAAAGTTTCCATTTCTCCCCCCCCCCCCTTTTTTTTTAAGGAGAAAAGCTCCAACTCTGTTTTCTTAAACTGGCTCTTGAGCAACAAAACCTCGCTTATCACTGATCCATTACTTTACAATGGAAGAAGTTGAGACCCAAAGAAGTTACATGACTTCCTGCCAAGGTCACAAAATAAGGTAAAGGAGAAATCTTAAACTGGAGACCTGCTTCCCAGCTCCTAATTCGGAGCTCCTTCCGTCTGAACAAGTGATGGTTGACGAGGACCACCTGTAACCCAGCAGGTTGAGCTGAGGCAATAGCACCATTGACTTCCAAAATGAGGTCAGTCCTGCAGGATTGTACCAGTCAAACTTCTGTTGCAAGGTGGCTTCAAATATCGGCTGAAATGATAACAGGCTGGACTTAGCAGTAAAAGCTTGCCTGAGAAGAGGTCTGATTTGGTCAACTCTGGCTCTTGTGGGGAAAGGAACCTGTGGCATTTCAAAGACTTCACATGCACCGACCCTATCTTTGCTCAGGCCTCCCACCCCGGGCTTGCCTAGAATTCACTGCAAACCTCTTCCTGGTGTGCGCACCTGGGTTCCTTTCCTTCCTGCACAGCCTCCCACCTGGCCCAGGTGACCACAGTTCCGTGTCTCTAGCCCTTAACAGATTCCCACACTGAGTAGCACCTGATTAATGTTTGTGCCATAAACTAAGATATGAATGAGCAAAACTGAATGACCAATAATCACACCTGCTAGATTCCTATGAATCATGTCGCAGATTTCTGTGAGGCAGTCAGATTAGATCAGTAGTCCCTAACATAGATGTCTAATAAACTAAGAGCGGAAAAGTGGAATTCCTAAAATACTTATTTGAAGAATAATTATTTTTATTATCATAAATATTATATAGCATTGTGGCCTGGGAGTGCAGTGGAGGATGGCCCAAGAACTTGGGCCCTGCACCCCATGGGAGACCAGGATAAGTACCTGGCTCCTGCCTTCGGATCAGCACGGTGCGCTGGCCGCAGCACCCCGGCCGCGGCGGCCATTGGAGGGTGAACCAACGGCAAAGGAAGACCTTTCTCTCTGTCTCTCTCTCTCTCAATGTCCACTCTGCCTGTCAAAAATAAATAAATAAATAAAAATAAATTAAAAAATTATATAGCATTGTCCATTAGCACCACAAAAAGTGTTAATATGAAAAATATTGCTTTTAATTATAAAATGTTTCTTAAGTGTGTTAAGATGAATTTTGATCTTTGTAATTATTGTGTGAGCTATTTAGAAAATTATTTCTAAGTAGAAAAATGAAAAGGTGAATTCTAATTAGAGCACTGGCACTGACACTGACATGAGAGAGGCAGGGACGCTGTCGCAGGGAACTGAAGTTCCATCCAAGCGGGACTTTGGAGAGGGCCTGGGGCTCACCACAGCTCCGCCCACCCACTCCTCACTCCTAGGGCATCACCTGTGCCTGCCCCACTAGTGCCGCCAGAGAAAGCCCTCAGGGAAAGGCACAGGAAGCCAGCAGCTCGAAGGTGAAGGACCCCAGGCGGCTCCCTGGTGAGGGAGGACCCATGCCCACCTGGGAAGGCTGCAGCCTCTGCCCATGCTCCCAGGGCACAGCAGGCCACTGTGCTGGCCTGTTCTCCCCTAGTGCCCCAGAGGGCGCACGCTCCACTGAATGGCCTGGCCGCCCAAAAGCAGAGACGCCCTCTTAAAACACAAAGCAGGCAAGCTGTTGATCACGCACTAAAATATCGCCAACTGTGCTCAAACAAGCATCTCTGCGCTCACCACCAGGTGGGAGGGAGCTGGGCAGGAAAGTGCCCCCTCCAGGCTGCTCCAGGAAACACACCCCCAGCAACACTGAACCCAGTCCTGTCCTGGACAGGGGCTCACAGGTCACCCGCCAAGGTGGTGAGGACAGAATGCCAGCCCCTTCCCTCGCCCCCTGGTGAGCAGGGTCTCGAGTGGGGGCAAAGCAAGCTGTGCTGAGTTGGACCCATCCCACGCAGCTGTTGTCAGACCCTCAGGATACAGGTGTTCCCACGAGCATCCATTGCAGCACTCACCTGGACACGTGCACTCGTGACCATGAACGGCTTTTAACTTTGCGGTGGCCAGCACGCCCGTCGAGGGTCAGCTTCCCTCCTCGCAGCACCAGGCAGTCCTTCTTCCCTGTGCTGACGCCTGAGGCCCCAACCCCTCCCTGGGCTCTGCCCTCTCCTCTACTAGCTGCACCATGGAAGTTAGACCCAAGACGCCCTTTCGAGAGCCCCAACAGGATCACGTGGTATTCCGGGGTCTTCTTCCCACCCAGGACCCCATGTGAAACCCACCCCTCCTAGGGTTACTTCAGTTCAGGTCTCCAGCCGGCTGGCTACTTGCCAGGGTCAGCTGGGCGTCTGGTGCTGTCTCTCCCACTCCCCTTTCTAGAGAAGACCACAGCCCATCTCAGTCCTCTGCAACTGCACTCCCAAACACGACCAGAGGATTCTCGGGGCCTCTACGGGAAGAGTGCACATGGACTCCATGCAGACAGCAAAGCCTAGGGGACGTTACGGACTTAGGGAAATGTTTAGGCAAAGGAAGACGGCGAGATTTGGGCTTTCTTTCCCTTCTTCCTCTTAGCATAAGCCTCTGTTGGCCCTGGACAGGAAGGCTCTTCTCAGCCCCAGGGGACAGCCTGGGCAGCTCCTCCATCGTGTTAGGAAGCACTTCTCAGAGATCAGGGCTCATCTGCACCTGGCTGTATGACCGCCTAAGAATCTTGGTTATCTTACACATTTCAAACCTTTGTTTAGGGCAGCAGGATGAATCCTGGTGAGAAGCAGGACGCGTGGGACAAACTCCACCCTCCCCGCGTTCTGAATGCAGCACCTTCACTGAGCGCAATATTTCCCGCATTCTCCACAGTCAGGGGCTCATCTGTGAAGCAGGGCCTCTGCTTCCCCAATCTGCTGACCACACTGGCCATGACACTGACCTCCAGCAAGGCTGGGAAACTCAAGCCAACCATAGACACAACCTCTATGTGCACACACACACACACACACGCACTGAAATTTAGGTTATTGACTACAGCTACCTCTGTGGGTCATCTTTGTCCAACAGCAAGAATGATAGCATAATACATTAGATGTCTGATACTTTTTAACTTTTTATTTGGAAATAATTTCAAAGTTACAGAAACACTGCATGGAGAATGCCTGCTCAGGAAGCACCCTCTCCTTTCTCTCCCCATGACCTGGGTTTCCTGTCATCCCATTGCATTCCCTGGCATTATCATTCGCTGTCACTGTTACGTGATCTTTCTGAGCTGTCTGAGAGCAGGTTGCACACGTAATGGGCCCCTGAGGGCTGTTCACCAAGACCAGGAGGTCCTCTTACATAACCAGCACAGCTGTCAATCCACTGCATTTAACACTAACGCATCCTTATCCCCCAGTTCCGCCAGTTGTCTCACTGATGTTCTTACAGCACTTGCCCCACCTCAGGCCAGGAATCTTCCTAGATCTGGCGCTGCACTTGTTTGTCGTCTCTTAGCTTAGTCTGGAACGTCCCCACAGCCTTTCTTTACCTTCTGGGAGTTGCGTTTCTGCCTTCACTTGGGGTCTGCCTCGTACTCTCCTGGCCAGGGAACTTCGTGCATGATACTGCATTGTTCTCAGGAGACATCAGCCCCTGCGTGGTGATGCCAGTGTTTAGCACAAGGCAAGGCAACGCTCTACTGTGTAGCTACTGTTGTTTCTTGTGGCGAACTGTTATTTCTTGTGGCGAGTAAGTGGCCCATGGAGAGACACAGAAGACCAGGCACAGATCGTGACCTTGGAGTTAGCCTCCCCCACGGCTCTTGTCTGAACGTGTCCTCACTTAGGTGGCTGCAGATGGCGTCTCCCGCTCTCCTCCGCGTCTTCCATCCTGTGTGCCAGAGCCTTCTGTCGTCTCTGTAGTTATCCTTCTGTTATGAGTACGGAGTCAGAGGTCCCTAGTTTCCCAGTGGTTTCTAAGTCATCACTGGGCTTCATTGCTTGTGCTACACTTGGCCAATGGGAACCCCCCAAGTCGGCATCCAGTGTCCTTTTATTTTAAAACTTATGTATTATCTATTTGTCTATCTAATCTATTTTAAAGGCAGAATGCTGGAGAGATCTTCCATCTGCTGATTCACTCCCCAAATGCTTGCAACCACCAGGGCCGGGCCAAGCTGAAAGCCAGGAGCCTTCAGGAACTCTATTCCCGGTCTCCCAAGTGCGTAGCAGAGATCCAGGTACTTGAACCATCATTTGCTGCCACCCAGTGTGCACATTAGCAGGGAGCTAGACTGAAGGCAGAGGCAGGACTGGAAACTCAGCTCTCTGATGTGGAATGTGGGGATCCCAAGTGGTGGCTTAATCTGCTGAGCCACTATGCCCATCTTTATCCCCATCCTATTAATCGGCCCAGTTTTTCAAATGCCTCCCTACCGTGGAATACTAGGGTGCCCCATACTCATGCTGTACCCACACTGTGCAGACATTCTCTGTGGAGGACTGGCTTCCTCTCGGGGAGCACAGTACTGGAGACCCTGACCTGGGCACCACTGTGCTCCTGGCTCCTGGGCATACCTGCCTCAGAGTCTTTCGGTGGACACTATGCCCGGCCAACCTTTGAATGAGTGAACAAACAAGTGTGTTTCTACCATGGAGAGGCCCTATCCAAGGGTCAATTTTATCTGGAAATCTGCATCATAAACCAAGATTCCAAGTTCTGTCTCTGGAACAAAGGAGCACTAGAGTTCAGGCTAAGGGGAGAAAATCAATGCAGATAAAGGGCTGTGGCGTGCTGTGCAAAAGGGCACTGATAGGAGCCTCTCCACTTGAAGGAAGCCATCCTCAGTGCCCAGGCAGAGTGAGGCTGCAGAACCTGGTCTCGGCGCTACCTACTTGCTTTTCCTGTCCCTCATGGTTATGTGAAGAAAGCAACAGCCCTTCCTGGGACCCCAAGGCCTCCTCGAATGCTTCCCTCGTCTCTGCTGACATCAGGTGTCGTGAGCCCATGATAGCAGCGGAGGGGGAACTTCCTGCCTCTTCCAGGCCCTGGCGCCACTGTCCCCCCTCGGTGTTCCTGGGCAGCTGCACCCCTTCAGTCTTTGCCCTCCTTGTCCTGTGGCTGCTCTCTGTCTGCACATGGGCACCTTCTTGGAAGGACACCAGTCATATGTGATTAGGAACCCACCCTACTGTAGTACCATCTCATCTTAACAAGTTGCACCTGCAGCAACCCTGTTTCCAGATGAGGTCCCATTACTGGGTACTGGAGGTCTGCACTAGAATGCACCTTTTTGGGAGATTCCTAATCCACACCACTCTCCTTTCATAAAGGAGTTCAAACACCTTAGCTTGCACATGTAGCTCCAAATGCAGTACAGACTACTGGCCTTGCCTCTCAATGTGGGCATAGGAATGTGTTTGCCTGCTCAGGCCGACTCTGAACTCCTGCAGGCTACCCGCATCTTGCAGGATCATCTGATGCCACGCTCCCAGAAGGTAGCACACCAGCATTCAGTGCCGACCTGCACAGTACAAAAGGGCTTGAGGGGAGGCTGTCAAAACCAGGAAGCTGTGGGGCACCCTGGAGCTTGCACGTCAGGAATGAGGTGACAAGCACAGACGTAAGAAGTAGAGGCACCTGAGCCAACACACCACCGCCTACTACTGAGTCGCCTTCAGCAAGCTGTTTTCTTGTCTGTAAAAATGAGGTGGCCACAGCAGTGTGGCAGAGTTATTGTGAGGATTAAAGTAGGCAGTGGGTTAGGATACTTGCCTGTTGTGCTGTGCTCAGGAAATAGTAGGGAGCGTTGCCTACTCGTCAGTCTCAGAAAGACACTGAAGAAAGGGTGGGACTCATCCACGCGCTACGTGCTTCCTGAAGGAACATCCAGGCTCCATGTACTCCCAGGATTTGGGGGGTGCACTGGAGCCGTGAGTGCATTGGAGAGATAGGCTCAGCAGGGACGCTATGTCTGCAGGTAGACCAAGACGATGAGCAGGAGAGCAGCCTTGCTCAGCCAGCTACAGGTGAGCTACAGGTAGCCCAGAGAAGCCATCATGACGTAGGTTGGTGTGAGCTGAAGGCCAATGTGTGGGAACTTGGACAGACCCAGTGCCTCAGTCAGGTGTTCATGGAGTAAAGTTTGAATGTAAGTTCGCTCTGTGGACAGCTATGGACAAAACTCAGCTGAGCAGCGTCTGTGGGAAAGGTGAGATCATCTACGAGTGTGTGTGTAAGATATTCCTGAAAGGCAAGGGGCCTCGTCACTGAAAAAGGAAGGCAGAGGAGGAGTGTTTAGAAATACTTCCCAAGGGGCAGGCTTAGTGGTATAACAGGTTAAGCCACCGTGCGAGACACCCACATCCCCTACTGGAGAATGGTCTGAGCCCCAGCTAATCCTCATTTCCCATACAGCTCCCTGGTAATGGCTTGGGAAGGCAGTGGATGATGGCCCAAGAACTTAGGTCCCTGCCACCCATATGGGAGACCCAGATGGAGTTCCGGTCTCCTGGCTTCAGCCTGGCCAGCCCTGGCTGTTGCAGGCATTTGGGTGAGTAAACCACTGGATGGAAAAAAATCTCTCTCTCTCTTTCAAATAAAGCAAGTAAGCCGAAAGAAAGAAAGGAGAGAGAGAGAGAGAGAGAGAAGGGAGGGAGGGAGAGCGAGAGAGAGAGAGAGAACCGCAAGCCTGCCCATGCTGTGAGGAAATATGGACAAGGAGGCCGTCCGTCAGTGCACACAGACAGATGTTGCTCTCCACGTGTCTGGGTGCCGAGACGCAGGACTTGGTAGAATAATGGCCCTGGGTGCAGCCAAGGGCAAGGAGGTGATAAGGATCAGAAAGGTCAGAAGGGCAGCAGCACAGGACCTTGACTCCTGTCCCGGACACTCCAGCGGCTGTTCCCCAGCTTAACAGATTGCACCCAGGGTGAACTGGAGTTGACAGAACGCCTGACAAGCCACATGTCCAAAGTCTAAATTACAGAGCAGGTTCAGAGGCAAATAAACAGCCACCACACTGGTAAGAAGTGGCAAGAAGCCAGTCGTTATCAAACACTTTCTCTCGGCGTAGACACGCACTTAACCCAGGCTGACTCTTGCACAGCGGCTCAGCAGGGCTCAGGCTGCAGGCGGCACTGGCACTTACAGGCTCACTATGGATCCTCGTGAGAGCCTCTCCAAACACCTAGAGGTTTTTTTTATTTTTTTATTTTTTTATTTTGACAGGCAGAGTGGACAGTGAGAGAGACAGAGAGAAAGGTCTTCCTTTTGCCATTGGTTCACCCTCCAATGGCCGCCGTGGCCAGCATGCTGTGGCCAGCACACCACGCTGATCCGATGGCAGGAGCCAGGTGCTTTTCCTAGTCTCCCGTGGGGTGCAGGGCCCAAGCACCTGGGCCATCCTCCACTGCACTCCCTGGCCACAGCAGAGGGCTGGCCTGGAAGAGGGGCAACCTGGACAGAATCCAGCGCCCCGACCGGGACTAGAACCCGGTGTGCCAGCACCGCAAGGCGGAGGATTAGCCTAGTGAGCTGCGGCGCTGGCCCAAACAGCTAGAGGTTTTTAACATGCTTGCAGCCAACACCAGAAACATCAAAGATGTCATCATTCTTTAGAATAGTCCCACATAACAGAAAGGGCCTTCACAGGACCTCCTGGGGTCTATTAGATCCCACACTCACCCTTCTTTTTTAAAAGATTTATTTATTTATTTGAAAGCCAGAGTTACAGGGACACACACACACACACATACACACTCATACTCATGGTGGGTGGAGAGGAGAAAGAGAGAGAGAGGGAGGGAGAAAGAGATCTTCCATTCACTAGTTCACTCCCCCAGTTGGCTCCCGAGGGTTGGGCCAGGCCTAAGCCAAGACCCAGGAGCTTCATCCAGATCTCCAACGTGGGTGGTAGGGGCCCAAGCATTTGGGCCATCTTCCACTGCTTTCCCAGGCCATTAGCAGGGAGCTGGATTGGAAGCGGAGCAGCCGGGAAACAACTGGTGCCCACATGGGACGCTGGTGTCACAGGCGGCACCTGCTATGCCACAATGCCAGCCCTCATGCTCACCATTTTAAAGCTAACATTTTGTAATTTCACCTTAACCTTAAATGAGACTCAGAGATGATGTAACTAATACACATTTTTCAAAAGAATTAGCATAATAACAAATGCAAAAGAAAAATAAAATGAAAGTAATTTAGAATTAAATAATACAATTTATTTCACATGTAAACGCTAGGGAACAGTTACACCAGAAGACAAAGAGGGCCCGGCACATTTCCAAGATACCCCTGGAAGGCAGCACTCCCTGCTGAGAGGTCAGCTGTCCCTCAGGCAGTATCCTGGGGGCTGGGCCCTGTGGCCAGATCTCCATCGCCCTTGGAGATCGCCTAACCAGGAGCCACATGTGCCAGAGGCAGAGAAGACTCCAATAATTAGCAGAAGGCCGAAAAGGACCAGCAGCTCCCGGCACCTGTGAAGCACAAGGGCCCAGCAGGAGTCAAGAGAGGAAAACGAAGCCAGAACACAGGGAAGAAAGCACAGCAGAGCCACAGGGAGAGACGCCTTGCTAGAGTCCAGACCTGCTGGCTCCAAGTCTAGCTCCGTACTGTGCCACGGGGCACTCCCTCGCCTCTATTTAGGATGTTGTGGGGCAGCATCATGGCACAGTGGGTAGAGCCACCACCTGCGATGCCGGTATCCCAAATGGGCACAGGTTTGTGTCCTGGCTGCTCCACTTCTGATCCAGCTTCCTGTAATGACATGGGAAAAGCAGCCGGAGATGGCCCAAGGCCTTGGGCCCCTGCCACTCACATGGGTGACCCAGATGAAGCTCCTGGCTTCAGCCTGGTCCAGCCATGGCCTTTTTGGCCACTGGGGGAATGAACCATCAGTTGGAAGATCTTTCTGTCTATCTCTCTCTGTAACTCCAACTCTCAAATAGCTAAAAAAAACTTTAAAAAAACACAAAGAACATTCTGACCCAGATTCCACACCTTAAAGTCAGCACGGCCGACACTTGGACGTGAAGAGGACCTTTTGGGGCAGTTTGTCTCTTAGATGCTTACAGAGTGTGCCCCTGGCTGTGGGAGGAGTGAGTTAACAGGGAGGCGAGCACAAGCTGTGGGGAACTGTAGCTCTTAATTCTTTGTCACTGCAAACTCAAACCAGACGTTAAGGCAAAATCACACAACATTCCCCACATTAAAAATGCCCCTTCCCCATTCAGCCTGAGGACCTGTGTGTGACTTTCAGAGATGGAGCAGGGTGCTGGCCGCCTGCATGTACCTGCTGCAAAGATGGGCCCAAGTCAGCCTGGCTTCACGCACCCACTAGCCATGCTCCACCCCTGCCCACTGCTGAACACCCTGCATAGGGATGGCCAAGTGGGAGGCACAGCCCAGGCTGGGTGAGGCGAACGATCTAACCACGTCCAAGGCTGGGGATCTTGTTCAGGGCTCCGTTCTGCCAGCTCTGGTGCTTTCCATCTGGGAAATGTGCACATTACCCCACTGCAGTGAGGTCCGGCTTCTCTCGCTTCCCCTGCACCTGCATGCTCTCCGTGCACCTGTTATTCTGAGAACAAAGCAGGCACTCGGGGAGGCCAAGGAGCTCGGCGGCCCAGACCCCTGCCCTCAGGCGGCTCCATCTCCTGCACCCCTGGTGGAGGTCGTGCAGGGCCACAAGTGACAGCAACACTCACAAGCACGGTGAGCGTCTAAGGCACGGCTCCTTCCTATTGCTCCCCTCCCCTCTCTGAGCTGTCAACCCAATTTCTGCTTCAAATCTGAATTTTAAAATGTGCCCTGAGACACATTCCCCCCAAATATTTGGTCTGATATTAGGTTTGCCCACCTCGAAATTCACATGCCCAGGTCCTAACCCCCAGTATGTGAACCCGAGACCTGGTTTGAAAACAGGGCCATTGCAGATGGAATCAGTTAAGACTAAGTCAAGCTGGACAGGGCAGCCCTGACTCACCAAGACTGGTGTTTGTCCTCATAAAAAAGGGAAATGCAGACACAGACATGTCCGGTGAGACGAAGGTGGTGCTCAGGCAAGGCTTCTACAAGCCATGGTCCTCTGAGGATTGGCAGCAGCCACCAGAAGTGGGGTGGCTTGGAACGGAGCCAGACCTGCCAACACCTCCATCTCAGATTCAGAGACCCCGGAGCTGGGAGAGAACAAGTTCCCACTGTGAATCCACCCAGTCCACAGTGCTTTGTGCCAGCAGCCCTCTCAAATGAATACTCATTTAGATAGATTTTTAATTTAAATATTAGCCCCCTAAAAGTCATAACAAATCAGTAGTAGTTCACATATGAAACCCATAATGAGAGCCATTTCTCATCACAATATGTAACAGTCTGAACTTAAAAGGTGCACCTGTAGACCTACTACTCATCACCAACTCCTCTAGAGATCCCCCGGGCACCCCCAAATGCCCTGGAAACAAAGCCCTGCCACAGGGGCCCCTGGAGCCAACGGGCAGAGCTACTGCCATGCAACTGCACGGTGTGCACGCCTCCCTCTCTCTTGTCCTCTGTCCCTAGACGTCTCTGGAAAGCAGATGGTGACAGTGACCCTCACGTCCATCCCCCAACACCTAACCAAATGCACTTGGCACACAGCACAGGCTTTGTTAATTATTAGCTATTTCCTATCAGACTTTATTACCCTGGTGACTAATGGTTGTTAAAAAATTAGGCTCCAGGTTGACATTGGAGCTGGCACAATTTTCACAAGCAGTTTCCAGAAGAGCTTTCTAGATCATTTCCCTCAAAAAAGAGCTCAATTCTTTCTTGATTGCAACAGGTAAAAAACTTAAGCCATGGGAAATCATACTACTATCTTGGGGGTCACATGTGCAAAATTATAATATAAATATCTTGCGTATCAGGTAAACTCTGCCTCCACTTAAGACCAACTCTTCAAGGCAGGCACGTGGGGGCCAATGGCATCAAAGAGATCATCTCTCTTCTCACACATGCACATGAATCAGAAGTAAGCAGTGCTGGGCAAGGTGACATCTGGCCTTGAACCTCCAAGCAGTTGCCAGGAGAATCATTTCTTCCTCTGAATTTTTTTTTTTTTTTTGACAGGCAGAGTGAACAATGAGAGAGAGAGAGACAGAGAGAAAAGTCTTCCTTTGCCGTTGGTTCACCCTCCAATGGCCGCCACAGCACACCACGCTGATCCGAAGGCAGGAGCCAGGTGCTTTTCCTGGTCTCCCATGGGGTGCAGGGCCCAAGGACTTGGGCCATCCTCCACTGCACTCCCAGGCCACAGCAGAGAGCTGGTCTGGAAGAGGGGCAACCGGGACAGAATCCAGCGCCCCGACCGGGACTAGAACCCGGTGTGCCGGTGCCGCAAGGCGGAGGATCTTCCTCTAAATTTCAAACAGGGTTATCATGAGAGGCATCAATTGCCACATTAGAAAAGCAAGTGGGGGTGCCCAGAATACGACTGTCACAGTACAACCACATGCAATTCATGTTGAGCCCTGAGGAAATGGCTGCAGAATCTGTAACAGCTACTTGAACTTCAGCTCAGGCAATGAAAGTGATTGCCCAACAGCATGCATGGATCAATAAGTTAGGCTTTCCTTTATATATTTTGGCTGAGGAAGGAACATGTAAGCTCTTTTCTGGGGACGGAGTTTGGAAATAGACAAACCCGTGGTGCGGACGGAAGGATGATTGTGCATAACTAACGAACTGAGCTCACCTGAGCTCCCTGAGCCTTCCTGCCCGGAGAGCAGCACCACAGAAAGCCCTTTGGTTTGAAAGGATCTGGGCTCTGAGAACCTGTGAGCCAGGGATGTTGCCAGATCGCTGTGCTCAAGTCATTCCTGGATGGTTGGGAAAGCCAGAGGCACCAGTGGCCTCCACCAACTCTTGTCCCACTGGAGGAAGCCACAGCTTGGTCTCCAATGGCTGGAGAGGCAGGCCACGGGCAGCAGGATGCAGCTCCCACCCACCCAGGAAGTCCTGCGGGCTGTGGGATGCCAGGCGGCAGACGGAGGCAGCACAAGTGGATGACAAGTGACTCCAGAACTCACAAGGTTTCTCTTCGGGGCCACACAGCCAAAGCCAGTTCCCCGATGAACATGATGCGCTAATTCACTTAACTGTGGCTTCCAGCTCAGTCTGCAGTTTATTTAGAGAAAAGGAGACCAGTTGAGCAGCAGGAGCAGGGAAAATGAACGGTTGAAATCTTGTGTATCCTAACGCAGTAAAACCTCCCACAGCCCAACAACACTGGCATTGTTCTGACTTCATCACACCCTAACTCCTTCTAGCCATTCCCAACACCAATTTACAGGTAGAACAAATTCAAGTATCTGCTTGCAATATAAGGTCCCTTCTGCCCGCTCTAAAAATAATAATAATTATTTTTAATTTGAAAGGCAGAGAGACAGAGATTTTCTATCTACTGGTTCACTCTCCAAACACCCACAATAGCCAAAGCCAAGCCAGGCCAAAGCCAGGAGCCTGGAACTTAATCTGGGTTTCCACATGGTGGACAGCAGGAGCTAAGAACTTGAGCCATCACCTGATGCCTCCCAGGGTGTCCTTTAGCTGGAGGCTGGATCAGAAGCAGAGGAGCTGGGACTTGAACCAGACACTCAGACACAGAATGTGGATGGCGACTTAGTCAATGTGCCCAATGCGCATCCCATTCTCTCTAACACATTTACAATAAGGCGTTGATTTCAGTCCACACTGATGTGTGAGATGAGGAAACCCAGCTGCTGAGGCTGTTGTCAGCTCCCATGCAAAGTGGGGCTGCCAGTGCACTCAGCCCCACACCCAGCTGAGCAGGGTTCTGCTCAGAATCAACTCGCCTGCAGGACTGCCAAGGCCACTTCAGTTGGGAACCGGAAGCCAGTTCCTTGGACCCCACCCGTGGGCATCTGTGGGGAGCAGGGTCTGTCTCCCGCAACATGGCGGGGTGCCCGGGAGACAAATAAGTACTGAGACTGTGGACTGAAACTAACTCTAGGCGTCTGATCTCCCACAACATGGCGCTGAGAGGGAGTAAACAAATCTTACACAGCTGCTTCGTCAATTAGCTGATTCCTGACCCAACCCCTGTTTGGAAGAAAGCAGCGTGCTCAGCACTCGGGCAGCGGAGCACGGATTGGTGGGAGAGGACTATAAAAGGGGGAGAGAGACAACATGCGGGGCCCCCTGAGAGAGTTGGTCGGAGAGCTCGTTGGTGCCGCTCCTCCACGAAAGCAGGGAAGCGGCAGCAAATCCGGGAAGGACCGGGGAAAGAAAACGGCGTCTGGTGTCGTTCCTCCGCAAGTGGGGGAGCGACAGGCATCGATGGCCCCGGAGCCAGGGGTGGTCCCAGCAGCAGCAGCACGTTTTACTGCCTTTGTGTGGCCCTGGTTTCTGCTGCAAGAGGAGCCAAGGGCGGCGGCAGCATGGAGAGAGGCTCTGGAGCCACCAGCCCTGGGACTCAGGACACACTTTGTCCGCCTGGGGAGAATTCTAAGCTCCAGGCTGTATGAGCCACAAGTCTTCGAGCTGCAAGTGATAAAAAAAGAAAAACCCACCTAAGGAATTTGCAAGTTTCAACCGTCAAGTTTTATAAAAAGAACCTGCCATTCTTGCAGGTCAGCACCTGTCAGATTATCAGGAATATCTGATGTTTCCAACATCATAAAAGCCCCCCCACCCTTACCCTGCGCAGATCTGGCTTCAAGAAAGGCTCACTCCAGCAGTTCAGCCAGTTTCTCCAGGAACTCAGAGTTTCCCAGTCTTTCTAACCTTCCTGCCACAGACAAGCTCAGCCACAATCTCCTAGAATCCCCATCTCAGAGAGACTCCCAAGATGCCTCATGATACCAAAATGGCTGCGGCAGTTCCAGATGTGCATGTTCATGTCCCCTGATCCAGTCCTCTGACAGCACAGACAGAAGGAAGCAGGTTCACTTTCCCAAGAGCACTGGCAAACACCTCTGCTGCCTCCTCGGTTCTGACGGAGCAGAATAACTTCCCACTATGGCCAGGAGACAGGCTGCTTTTGCCCAAGCCAATCTTAACTCATCCTGGAATTAGGAGTGAGGTAAATCCCACACATAACACAGGCTGAGCATGAGGGAAACAGGTCTCCGGAAAGCTTAATCTGGGTGCTGTTACCAGAAAGGGAACACAGGTTTGCTGGCAAGAAAGAGATGCTCACCGCCAACAGCCAGTGCTGAGATGCGTGCAAACAGAACAAGCCCCTCACGACTTTACCTAAACCACCTGAGAAGCTACTTAGCAAGGAAGGCTTACGTTGGCAGTGATTTCAGAGGTTCAAAGATCGAGTGATCCCATGGTCTGCTGTCTATGAGAATGCATGGGGGAGTGTTCCACGGTGAGCCAGGAAGCAGAGGGCCACTGTGACCCGGCTATGGAGCTCCGCCCCAGCAACCTCCCGCAGGCACACCTTCAGCCTCCACCGCGGTACCCAGCGCCCACCATCAATCCAGGACTCTGGGATTTAAACATCTACATGAGTCTTTGGGAACTAAACCCTGTCCACACCACAGGAAGCTCCAAGGGACAAGGGCACCTGACTCCCTTAATGGGGCACATGGAGGCTTAAACTGGTGCTCGCACAGACCCTGTGTAATGCTGCCCGTACCCAGGCTGCACTTGAGCTCAGACCACGTACAATGATCTCTGACGGAGCTAGCCCTCGGTACTACCCACGTCCTTCCACAGGTCAGCAACGCTCCACTCCCTTCTTGCCGGCAGGTGCTAGGACTGCCTTCTCCCTCCACCACTTCACTGCTGGTGGCGGCCTCAGCGGTAGAACACAGCAGGCATGGCTTTTCCATTCCTCTCGCTCCGTCCCCTGCCCACTCCCAACGCCGTTGACGCCTCGCCTCCTTGGCCCTTCCACAGTGGATGGCTCTTCTCCCAGGGCCGAGCCCAACGTGCTCAGGTGTCACCAGCCCATTCGTGTCCCTCCTCTCTCCAGGGACCCCAGCTCTCAGCCCCTTCCTCCACAGCCCCAGCCTCACCACCCATACACAACTCTCCAAGCACTGAGACCCACCTTCATATCTTCTGCCTTTAAAATTAAAGTAGGGGTGAGCTTTTGGCATAGCAGTTAAGACACGTTCACCCCTTACCAGACTGCCTGGGTTTGACACCTGGCTGTGTTTATGACTCCAGCTTCCTGCTGGTGCAGACCATGGGAGGCAACTGTATGGCTCAAGTGATTGGGCTCCTGTCACCCAATGGGAGGCAAGAACCCAATCACTTGTGGAAACCTGGTCTGGGCACCTGGCTCCCAGTTTTGGCACCAGCTGGGGGCTGTTGTGGGAATCTGGAAGAAGATGGATAGAAGGAAGGAAAGATGGATGATGGATAGATGAATGTCTAGATAGATGGATGATCTCATCGAACAGATTCCAAATAAAGATATCAAGACACAGATTGTGGGGAGCAACTGAGACTAGACTAAATTACTGGAACTAGGACTAATTCTATGCATCTGATCTCCCACAATATGGCGCTGAGAGAGCAAACTTCTAGGCAGCTGCCTCTCGCCAATTTGACTGATAAGCCGCAGGAGCTGATCCTGCTCCTCATTGGAGGAGAGCAGCGTGCTCGGCATGTGGGTAGCAGAGTTGGGATTGGTGGAAGAGGACTATAAAGGAGGAGAGAAACAACATGCACCAGGAATATCCGGATAACATCTGAGCAACCCCTGAGAGAGCCAGCCGGTGGTATGCCGCTCCTCCGCGGAAGCGGGGAAAGTGGTGGGGGGTGCTGCCCCTCCACCTCCGTGGAGGGGCCGGCAGCTAACCCGGGACGGCGTCATTCCTCTGTGAGTGAGGGAACGGCAAATAACCCGGGAAGAGCCGAGCAGACAAAAGAACAGTGCAGGGTCTGGTGTCGTTCCTCCACGAATGGGGGAGCGACAACAGATGATACTCCAAGTCATTAAAACAGTTGATTTTGGCCAAGCAGGGTAAATAGAGAGATTGGCATCAAACAACACGACAGAGCCTCAGGTAACAGGCCCTTCGTGGGTAGAAGACTCTGCTGGCTGCAATGAGGCCAGTGCTTCTCCAACCACAGGGACTCCAAGATTGGACATCCCTAAATCTCACTGGTGAGGCAGCTGCAGGTCCACAGAACACATTTAGGGTATGCTAATTTCCTTCAAAAAAGAATATATATATATATACTTTATCAAAATATAATGGTAATATTGGACTCCATTTAAGAATAATATAATTTTAGATTCAGAGATCATTCTTTCCCCAAGACTATTGACTTCTTTAAATAAACCCTTCCTCTTACCAATAGTAGTAATAGTAGTAAGATAGCTCTTTGTTGATAAGGACAGATGTCTGTAATATATTACCAAGTGAAAAGGCTTTCCAATATGGTTTCATTTTCTGGAGAAATAGAAAGTCATTCTGGAAGGGACAGACATTAAAATGCTAGCTGTCGTTATTTTTAAGTGGCCCCCATATAATTGCTATCAACTAAATTTCTTCTTAAACATTACTGATTTGTGGGTTGGGCATTTAGGGCAGTAGTTAAGATACTGCTTGGTACACCTGCACCCACACTGGAGTACCTGGATTCTAGTCCTCGCTCTGTCCCTACTCCAGCTTCCTGCCGATGTGCACCCTAACAGGCTGCAGATGATGGCTGAAACAACTGGGTCCCTGCCTCCCACATCGGAGAACTGGACTGAGTTCCTGGCTCCTGGCTTCGGCCTTGGTTGCCTGGCTGTTGCTGGTATTTGGGGAGTGAACCAGTAGATGGGAGATCTCTGTCTGTCTGTCTGCCCCTACCCCCATCTGCCTTTCAAATAAATAAAACATATAAACATTTAAAACATTTCTGGCTTTTACTTCTTTTCTAAGTATATTTATAAAAAGTAATAATTCTACAATAGAAAATTTTGATTTTTAAAATCTAAACACACAAAAAAGGAAGTCCTACCTAAGTGCACACTTTTAGTCCCAGGCTCAGGAGATGCTACCCATAGTGTCCCTGCGCCTGCTCTGGCCACCCAGAGTCTGTAATCTCCAGAGGGGTCCTCCAGATGTGAACCAGATGTGTCTGCAGAAACCAGGCCGGCCTTCTTGACAACGCCAGGCACAGTGCTGCCCCCGAGCCTCTGAGCGTGAAGTCTCCTTTCCCAGGGCCATTTCCATCAGCTTTGTTCATGGCTCATTATTACTCAGTTCCCTACCCAGGCGTCCCCATTCACGGAGGATGTCCTGACCCCACTGATGACAATCGCACTCTTCCTGCCAGCCCCAAATAAATAAATCTTAAAAAAAAATCCAACTTCCACTCCTAAAAAAAAGGGGGGGGGGGATTCAAGAAAGGTTGTTAAAATTCTTCTCAGGAGAAAGCACAGATAAGTGAAATAGTTCATATGCTTTCTGGGGATGGAAGGCTGCCCTGGATGAGCTCTGAAGCTGAGACAGGTGTCTCTATTCCCGGTGCCGCTCGTGACAGCCTGCCGGCTAGCCAGCCAGGCCAGGGGCTCCCATCATTTCTTGAGGGTTCCCTCTCCGAGAGATGGGCAGTGACTGCTCTCGTGGAACAGCCGTCATTCACAGGGACGACACACAGCACCAAGCGTCATCCGTGGAAACGTGAGCCTGAGATCAGCCAGGACAAAGCAGGCGCGGGGTCTGGATTCAGCGGCACACACTACAGGAGCAGCTCCGTCAGCGCTTGTCAGTCCACCTTCCGGACGGACTGCCTCTCTCCCTGTCGTCTGAAATACAAAGAGCCACTGCCCATGACCTGCTGACACGCACAACTACGGCTGCACACATTCCCACACCTGCTAGTCTGCTCAGTAGTGTGCTTGTCACCCATCAGCTCACGTTAGCTGCACGTGTAACAGCAATTATGCCACCGAATTGAATATTATGTAACTTGCAAATGCAAATATGGGCGATGTTCCCGTAAAGATCATAAAGACAAAGTCAGACGCTTGTGAAAGCTTTAATTAAGAGGTTGTTGCGATAGCTGATTAGATGCAAGGGAATTATAAGAGGCCAGTAGAAAATTCTAGGAACACTGCAGTACAGAGACAGCTTTGGGAACTTCTTCATTCCACCAGTAAGGAAAGGACAAGGGAATCCTAACAGACGGGTTGTGAATGCTGAGCTCCAATCAGGGGCTTCATTCTTGCCCAGTGAATAAACTCAATGAACATCAAGTGATTGTGATTTTCCATTTTACATGACTTGGACAATCACCCACCCGACCTTACATTCTACCACATTCTAGAAACAGGGAGAGAGGACAGCCAACCCGCAGTCACAAAGGTGAGCAGGGACATCCACGAACACCGTTGGATTTACTGTTATAAAGCTCTAAGGCCCTCAGGCCTCCCGCCACTTATTTTCTGGCAAAGCCGTGGCTCAGGAGACTGACAGCATCTGGGTCTTCTGGGAGCCTCAAGGAAGAGGTTTACGACTGAAGAGGAACAGCCGAGAGAGCTGGCCGTGAGCTCCACGCTCGCTCTGGCGGGAAGAGGTTCGGGAGAGAACTGAAAGGGACCAGAATCCAGTTTGGACTTGAAAAGCACAGGGAGGGAGCCAGAAGGGGTACAGCTCTCAGTGGGATGATTCTGCAAGACGGTAGCAGGCGACAAGGAGCGCCAGGGGAGAGAAGGGCGGAGATCCGCTCTGCGAGGGCCCTAATAGCAGAAAACTTCAACCCAACACATCCCCGCCCTCAGCTGCATCTCCTGGGCCATCTGCAAGTGACTCAGTGTCCAGGGGCCAGAGAGAGGAGGATGGCGGTGGCCAGTCCTGAATGCTGAGACACTAGTAGTTCCCAGGAGGAGGGTGTCCCCTGGGGGCCCCTGAGCACTACAGGTTTTAGTGAAAGGCAGGCGAGGCGGGGGAGTGCTGTGCACACCTCACCAGCACAGAAGAGCCTTGGCCTGATGCGCTGAGATACTGCAGCTCTGCAGAGATAAGGAGTAACTTAGCACAAGTTAGCGCAGGCTATCAAACTCCGGGCGGGGAGCGCAGAACTTCCCCGACCTCCGATACCTCGCGTCCCCGCCCCCGCCTCGTGCTCGGTGCTGATAACCTGGCACGCTCAGTGGCCCCCGAGCTCCTGGACACACTGACAGATCTACACTAGTGCAGCCGTCCACAGTGCTTCTCCAGGCACTGGATCTGCGTGCTGGGCAGGTCGGGGCTGTGTCAGGTAACGTCACTCTCCACCTCCTGCCGGGCTGAGCGAATGAATGGGCTCCACTTGTCTGGGCTCCACAATACCAACCGGCTGTCAGCATCGCTGGCCTGCAGTTCTCAAAGGGCCATGCAGCCTGCGTCAGGGCCTCCTTGGCTGGGGCCGTCTCCAAGGCTTCTGGCATCAGTGATAGCAAGCTGATGTCTACTAAGAATAATCTGATGATGATGGGAACATGAGACAGGGCCAGGTACTAGAGACAGGAAACTGTTAGGGGACTTCAGCCACTGCCATTGTTCAAACACAGGCTGGGATGATCTAACTGGACCAGGCTCTGCAGATACAGAAACAACGGCCTGGGCGGCCCCAGGAGAGACTGTTAGTGAGCACTGATGTTACCATTCCGAAGAGATGGGCTGGAGGCCTGGACCACAACACAGCACTTGGAGGGGAGAGAGAAGATGGAAATGAGAGAGGCAGACCACCCGGCCATCTATAGACAAATACTACATATAAACAACGAATTTAGCAACAGCAAAGGTCACAGATTTCATTCAAACCACATATACATGGTCAGAATAGGAGACACAAGAGTCCCCCCGCCCCCCGGCATCGCATCTTACACCATGAAGGCCACGTCATAAACAGGTGATTGAAGGGGAAGGGGGCTTCTGGCATGAACTGGAAGATACGCCCACAATAGGACAGCTGGACTGGGCTATTTCCTGGGCACAGTGGAGGACTTTGCCTTGACCACACTGAATTTCTTCTCTATTTTAAAGACAGAGACATAGACAGATACAGACAGAGATCTCCCATCTGCTGGTTCATTCCCCCAAATGCCTGCAACAGCCAGGGCTTGGCCAGGTCAAATCCAGGAGGCAGGAACTCAATTAGGGTCTCCCACATGGGTGGCAGGGACCCAGGTACTCGAGCCATCATCTGCTGCCTCCATCTGTGCACTGGCAAGGAGCAGAGGAGCAAAGGAGCTGGGCCTCGAATCGGCACTCAAACACAGGACGCGGGCATCCCAAGCAGCATCTTAACTGCTGCACCAAATGCTGCCCCCGACTTTTCAAAGAACAGCTTTGCTGAAATAGAATTCCTGGGCCCAGTGCTGTGGTACAGTGGCGAAGCTGCGCTCGCAATGCCGGCATCCCATATCAAAGCACCTGGTCAAGTCCTGGCACTCCACTTCCTATCTAGCTTCTTGCTAATGTGCCTGGGAAAGCAGCAGAAGCTAGCCCACGTGACAGGGGCCCAGAAACTGGCCCAGGTGATGGGAGCCCTGAAACCCATGTGGGAGTCCCTGAGGGAGCTCCCGCTCCTGGCTCCAGCCTAGCCCGTCCCTAGTCATTGCAGCCACAGATGGAAGATCTCTTTCTCTTTGTATCTCTCCCTCTCTTTATTGTCAAACAAGACCTCTGTTGAGTATAATGAAGTGGATTATCTGTTATCTATTGAACATCTGAGTTGTTTCCACTTTTTGGATGGTATGATCATCATGTAACAGCTTTTGTCTGAATATCTCTTTCTCCTTTAGGTATATTCCTAGTAGTGGGATTGTTAGGTTGCCAAGGATGGTAACTCTGTAGTTAATTTTTTAATGAGCTGGGATACTGTTTTCCACAGAGGATGCGTCATTTTACATTCCCACCAGTGATGCACATGGATTCTGGTTTCTGTACATTTTGTCAAAACCTGCTAGCATTGCCTTACTTATAGTTCTCCTGGTGGGTGTCCAGTGCTCTCTCTGTGTGACTTTGATTTGCTTCTCTGTGTGAGGTGTGCTAATGATGCCCACCAGTCAATTCTGTATTTTTATGCAGAAGTACGATGCAGATATTTTCCCGCTTTAAAATGTGGTTATTTGTCTTTTATTGAGTTCTTTATTCTAGATTCAAGTCCCTCAGATGGATGGCTTATAAGTATTTTCTCTCATTCTGCTGTCTTTTCACTTAGCTGATGGTGTCTTTTGAAACACTGTATTTTTTTTTAATCTCTTTTTTTTTTTTTTTTGACAGGCAGAGTGGACAGTGAGAGGGAGAGAGACAGAGAGAAAGGTCTTCCTTTGCCGTTGGTTCACCTTCCAATGGCCACCGTGGCCAGCGCGCTGCGGCCAGCACATCGCGCTGATCCGAAGCCAGGAGCCAAGTGCTTTTCCTGGTCTCCCATGCGGGTGTAGGGCCCAAGGACTTGGGCCATCCTCCACTGCACTCCCTGGCCACAGCAGAGAGCTGGCCTGAAAGAGGGGCAACAGGGACAGAATCTGGTGCCCCGACCAGGACTAGAACCTGGTGTGCCGGCGCCGCAGGTGGAGGATTAGCCTAGTGAGCCGCAGCGCTGGCTAAAACACTGTATTTTTAAAATTTTGAAAATCAGTTTCTCTGTTTCTTCTTCTGTTGATTGTGGTTTTGATGTTATTATTTAAGAAACCACTGTCTGATCCAAAATCATGAAGATTTATTCCAAGATAATTACACATTTTTTCTTGTGTTCTTAAACTTAATAGCTGATAAAATTTAAATGTGAAGGTGATATTACTCTGCTATATAACACAACGTTAAATGTTTCCATCTGAAAATTCTCAAATGAGCTCTCCCTAAACAACTACTGACTTACAAAACATGGCAATCATAATTATGTATTACTCCCAAATTCAGTTTAGCAATAGAATACTGGGGAACTGAAGCGTGACGTTTCAAAGGAGGTGAGGGGTCTCCACAAGAACAAATGTCACTTACAATTATCAGTGAATTTCAAATCTTTTCTATTAGAACTTCTGACTGTTCCCTTGTTTAGAGAACTTGGGCCAGCGCGGTGGCACAGCATGTCAACAAAGTATGAAGGCATGATGCCGACGGGCACATGAAGAGCGCACAGGCTTTTATTGAAAGTGAAAGGGTGAGCAGAGGAGGCAGGAGCCCGGGCACGAGAAGCAGCCGGGTGGGCACCATGGCTGGGATCACCGCCATCAAGGCGGTGAAGTCCCAAGATCCAGGTTCGGCAGCAGCAGGCGGCTGATGGCAGAGGAGAGAGCCGGGCGCCTTCAGCAGGATGTGGAGGGAGAAAGGCGGGCCCGAGAGCAGGCTGAGGCTGGGGCGGCCGCGTTGAACCGTAGGATCCAGTCGGAGGAAGAGGAGCTGGACCGAGCTCAGGAGCACCTGGCCACTGTCCGGCAAAAGCTGCGGAAGCAGACAAAGCTGCTGCTGAGAGTGAGAGAGGCGTGAACACTGGGCCTTCAAAGATGAACAAAAGATGAACTCCAGGAAATGCAACTCGGAGAAGCTAAGCACGTTGCAGAAGAGGCAGACAGAAGTATGAAGAGGTGGCTCCTGAAGCGGCGATTACTGAAGGAGATTAGAAGGCACAGAGGAAGAGGCTGGGCTGCCAGTCCCGCTGCTGAGAGACGATGGGCAGATCAGACTAGTGGACCAGAGCCTTAAACGTCTGAATAAAAATATTCTCAAAAAGAGGACAAATACGAGGAAGAAGTAGACATTCTCAGCGATAATCTCAAGGAGGCAGAGTCCGTGCTGAATCTGCTGCGAGATCCGGAGCCCAGCTGGAAAAGACACCGATGACCTGGAAGATAAACAAACGCACAGAGGAGCACCTCCGTACACAAAGATGCTGGGCCAGACTCTGCGTGAGCTGAATGAGAGGAAGCACACCCCAGTCCCGCCCTGCCGCTGTTCCTCCCCGACTCCGGCCCCACCTGAGGCCGGCCTGCCCAGAGCTGACCTCTACACTGAGGGCTGATCTTTTTTTCCGAAGCAATTTTTTAATGGAAAGCTTTTATTCAGTAAATATAAATTTCATAAGTACAACTCTTGGATTATAGCAGTTCTTCCCCCCATACCTGCCCTCCCACCCCCAAACCATCCCATCTCCTATTCCCTCTCCCATCCCATCTTCATTAAGATTCATTTTAACTATCTTTATATACAGAGATCAACTCTATACTAAGTAAAGATTTCAACAGTTTGCACCCACACAGACACACAAAGTATAAAGTACTGTTTGAAGACTAGTTTCACTGTTAATTCTCATAGTACAACTCATTAAGGACAGAGATCTTACATGGGGAGCAAGCACACAATGACTCCTGTTGTTGATTTAACAACTGACATTCTTATTTATGACATCAGTGATCACCCAAGGCTCTTGTCAGGAGCTGCCAAGGCTACAGAAGCCTCCTGAGTCCACAAACTCTGACATTATTTAGACAGGGCCATAGTTAAAGTGGAATGTGGGGAGCAACTCGGACTGGACTAAGTTACTGGAATTAAGACTTATTCTATGCATCTGCTCTCCCACAATATGGCGCTGAGAAGGGAGAAACAGCTTCTACACAGCTGCCTCCAGTTCAACCAATAAACTGTAGGACCTGCTCCTGATTGGAGGAGAGCAGCGTACTCGGCGTGTGGGTAGCAGAGTTGGGATTGGTGGAAGAGGACTATAAAGGAGGAGAGAGACAACATGCACCAGGAACATCTAAGGGGAACATCTAGCTGAAGGAACACCTGTGCAGCCCCCAAGAGAGCCGGCCGGCGGTGTGCCGCTCCCCCGCGGAAGTGGGGAAAGTGGCAGGGGGAACCGCCCTTCCACGGAGGTGGAAGGATGGTAGCCAACCCGGGAAGAACCAGCAGCAAACCCGGGGAGGGCCGAGCAGACGAAAGAACAGCGCAGGGTCCTGTGTCGTTCCTCCACAAAGACGGGGAGCGACATAATGGTGCCGTGACTCGGATATGAAGCCTAGGCAGGGTTCAGTGTCGCTCCTCCACGAAGAGGGGGAGCGACAGTGGAAGTTCTCTCCTTCAGAGAAAGGTACCTCCTTCTTTGATGGTCCCTTCTTTCCACCAGGACCTCAATCACAGAGATCGTTCATGTAGGTCATTTTTTGCCACAGTGTCTTGGCTTTCCATGCCTGAAACACTCTCATGGGCTTTTTAGCCAGATCTGAATGCCTTAAGGACTGATTCTGAGGCCAGAGTGCTGTTCAGGGTATTTGTCATTCTATGAGTCTGCTGTGTGGCTGAGGGCTGATCTTTAACTGGAAGAAGGCCATTTTCTCCTTTTGCCACCCACCTCTTCTATTCTTAAACCCCTCCCCAACGTCTTTTTCACCAAACTGTCTCTGCCTCTTCCCAGGGATTCCAATGGGACTAGAGGGTGAGCACTTTTGGGAACAGCATTCAAGGGCATGTGAGCACAATGCAAAGTGTCTTTACATGCATGCTGTGATGTGCACATTTTGTAATGACTTTTTGTTGTAGGGAGCATTCTGTAAAACACTCCAAGTAAGTCCACCCTCTGAAGGAGCAATCTAATTCTTCTCTTACTTTTTGAAGGTAACTTCTCAGCTTAATGCAGAGTGTGCTGTCCATAGAGCAGGGGAAAATGTGTGGGCCTGCCTTACTGGGAGCCAGACAGAGCCCAGGGAAGACTCCTCCATGGGAACCTAATTGCTCTGTACAAAGTATCAGCCAAACCAAAGAGGTGATTCTGGGAGGGGTTGGCCAAAAACAAAGGAAAACCCCTTGCTGCTCAGGTTTGCAGCTTTAAGGCATCTTTGTGGACCTTTTTTCCCCCATCAGAAATGACCAAGTTAAGATGGTGAGACCTCTGAGACTAATTTTTGTCCCACCTCTGCCCCTTCCCAACAGCTTGCAGAATGGATCATGCGCCTCTAGGTTGAGGTGATCACTTCACTGCTTTTCCTGCCTCCTTGAAGGAAAGAAAACTGTTTTTGCCACTGATTTAGCCACATAAAACTCATCTCACCACCCTTGGCTGGGTCTGAGGCTGCTGCTTCTAAAAGTGCCATCTCACTGTGCTTTGTATCAGTCAGCGCTGGAGAAATCTTGACTAGCTTCTGCACAAAACTTCTAAATTTTTATATTATTTTGAAACTTTGCATCTCGGGCCAGCCCTTCTGGCTGAGAGCGCTCCTCAGTCTGGGCTGGCAGTGAGCTACTCTTCCCAAGTTTCTTTCCCGACCCCGGTCCCACTTTTAGTGAGGTTTCTGTGAGGTCTGTTAAGGGTATATCCTACAGCTTATTGGCTTAAAATGTACTCTCCTTTGGTGTGCTCTCTTTGGGGCCTGTTGGGAGAAAGAAAAACCAAGTGTAACTGCTTCGATATGATGATTGATAATAAGTGCCTTTTTGAAAGAAAGAACCAGTCCCTCCAAAAAAAAAGTGAAAGAGGGAGACAGGGCAGAGCTCCCCCAGCAGAGGGGCTCCGCAGGAGGGATCCCCGCTGGGAGAGGTCACAGAAAGGCTGTAGTTAATGGTCACCCAGCTGTTCGTGTAAGGCTGGCTCCCTGCACAGGGTCAGTTTGCCTATATGCAAAGCTTGCCTTCAGGGCTTGCAACTTCCAGTATTAGAGACCATTCTCCCCACCATGTAGCTGCCTTTTAAAGATTTATTTATTTGAAAGACAGAGTTACAGAGGGAGGGAGGGAGGGAGGGAAGAGAGAGAGGGAGGGAGGGAGGGAGGAAAGAGAGAGAGAAATGAGAGAGAGATGAGAGAGAGGGACAGGGAGGGAGGAAGGGGAGAGAGATGAGAGAGAGAGAGAGAGATGAGAGAGACAGAGGGAGGGAGGGAGGGAGGAGAGAGAGAGATGAGAGAGACAGAGACGGAGGGAGGGAGGGAGGGAGGGAGAGAGAGAGAGAGAGAAAGATTTCTTCCATCTGCTGGTTCACTCCCCATGTGGCCCTAACAGTGCTGGCTGGGCCAGGCCAAAGCCAGGAGTCAGGAAACAGGAGCTTCCTCCAGGTCTCCCATGTGGGTGGCAGGGACCCAAGTACTTGGCCATCTCCAGCTGCATTCCCAAGTGTGTAAGCAGGGAGCTGGTTTGGAAGTGGAGCTGCCAGGACTTGAACCAGTGCCCCTATGGGATGCCGGCCTCACAGGCAATAGCTTTAGCTACTGTGCCACAAGGCCAGCTCCTGCCTGCACATTCTACCTAAGTTTAACCTAACCCAACCTAACCTAACCTAACCAGCTTTTCTCCATCTACATCACTCCCTTGACACCATCTGCATCCAAACACACGGCTCCTTCCAACAACACGTGAAGAAAAACAGGACAGCCAAGGCAGCCAGTTGTTGAGTCAGTGCTAAAAACGTCCAAGTTCAACTGCTCATCATGGTTCTTTAATAAGCAGACACTGGGGCGTTGCATGCAGTGCGACACTGGGACGCTTGCAACTCATCCTGGAGGGCCTGAGCTCACAGCCCAGCTCTGCTTCCAATTCTGGCTTCCGACAGATACGCACCCTGGGAGGCCACCACTCACCTGGGAGACCGAGTTCCCAGCTCCTGGCTTCAGCCTGGCCCAGCCCCAGCTGTTGTAGGCATTTGGGGAGGGAACCAGTGGGTAAAGGCCCTCTTTGTCTCTCCAAGTTTCAAAATGAATAACTTTTAAAACTGCAATATAAAGGGGCCGGCACTGTGGCACTGTGGGTTAAAGCCCCAGCCTGCTGCGCCGGCATCCCATATGGGTACTGGTTCAAGTGCCAGCCGTCCCACTTCCGATCCAGCTCTCTGCTACAGCCTGGGAAAACAGAAGATGGCCCAAGTTCTTGGGCCCCTACACCGCATGGGAGGCTGGGAAGAAGCTCCCAGCTCCTGGCTTCAGATCAGCTTAGCTCTGACTGTTACAGTCATTTAGGAGAGTGAACCAGCAGATGGAAGACCTCTCTCTCTCTCTCTCTCTCTCTCTCTCTCTCTCTCTCTCTGTGGCTCTTTCAAATAAATAAAAGAAATCTTTAAAAAAAAAAAAAAGAATAAAAAAGCAGATGTTGCTGTGTTTGGATGTGGTGTGTGTCGCTGGCGCTTTGAGTGCTGGAAGCCACAGCCACAGTGTGGCAGTGTTGAGAGGTAATGTGGTTTTATGAGGCAGAGCCTGGTACAGGTGATTTTGTCACTGGTGATGACAGTACTGATGAAGTTCTCAAGTGTGCACTTTAGCAAACTAAACCAGCTTTACAACCAGACATTCTCCAGATATAAATAAATGATAAACTTACCCAAAAAACTCTAACTGGGTGTAATTTAACAATCATAAATAACTGCTGAGGAGCTACCCCCGAGCTCCCTCAGCAGCTCCGTGCCCCACCTGGTGACACGGCACTGAGAGCCCCGGGAGCCAACACAGATCCTTGCCCCAGTGCCCGTGGTACCCTGCGTGCTTCCCAGGCACACCTCTCCTGGGTGCTGAAGGACACAGCGTGAGCACCTGCTCCCAAGCCTAGAGGGCAGACGAGGAACTTTACACGGACAGCCTCCAGAGGAAGCAGCAGGGCAGCATGAAGAAGTACCTCTGCTCGGCCGCTGGCCTATCCATGACCACACGGTGGGGGCAGGCCGGGTCAGGGCCTACTGACCGCCTCTGCAGGATGACTTCCCTGCAGTGCAGCCACCCTTCCCCACCTGCACCTGACACTGCCTTCCACTTCAACTCTGCGTGACAACAAAGGCCAAGAGGCCACAAGCCACTGATCACTACAACCCATGCTGTGTCGTAACAACACAATCTCTCTCCACGGGGCTCGGTTATTGCAGAAGAACCCCACTGCTCACCCATGCCTTCAGGATACGTATGAACATAGCCAGCTGCCCTTAGAAAGGCACCATCATAGCTCCCATGCCCACGGGACAGGCGTGGTCACAGCCAGAAGTGTACACAGGACATGTGTGATCACAGCCAGTGCACCATGGGACAGGTGTGATCACAGCCAGTGCACCATAGGACATGCGTGATCACAGCCAGTGCACCACAGGACATGTGTGATCACAGCCAGTGCACCACGGGACATGCATGATCACAGCCAGTGCACCATGGGACATGCGTGATCACAGCCAGTGCACCATGGAACACACATGATCACAGCCAGTGCACCATGGGACACACGTGATCACAGCCAGTGCATCCATGGAACATGCATGATCACAGCTAGTGCATCCATGGGACATGCGTGATCACAGCCAGTGCACCACGGGACATGCGTGATCACAGCAAGTGCATCCATGGAACATGCATGATCACAGCTAGTGCATCCATGGGACATGCGTGATCACAGCCAGTGCACCACAGGACATGCGTGATCACAGCCAGTGCACCACAGGACATGCGTGATCACAGCCAGTGCACCATGGGACATGCGTGATCACAGCCAGTGCACCATGGGACATGTGTGATCACAGCCAGTGCACCATGGGACACACATGATCACAGCCAGTGCACCATGGGACAGGTGTGATCACAGCCAGTGCACCATGGGACATGCGTGATCACAGCCAGTGCACCATGGGACATGTGTGATCATAGCCAGTGTACCATGGGACATGTGTGATCACAGCCAGTGCACCATGGGACATGTGTGATCACAGCCAGTGTATCCATGGAACACATATGATCACAGCCAGAGTGTGAATCTTAAAACAGAGACAGCCCTCTGGAATGGTACTCGCATGCTGAGGAAATGGACAGCGGTCATGTCCTCACACAGGTCATGGGTTTTCACGTATGCTGCCGGTGTTCTTCAGAGGATACGGGGTCTCTTTCACAGATCCTGCAGGTGGCCTTCGCTTCTATTTCAGTTGCATAATTATTAGAAGGCTTTAACTACAACTCCTGGGACTTTCTTAATTTCCTTGAAAGAGAAATTACACCTGAAGCATGCGCCGCTTGGTAACTCAATTAATTCTGGAAGAAATGCTAACGGCAGATGGAAGGCTGTGGCCTCACCTGAGTCGCACACACTACCTGGGGCTGGATGCCCAGCACATTAAACGGTTCTGCTAAACAAGCAGAGACTCAAATATTAAAGACGAGTAAATACCAAACAGACGGGAGGTATATTTTAAAAGCCAGATATATTTTTTTAAAAGATCATGTTTACAATACGTAAATTACATCGTGAAGAAACATCAAAGTCGATGGATAAAAAGGCACATAGCAAAGTTCAAGAGTAGAAAGAACAGAACAGTTCTTGTTTGCTTCTAACATAGGAAGAAAGGGAAACAGACATATTACAATTATTTCTCAGGTGAAGGTTTCTGTCAGCTGAGTGATTAGCAGAGGCTGCTTCTGCCCCTTGTCCCAGGCCGTCTTTTCTTGCACGGGCTGCTGGGCAGGGGCTCAGTCGTCGGCCATGTAGAGGCGATACATCAGCGCCACGATCAGGGCGGAGATGGCGGGGATCACCCAGTTGGTCCACCAGCTGCAAAGACACAGGAAAGTCAGGCTTGCAGGGTGTGCAACTCGGGGACCCACCACACCTGCTCCTGCCAACAGAACACCGCCACGGCGTGTGCTGCTTGCCTCTGTGACCAGTTGGGCTGAAGACAATGCGGATTTGCTCAAAGTGCCGGGTGGGCACAGGATGCCCTAGAACACTGCCCATCATGCTACCTGCTGGCCTCACGCAAAAACCACTGCCCTGCCAGCTCCACTTCAACTGCTTCTGTAGACTTCACGCTGAGATACTGGCCAGCAGGAGCGACTGATCTCAAAGACATAACCCCAGGTTCTGTATCACAGGGAACAAACGTGAGAATTCCCTCCATAAGTGAGTGAAGACTTTTAAATGGCACTCAGTTGAGATCATGAAGACCTATTCTCATTTTGGTTGAGGCTGAGCATGCCCTGCAGCTAAACATCATAAACTTTCTACCCTTAAATATTCTTTACATATCAACCTATCCAAATATCAAGTCCAACATAAAGATATGAAATGCAAAATGATTACAGCTTCGCCAGAGTGGGGGTTAGTGAGGCTTTTCAGTTTCCCTTTAGGGAGGACCAGGAGTGTTGATAAAGAGTAAGGTGAAATACTGCCTGCAGTGGGGGCCTTCCCAGAACACTAACAGGAGGGAGCAGTTAAATTTGACAAGATGAAACATAAGGGTGCAGTTTTGAGCCTGCGTCCAAAAAACAGCTATTATGTAAGTCAATATGGTACCTGCCAATGTTAATATGAGCTTGGACTATATCAAGAAATCTGACCTCAAGAACAAGTGAGTCATGCTATACTTGGATTGTTGGGTTCAACTCTGGGGCCAACTTCATAAAAGCCCAGCTTAGGGAACTGTAATCAGAACAGGTTAAGAAACTGACCATGGATCAAATGCAGAAGGAAACGAGACGAACAGACTAACAGAGCAGCCGTGGGATGGATCCTCTGAAGGGTGCCGTGGGGGGAGAGACTCACTCTGTTCTGTGTGTTCCTTGGGGTTGAGACTGGGTTTGCTGTGGAGATCACGTACCACCTGAGCTGCCAGTGTAGGTGCCCACAGACATAACTAAGAGGCTGACTGCCAGGTGCAGGCATGGTAGGAACCCAAGCAGAGGGTCAGGTTTGGGGAGGTGACTCACAAGCCTTTCAACACAACACCACTTCCAAAGAAAACCCAACATACCTGGAATTGGAATCGACGGTGGTGATAAGAGTTTCCTAGAACACAAGGACAAAAAAATGCAGTAGGTCTCAGGGAAATGTGTGAACATTTATTCCACTGACTAAAAACGTGTTTCAAAATTAGGTCCCAATATCTTATACAGCACATCCCCTTAAAAGGGGAAAATCACATCATGAATTTCTTTGCACTAAAATGCCTAATTTCAGAATACAAAATTTTAAGAATTAGCTATATTGAAATTATTTAAGAAAACAACCTTGATAACTTGAGAATGTTAAAAGTGAATATGCTACGTAAAGTGCCTTGCACACAAAAGGCATCTAAATACTTTTAACAGCGAAAGTGAAACCAGATACTCAAGTATACACACATCATCATTTCATCATCTCTGTCGAGGAGCAGTTTCGTTCACAAATGCATGAATGAAATGCTCAATAAAAACAGTAGCTATTTCACTAAAACCAAGTAGGACAGAAAAGTGCCTGTATTGTATTCAATACACATTCATCAAAATAAATAAGAGTTCTCGCTTCACGTCTGAACACTGTAGAGACCTTCCTCGGTCTCCCTGGACCCTGGCCAGACAGTACCAGTGAGGCCTGCCTGGCCTGTCTCCTCCCAGCTGCACTGTCTAACCTCCAAATAAAGAAGCCCTGATTTTACCTTCCAGCACTTTCTGAGAGCAGCTCTTCTTTTGAGTACCACACAGTGAACTTACAGGGGCTCTGGAAAACTTCCCCTGACAGCCGAGAAACCAAGGTCTACCCAAACACACGCTTTTCTGGACTTGAAACCATGTTAGGAAGCATTTCACACCAGCACAAGTGTTAGCGCTGAAAAGGGAAGCAGCCAAGAGTAAGGCAGCCTCCTCAGGGAGCCCCTGCCCGCGGCCTCCCTGAGCACACAATGGACATCAGCAGCCAGGGCAAGCTGCAGTCTGCAGAGCACAGTGAGAAACTGCCTGGAGGGGGCAGCCCCGGAGGCAAGAGCAAGCCAGCAGCAGGTGACCCACCAACCTTGAAACACAGCCTTTAAGGTTCCTGACACGGTAGGGGAGAAAAACAAGTCATTTACAAAAAAGCTTCACGTGCATTAATGATTCAATCCAACTTTAGATCAGAGGGTCTGTGAAAGTGCTCAGAACTACTGCAGGACGGTTTATCAAACAATGCACACTGTATAAATTAATGAAGGTTACTAGAAACAATCAAAATATGCAAGCACATTATTTAACTTAGAGGAAGGACGTTGTGAGTTCTAAAACCAAAGCGCTCACTGAAGGACACTGTGTTATCGTCACACCACAAAGTTAAGCTTGAAACGGGAAAGGGAGGCAAACACAAACACAGTTCGTTGTTACACATTTTACCAACAGGCTGACACTATGGAGATTCAGCTAGCCTTGCCTTCCATGGCTTCTGCAGCTACCTCAATGCCAGTCTTAAAACACGGCTGTGACGTTTAAACACGGCTATGCATCATCACCACCAGCAACAACGAGGACCTTCTAAGGAGCTGAACTTGAAAAAATAAAAAAGGCCTCTCACTTTGTTGATGATCTTCTTGGCTCTATCGGCTCTATAACTTAGGATGAATGACTGCTTCGCTCTTTGATGAAAAGCTCAATCACTTTCAGCAGCCCAAGCTTCAGTTCAGGGATGTGGCTATCAAACACATCAACACTGAAGGGGGAGAAAAGACTGTGGGTTTTGACAGGCTCAGCCACCTGTTCACTCTATGACCTCGAGGGGCTCAATTTGCAGTAAAAAAAAAAAAGGGAGGGGTGAACAATTAAATCAGGAACGGTTTCATATGACTTATAAAAGTCATATAAGTCAGTATAAATTATGATCTACTCAATAAAAGATGTGCAAAGCCCAAAAAGCTTTTGCAAGTCAAGAGTCACTTGAAGTACAGGATATCTAACAGCCTGGGATGACAGAGCAGAGTTCCCTGTGAAAACCAGGGCCTATGAAGCTGCTTAAGAAACCACCACTGTCGGCCGGCGCCACGGCTCACTAGGCTAATCCTCCGCCTTGCGGCGCCAGCACACCGGGTTCTAGTCCCAGTTGGGGTGCCGGATTCTGTCCCGGTTGCCCCTCTTCCAGGCCAGCTCTCTGCTGTGGCCCGGGAGTGCAGTGGAGGATGGCCCAAGTCCTTGGGCCCTGCACCCCATGGGAGACCAGGATAAGTACCTGGCTCCTGCCACTGGATCAGCGTGGTGCGCTGGCCACAGTGCGCCGGCCGCGGCGGCCATTGTAGGGTGAACCAATGGCAAAGGAAGACCTTTCTCTCTGTCTCTCTCTCTGTCCACTCTGCCTGTCAAAAAAAAAAACAAAAAACAAAACAAAACCACCACTGTCAAGACTGGTGTGGTGCCAGACTTGGAACACCAGGCTTTTCACAAGCCTGTGCCTCTCCTGGGGGCTCTGTGAGTGCCAAATAAAATATCAAAACTGTGACCACTATAACCAAGAAAGGGTTTCACTATGGAAGCAAATTTGATGCATACAGGTATATTTGTTTCAAAATGTGTAATTCCTATGTACACAAATGTCTGAATTTGGCAACTTCATAGCATGCTTTCATTTGGACAGTTTCAGGGCAATCTTTGGTGCACCTTACTTCGGAATTCAACCACATACTGTAACCAGGCAACATTCTGAAAACTCAGACGGAGGTGCACAGGTTTCAGCCTGCAGGCAGACGGATGGTTATATGGATACACAGCAAGGAAAACATCCAAGGACAGTCCTTCTTTCTGGAAACCCAGGGAACTGGCTGTGTGTTTTCCCGCATTTTATTTGCTTATGATCTCTCAAAACAGAGCAAGCTCTTGCCCTACCTTAGGTCTAATTTAAGAAAAGTCAAAATAAAGGAATTTTTTCTGGATAAAATATTCAGAAGTTGGTCCAGCTATATAATCTTTGAAGAGAATAAAAATATCTACTTCTACAAGTTAGTGTGATTATCACAATTCCACTGAGATTGTCTATACCCAGACAGTATAGAAATATCATGAAATACCATGAAATACCAACTACTAATGATGAAGCAAACCAATGTCTTCTATAAGCAGAGAGCCGCTCATTCTATCCTAATGTTGTCAGGAAAGCTTTCTTTGAT